>NW_028187382.1:1200000-1676920 GCF_964204655.1 Triturus cristatus
CTTTAACTAGTGAGCATCATATACCAGGCCAACTTCTCACATTGGTGGCAGCGGTGGGATTTGAGCTTGCTGTGTTTTACCATTGTAATCTCTTGGTTACCAATTGAAAGATCACATAGGTACCTGTAGGTACATATAAAACAAGATTAGATATACATAAGTTCTACTGAACTTAGTTGTTGTAGAGCAAAGGGAGTAGCACACCCTGACTACAACTACTAGATAGGTTTAGTAGGTAAACCCAAGTGTAGGTAGATTGCAACACATCCACCCACACTTAAGAGCAATGGCCGGGGCAGAGGGGTCCACTGTACCCATCTCTGTTGAGAGTGACCCCCAGAGGGCACCATCCAGCTTTGCTACCCTTAACCAGAATGAGCTCAGGCATTTGGCAACTCTTAGAGGCCGTAAACAGCCCAAGAACCCTACCTCTGCTGAGCTCAGAGAACTCTTACAAAATGATGAGAATCAGAGAGAACTCAGGAAAGCTTCCCAGTTAGCCCCCTTAGGGTCAGGAACAGGAGGCCCCCCTTCTGAAGATGCTACAGAGGTACCCAGTTCCAATAGCCATCCCTTAGATGAGAATCATACTACAGGGGAGGAAAGTGGTGAGGATACAGAAAGTAGTGATGATGAAGGGAGAACTAGCCCAGTGCCAAGTGTTATACTTGGCCCAGCTAAACTAAGGCTATTGGGGATTGACAGTGGGTTTACCCCATTGGATCTCCCCAGTGGACTTAACACAGGGCTTGGGAGGCAAAGGAATCGCTCAGGTGACTCCAATGCTTCCCTTGGCTCTAGAGGCTCTCAAGGTCACTCCAGGAAAAGGATGACCACCCCTCAGAGGAGGGAACATGAGGCCAGAATGCAGGAAGCCCAGCTGAGGATCAGGAAGCAGGAGCTAGAGGTAGCCCTGATGGAAGAAAAACTGAACAAGGCTAGGCAACCTAGAGAGAGTGGGCCTATACCCACTGGTGGCAGCATTGTCCCTAAGGACAAAGATAGGGTCTTTGATAATAGGAACCTGTCTAAGGTTGTGCCCCCCTACAAAAGTGGGGATGACATCCACAAATGGATAACTGCTCTTGAGAGAGCCTGCAAAGTACAGCAGGTTCCTGAAGACCAGTGGGCAGCAATCCTCTGGCTCTCCTTTGAAGGAAGAGGCAGAGACAGACTCCTCACTGTTAGAGAAGAGGATGTCAGAAATTACAGAGTCCTGAAGAGTGTTCTGGTAGATGGGTTAGGCTTAACCACTGAACAGTACAGGTTAATGTTCAGAGACACCCAAAAGACACAGACTCAGGACTGGTCTGAATATGTTGAATGTGCCACTAAGGCTTTGGAGGGTTGGTTGCTGGGAAGTAAGGTATCTGATTTTACAGGATTGTATAATTTGATGATGAGAGAACAGATTTTAAATAACTGTCAAAACCAGCAACTGCATCAACACTTGGTTGACTCTGATCTGACCTCTCCCCAAGAATTGGGAAAGAAGGCAGACAAATGGGTCAGAACCAGGGTTAAGCAAAAGAACCAGAACCAGGGCCAAGGGGGTGATCAGAAGAAAACAGACCAAAAGGGTGGAGATCAGAAATCTAAAGACCAGAAGTCTTCAACAGGGCCCCAAACTACTGCTAAGGAGGGTGGGTCCCAACAACAGTCCAAAAAGAAGAAAGAAGGACAAAAGAAACCCTGGTGCAATCATTGCAAGAATACAACTCACTGGACTAGTGATTGCAAAAAGGGTGGAGCCCCCAACACTGTTGCCCCTAAGGCACCTGCTCCCAGTACTACTGTTAGCAGTGTTGGTCCCCAGACAAAGGGTGTAGTGGGAATCACTATGGGAACTGAAGGAGATTCTGACTTAGACAGAACCCTGACACAGGCAGTCTTGATCTGTGATGGGGACATTGATTTGTCCCTGACTGTGAGCCCCAGTAACCTGGGCAAGTACAGACAGACTCCTTTAATTAATGACAAAGTGGCTCAAGCCTACAGGGACACATGTGCCAGTGTCACTATGGTGACACCAGGCTTTGTGGACCCTGGACAGTACATACCAGGTGAGAACTACCTGGTGACCAATGCCAGCAATGCCACTACTTCACATAGTGTGGCAGTTGTTAACTTCTCATGGGGAGGGGTAACTGGCCTCAAAAGGGTTGTGGTTAGTGCAGACCTCCCAGTAGAATGTTTGTTGGGCAATGACCTAGAGAGTTCTCTATGGTCAGAAGTGGAGTACAGGACTCATGCAGAGATGTTAGGTATATCATCACATGTCCTTGCTGTGACTAGGTCACAGGCCAAAAAGTGCCTCACTGAACCTCAGGTCTTGGATCCTGGAACAATGGACCAAGCACCTACCAAGAAGAAGAACAGGAGGGTCAAGGCTGTGCCTTCCCCCCTGCCTCAGAGTGATGATCAACCTTCCCAGGAAGCTGATCTAGAGGACCCTGAAGGAACTGTCCCTGAAGAGCTTGAACCTGATCAGGTTGAGTTTCTGGGGACAGGGGGACCTTCAAGGGCTGACTTGAGGCAGGCTCAGTTATCCTGTCCCTCTCTTGAACCCCTCAGACAGCTGGCTGCTGCTGAGGCTGCTGGGAATGCTCAAGGTACCCATAAAGTGTATTGGGATGAAGGGCTCCTTTATTCAGAGGCTAGAGACCCCAAGCCTGGTGCTACCAGGAGGTTGGTTATACCTCTGCAATTTAGGGGCTTCCTTCTTACCTTGGCCCATGATATTCCTTTAGCAGGACACTTAGGCCAGAACAAGACTTGGGACAGGCTTGTCCCTCACTTTCACTGGCCTCATATGAATGAAGATACAAAGGAGTTTTGTCGCTCCTGTGTGACCTGCCAAGCCAGTGGCAAATCAGGAGGCACAACAAAGGCCCCCCTAATACCACTACCTGTGGTGGGGGTCCCCTTTGAAAGAGTGGGAATAGACATAGTGGGTCCCATGGATCCTCCCACTGCATCTGGGCACAGATTTATACTGGTGGTAGTGGATCATGCCACCAGGTATCCAGAGGCAATTCCCCTTAGGACCACTACAGCTCCTGTTGTGGCCAGGGCCCTGCTGGGAGTATTCTCCAGAGTGGGGTTTCCTAAGGAGGTGGTATCTGACAGAGGTACCAACTTTATAACAGGGTACTTGACAGCTATGTGGAAGGAATGTGGTGTCAACTACAAATTCACCACCCCTTATCACCCACAATGCAATGGGCTTGTTGAGAGATTCAACAAGACCCTAAAGGGTATGATCAAAGGATTACCTGAAAAGCTCAGGCGAAGATGGGACATCCTTCTACCCTGCCTTCTGTTTGCTTACAGAGAGGTCCCACAAAAAGGAGTTGGCTACAGCCCCTTTGAATTGTTGTTTGGGCACCCTGTAAGAGGCCCACTGTGTTTGGTGAAGGAAGGATGGGAGTTACCTCTCAAAAAGCCTAAGCTAGTCATAGTGGACTATGTACTTGGTCTCCGCTCCAGGATGGCTGAGTATATGGAGAAGGCATCCAAAAACCTTGAGGCAAGCCAGGCCTTACAGAAAGCTTGGCATTACCAAAAGGCTGTCTTGGTTGAGTTTCAGCCAGGACAGAAGGTATGGGTGTTGGAGCCAGTGGCCCCAGCAGCACTCCAAGACAAATGGTCTGGACCCCATACAATCCTGGAAAAGAAGGGAGAGGTCACCTACTTGGTCGACCTAGGAACTCCCAGGAGTCTCCACAGGGTACTCCATGTTAACAGGCTTAAAGCATATGTTGACAGGGCAGACATGGGCTTGCTCATGGCTACAGATGAGGGACAGGAGGAAGAGAGTGACCCTCTCCCAGACCTGTTGTCTCAGAACCCTGAAGATGGCTCAGTTGAAGGAGTGACCCTTGGAGGCAACCTCACTGCCCATCAGCAGACTGAATGTAGACAGGTTCTACAATCATTTTCACATATGTTTTCCTTGATACCTAGTCAAACTGACTGGTGTACCCATGTGGTGGACACTGGTGACAGTCTGCCTGTAAAGAACAAGCTTTACAGACAACCTGACCACGTCAGGGACTGTATAAAGGCTGAGGTACATAAAATGCTGGAATTAGGTGTCATTGAACCCTCAGAGAGCCCCTGGGCTAGCCCAGTGGTTCTGGTCCCCAAACCTCACACCAAAGATGGCAAGAGAGAGATGAGGTTCTGTGTGGACTACAGGGGTCTCAATGCTGTCACCAGGACAGATGCACACCCTATTCCAAGGGCAGATGAGCTCATAGACAAACTAGCTTCTGCAAAGTTTTTGAGCACATTTGACTTAACAGCTGGCTATTGGCAAATCAGATTAGCTGAGGAGTCTAAGGCCAAAACAGCATTCTCAACCCCAGGTGGGCACTACCAGTTTGTGGTGATGCCCTTTGGTCTGAAGAATGCACCTGCCACCTTCCAAAGGCTGGTGAACCAAGTCCTTACTGGGTTGGATGACTTTTGCGCAGCATATCTTGATGACATTGCTGTCTTTAGCTCCACCTGGGAAGATCACCTGATCCACCTGAAGAAGGCTCTTGAGGCTCTGCAAAGGGCAGGCCTCACTATCAAGGCTACTAAGTGCCAGATAGGGCAGAGTAAGGTTGTATATTTGGGCCACCTTGTAGGTGGAGGCCAAGTTCAACCACTGGAGAGTAAGATACAATCCATCAAGGACTGGTCCCCACCAACCAGCCAGACTCAAGTTCGAGCTTTCTTGGGCTTGACTGGGTACTACAGGAAGTTTGTTAAGAACTATGGGTCCATTGTGACTCCTCTTAATGATCTGACATCCAAGAAGATGCCCAAAAAGGTTCAGTGGACAGTAAGCTGTCAAAAGGCATTTGATGACCTGAAGGAGGCCATGTGCTCTGCACCTATCCTGAAAAGTCCTGACTACTCCAAAGAGTTTATTGTCCAAACAGATGCTTCTGAGTTGGGTGTGGGAGCTGTGCTGTCACAACTTAATGTAGATGGTCAAGACCAACCCATTGCTTTTATTAGCAGAAGGTTGACCCCCAGAGAGAAGAATTGGTCAGCTATTGAGAGGGAGGCCTTTGCTGTGGTGTGGGCCCTGAAGAAGCTGAGGCCATACTTGTTTGGCACTCACTTCAAGATTCAGACCGACCATAAGCCCCTCTTGTGGCTAAATCAGATGAAGGGTGAAAACCCCAAACTGCTTAGGTGGTCCATTTCCCTACAGGGGATGGACTTTACAGTGGAGCACCGGCCAGGTACTGACCATGGGAATGCAGATGGTCTCTCCAGGTACTTCCACTTAGGACATGAAGACGAGACTGGTCAAGGCTAGTTTAATGTCCCAGCGTTTGGGGGGGGGGGTTGTGTAGGAGAGTAGGGTCTGCTATCCTATGGTCACCCCAAATTTTTGCTTTTTGCTTCACTGGTTTTTGACATATTGAGGCTGTGGGCCTGCCAATCAGACCCCCAGCCTGCTGTTCTCTCTACTAAATTAAACCTATGCACCCTAGGTGCATAACCAATTGGAAGTGGATCACCCTGTCAGCCCCTGTACCAGTGTACACTAGGTACCCAGGGCATTGGTGTACCCCAGGCCTGCCAGGGGCTGAAGCATGTATTATGCCACCCCAGGTTTGGCCTAACAATTTGACACAACTGGCTGATCACTCAGCTGGGGTAAGTTGGTGTAATCACCTCTTACTTAGGTGTAGTATACCTATACCTAACCTTAAATGGGACACCTGGTAACCTATAAGTCACTCCTATGGCAGGCCTTAACAATCCTGAAGGCAGAGTGCTTGGTTCCATGTGAGATGGTGCTCTGGCATGAGCTGAGCCTGTCTGCAGTGGTCGGAACAACTTCCTTCTACTGTTTCCAGATATCGTCATACCATATACACTTAAGTGCATTATGAACCTCGCGGTTAAATGCTATCTTTGGTTTGGCTTTATCAAAACATGTCGAGTAAGGTGTCATACGAATTGGAATACTAACCCCTCACCAATTCTGGCGACGGGGTTAGCATTCCACCCTTCTAGAGGGACACGACATGTACAGTACCTGAAACCCGGGTAAAAACAGACATAGCCTCAGCTCCACAAAATGGATGCTGCCACCACAGACACAAGTCTGCCCTCCTGCTGCTGGGAGTCCTTCCAGCTTGGGAGGTGTGGACAAAGGGTTTCCTGCCAGGGGAGGTGCGTGCACCACCCCAGACAGGATTTTGTGTATTGGTCAGGTAGGGCTTGAAAGAAACCAGACATGCCTGTGGCTCACAAGGAGCCTCGGTGCATATGCCAGTTCAAACCGGTCCTGGGGCACACCAGTCCCGGGCCTGGGGCAAGCTGGACAAAGGATTGGGGGTGTAACCACCCCCCTTCCTGGTCCCACCCATAGGGAGGGACCTAGCAGGTAGTTCGGCCCCTAGAATCCGCTTAAAGGTAGGAGCTGTGTCCTAAGACTTCAGACATCCAGGAATCAACTTAACACTAAGAAGAAGACGGGAACTTCGACGCTCTGCCGCACAGAGGACTGAAGCCAATCTCCCCTGTGGTCAGGGAGTGACCACCTTGCTAACGCAAGCACCATCCAGTGAATCAACGTCTGCTTTGCCGCCGCCTCCCGCCGGAGCCCGAGCCCAGAGACTGACAAGACCTGGACCTCCAGACCTCTCACCGCCCGATCCACAGTCCCTGAAAAGAGGAGACCCGTGGAGGCACCGAGACACGTGGAGCCAGCCATCTTGGAACGACTACGACAAGCTGACAAGTGCAACAACCGAGGCTCCCTCCAAGTTGTGCTTTGGGATCTGAGAAGCCCAACACCCGAGCAGCATCTGCACCAAAGATGAGCCCTCCAGTATCTCCACGATCTGCGTGGGGCCCTTCTGCATTTTGCCACTCGACGCGCCTAACCGGTTGCTGGCCCGCTGGCTAGTAGCCATCTTGGCGACGAACTTCAAGAAATACACCACTGGTCTGGTTGCTCCAGACTGGCCCTTGCTCCCCTCCAAAGGAGCAGTCCTTCTGACCTTGCTGGTCAGAACCATCAGCTTATTTCATCTCCTACAACAATTGCTTTTGCCAAGGCTTGTTTGCTTCGATCAAGTCGCCGACACCGCCGACAGTGAGAGCCTTCGTGGGACAGCTCGTGAACCGACTCCTGGACGTCGTCGACCTCCAGGGACCACGTGACTGCAGAGACAAGCTACACCTTTCTTCCTGTTTGCACCCGACATCGCCTGGTACCCACCTGGTGCCACGCTGGTCACTGGCTAGTGACTGTGAACACTGTCCCCTCTGCTTACAGGTCTTCAACATCTCCGATCCATTCTTGGATCCACTGCATCTCTCCCGGACCGACCGCCTGCAGCATCTTTGTCTTCAAGCTCCACGGAACAGATAGAAGAAACCCGACGCACTTCGAGGCCTATGCACCCGCTTCCTGTGGGTGAGGTAAAGCTGGCACACCTGTGCCCAAGTGTAGTATTATATCTCTAGTGCCTGTGTTCCAAATCTTGAGTTCCTAGTCCATCCGGGAGATCCTCTTTGCAGTAACTTTGTACTTTTTACGCACCCATTGAAACCTATGGGAGCACGCGTGTGACTATTTGCTCTGCACACGCCACCCGTGGACCTCCTGGTCACTAACTGAAGTTAGCTCCTTGTAGGCCCAGCGATTCTAGAGGCCCTAGGCCTTTTCCCTTTTCTGTTCGTGGTACTTATACCACTATTTTAGTATATGGTTTGAGCGGCCACCAGGGCCTATCCATATAAAGTGCAACTTCTGCGTATTCTACTGTAATCTTGTTTGACGATTTGTGCTCCTGTGCTCATAAAGAGACTTGGGGTTACTTTGAGAAATAAATACATATATATTTTGAATATATATCTGTGTGGTGTCCTTTCATTCGTATAAAAGGGGGTTGCATTTGGTAAAACAGCTGGCTTAACACGCTTCACGAGTTTAGCCTCAAAGACTGCTTAGCCTACGCTACCACTAGGGCAGCTAGTCCGAAAAGGTTGACTTACAACCACACCATAAGGGTTGCTTGGCATGGTACAAGGTGATCACTTTAACTAGTGAGCATCATATACCAGGCCAACTTCTCACAGGAAACCTAGCAAACCTATATATTTTTGAAAACTAGACACCCAGGGAAATCCAGGATGGGATGATTTGAGTGCCTCCCACCAGGGTCTGTTACCCAGAATCCCTTGCAAACCTAAAAAATTGACAAAAAAACACATTTTCCCCACATTTCTGTGATGGAAAGTTTTGGAATCTGCGTGGATCTACAAATTTCCATCCACCCCGCATTCCCCAAAGTCCTATGAGAAAAATGGTACCTCACTTGTGCGGGTCGGCCTAGTGCCCGCGACAGGAAACGGCGCAAAACGCAACGTGGTCACACCTCAATTTTGCAGTGAAAACTGACCATTTTTTGGCAAAGTGACTAGCTGTAGTTTTTGAACCCTAGCTCTGCCGGCACCTAGGGAAACCTAGCAAACCTATATATTTTTGTAAACTAGACACCCAGGGGAATCCAGGATGGGGTGACTTGAATGCCTCCCTCCAGGGTCTGTTATCCAGAATCCCTTGCACACCTAAAAAATTTACAAAAAAAACACATTTTTGCCCCACATTTCTGTGATGGAAAGTTCTGGAATCTGCGTGGATCCACAAATTTCCACCCACCCCGCGTTCCCCAAAGTCCTACAAGAAAAATGGTACCTCACTTGTGCGGGTCGCCTAGTGCCCGCGACAGGAAACGGCGCAAAACGCACCGTGGTCACACCTCAATTTTGCAGTGAAAAATGACCCTTTTTTGGCAAAGGGACTAACTGTACTTTTGGAACCCTAGCTCTGCCGGCACCTAGGGAAACCTAGCAAACATCTATATTTTGGTAAACTAGACACCCAGGGGAATCCAGGATGGTGTGACTTGAGTGCCTCCCACCAGGGTCTGTTACCCAGAATCCCTTGCAAACGTAAAAAATGGACAAAAAAAACAGATTTTCCACACATTTCTGTGATGGAAAGTTCTGGAATCTGCGTGGATCCACAAATTTCCACCCACCCCGCGTTCCCCAAAGTCCTACAAGAAAAATGGTACCTCACTTGTGTGGGTCGCCTAGTGCCCGAGACAGGAAACGGCGCAAAACGAACTGTGGTCACACCTCAATTTTGCAGTGAAAATGTACCCTTTTTTGGCAAAGTGCCTAGCTGTAGTTTTTGAACCCTAGCTCTGCCGGCACCTAGGGAAACCTAGGAAACCTATATATTTTTGAAAACTAGACTCCCCGGGGAATCCAGGATGGGCTGACTTGAGTGCCTCCCACCAGGGTCTGTAACACAGAATCCCTTGCAAACCTAAAAAATTTACAAAAAAACACATTCTCCCCACATTTCTGTGATGGAAAGTTCTGTAATCTGCGTGGATCCACAAATTTCCACCCACCCCGCGTTCCCCAAAGTCCTATGAGAAAAATTGTACCTCACTTGTGCGGGTCGGCCTAGTGCCTGCGACAGGAAACGGCGCAAAACGCAACGTGGTCACACCTCAATTTTGCAGTGAAAAATGACCCTTTTTTGGCAAAGTGACTAGCTGTAGTTTTTTAACCCTAGCTCTGCCGGCACCTAGGGAAACCTAGCAAATCTATATATTTTTGAAAACTAGACACCCAGGGGAATCCAGGATGGGGTGACTTGAGTGCCTCCGTCCAGGGTCTGTTACCCAGAATCCCATGCACACCTAAACAATTTACAAAAAAAACACATTTGCCCCACATTTCTGTGATGGAAAGTTCTGGAATCTGGGTGGATCTACAAATTTCCACCCACCCCGTGTTCCCCAAAGTCCTACAAGAAAAATGGTACCTCACTTGTGCGGGTCGCCTAGTGCCCGCGACAGGAAACGGCGCAAAACGCACCGTGGTCACACCTCAATTTTGTAGTGAAAAATGACCCTTTTTTGGCAAAGTGCCTAGCTGTAGTTTTTGAACCCTAGCTCTGCCGGCTCCTAGGGAAACCTAGCAAACCTATATATTTTTGAAAACTAGACACCCAGGGGAATCCAGGATGGGGTGACTCGAGTGCCTCGCACCAGGGTCTGTTACCCAGAATCCCTTGCATACCTAAAAAATTTACAAAAAAACACATTTTCCCCATATTTCTGTGATGAAAAGTTGTGGAATCTGCGTGGATCTACAAATTTCCACCCACCCCGCGTTCCCCAAAGTCCTATGAGAAAAATTGTACCTCACTTGTGGGGGTCTGCCTAGTGCCCGCGACAGGAAACGGCGCAAAACGCAACGTGGTCACACCTCAATTTTGCAGTGAAAAATGACTCTTTTTTGGCAAAGTGACAAGCTGTAGTTTTTGAACCCTAGCTCTGCCGGCACCTAGGGAAACCTAGCAAACCTATATATTTTTGTAAACTAGACACTCAGGGGAATCCAGGATGGGGTGACTTGAGTGCCTCCCACCAGGGTCTGTTACCCAGAATCCCTTGCAAACGTAAAAAATGGACAAAAAAAACACATTTTCCCCACATTTCTGTGATGGAAAGTTCTGGAATCTGCATTGATCCACAAATTTCCACCCACCCCACGTTCCCCAAAGTCCTACGAGAAAAATGGTACCTCACTTGTGCGGGTCGGCTTAGTGCCCGCGACAGAAAACGGCGCAAAACGCAACGTGGTCACACCTCAATTTTGCAGTGAAAAATGACCCTTTTTTTGGCAAAGTGACTAGCTGTAATTTTTTAACCCTAGCTCTGCCGGCACCTAGGGAAACCTAGCAAATCTATATATTTTTGAAAACTAGACACCCAGGGGAGTCCAGGATGGGGTGACTTGAGTGCCTCCCTCCAGGGTCTGTTACCCAGAATCCCATGCACACCTAAACAATTTACAAAAAAAACACATTTGCCCCACATTTCTGTGATGGAAAGTTCTGGAATCTGCGTGGATCTACAAATTTCCACCCACCCCGCGTTCCCCAAAGTCCTACAAGAAAAATGGTACCTCACTTGTGCGGGTCGCCTAGTGCCCGCGACAGGAAACGGCGCAAAACGCACCGTGGTCACACCTCAATTTTGTAGTGAAAAATGACCCTTTTTTGGCAAAGTGCCTAGCTGTAGTTTTTGAACCTTAGCTCTGCCGGCACCTAGGGAAACCTAGCAAACCTATTTATTTTTGAAAACTAGACACCCAGTGGAATCCAGGATGGGGTGACTTGAGTGCCTCCCACCAGGGTCTGTTACCCAGAATCCCTTGCAAACCAAAAAAATTTACAAAAAAACACATTTTCCCCACATTTCTGTGATGGAAAGTTGTGGAATCTGCGTGGATCTACAAATTTCCACCCACCCCGCGTTCCCCAAAGTCCTATGAGAAAATTGTACCTCACTTGTGGGGGTCGGCCTTGTGCCCGCGAAAGAAAACGTCGCAAAACGCAACGTGGTCACACCTCAATTTTGCAGTGAAAAATGACCCTTTTTTGGCAAAGTGACTAGCTGTAGATTTTGAACCCTAGCTCTGCCGGCATCTAGGGAAACCTAACAAACCTATATATTTATGAAAACTAGACAACCAGGGGAATCCAGGATAGGGTGACTTGAGTGCCTCCCACCAGGGTCTGTGACTCAGAATCCCTTGCAAACCTAAAAAATTGACAAAAAAAACACATTTTCTCCACATTCCTGTGATGGAAAGTTCTGGAATCTGCATGGATCCACAAATTTCCACCCACGCCGCGTTTCCCAAAGTCCTACAAGAAAAATGGTACCTCACTTGTGCGGGTCGCCTAGTGCCCGCGACAGGAAACGGCGCAAAACGCACCGTGGTCACACCTCAATTTTGCAGTGAAAAATGACTCTTTTTTGGCAAAGTGACAAGCTGTAGTTTTTGAACCCTAGCTCTGCCGGCACCAAGGGAAACCTAGCAAACCTATATATTTTTGTAAATTAGACACCCAGGGGAATCCAGGATGGGGTGACTTGAGTGCCTCCCTCCAGGGTCTGTTACCCAGAATCCCTTGCAAACGTAAAAAATGGAAAATAAAACACATTTTCCCCACATTTCTGTGATGGAAAGTTCTGGAATCTTCGTTGATCCACAAATTTCCACCCACCCCGCGTTCCCCAAAGTCCTATGAGAAAAATGGTACCTCACTTGTGCGGGTCGGCTTAGTGCCCGCGAAAGAAAACGTCGCAAAACGCAACGTGGTCACACCTCAATTTTGCAGTGAAAAATGACCCTTTTTTGGCAAAGTGACTAGCTGTAGATTTTGAACCCTAGCTCTGCCGGCATCTAGGGAAACCTAACAAACCTATATATTTATGAAAACTAGACAACCAGGGGAATCCAGGATAGGGTGACTTGAGTGCCTCCCACCAGGGTCTGTGACTCAGAATCCCTTGCAAACCTAAAAAATTGACAAAAAAAACACATTTTCTCCACATTCCTGTGATGGAAAGTTCTGGAATCTGCATGGATCCACAAATTTCCACCCACGCCGCGTTTCCCAAAGTCCTACGAGAAAAATGGTACCTCACTTGTGCGGGTCGCCTAGTGCCCGCGACAGGAAACGGCGCAAAACGCAACGTGGTCACACCTCAATTTTGCAGTGAAAAATGACCCTTTTTTGGCAAAGTGCCTAGCTGTAGTTTTTAAACCCTAGCTCTGCCGGCACCTAGGGAAACCTAGCAAACCTATACATTTTTGAAAACTAGACACCCAGGGGAATCCAGGATGGGGTGATGTGAGTGCCTCCCACCAGAGTCTGTTACCCAGAATCCCTTGCAAACCTAAAAAATTGACAAAAAAACACATTTTCCCCACATTTCTGTGATGGAAAGTTCTGGAATCTGCGTGGATGCACAAATTTCCACCCACCCTGCATTCCCCAAAGTCCTACGAGAAAAATGGTACCTCACTTGTGCGGGGCGGCCTAGTGCCCACGACAGAAAACGGCACAAAACGCAACGTGGTCACACCTCAATTTTGCAGTGAAAAATGACCCTTTTTTGGCAAAGTGACTAGCTGTAGATTTTGAACCCTAGCTCTGCCGGGACCTAGGGAAACCTAGCAAACCTATATATTTTTGAAAACTAGACACCCAGGGGAATCCAGTATGGGGTGACTTGAGTGCCTCCCACCAGGGTCTGGTACCCAGAATCATTTGCAAACCTAAAAAATTGACAAAAATAACAAATTTTCCCCACATTTCTGTGATGGAATGTTCTGGAATCTGTGTGGACCCACAAATTTCCACCCACCCCGCGTTCCCCAAAGTCCTATGAGAAAAATTGTACCTCACTTGTGCGGGTCGGCCTAGTGCCTGCTACAGGAAACAGCGCAAAACGCAACGTGGTCACACCTCAATTTTGCAGTGAAAAATGACCATTTTTTGGCAAAGTGACTAGCTGTAGTTTTTTAACCCTAGCTCTACCAGCACCTAGGGAAACCTAGCAAACCTATATATTTTTGAAAACTAGACACCGAGGGGAATCCAGGATAGGGTGACTTGAGTGCCTCCCACCAGGGTCTGTTACCCAAAATCCCTTGAGAACCTAAACAATTGACAAAAAAACACATTTTCCCCACATTTCTGTGATGGAAAGTTCTGGAATCTGCGTGGATCTACAAATTTCCACCCACCCCGCGATCCCCAAAGTCCTATGAGAAAAATGGCACCTCACTTGTGCGGGTCGGCCTAGTGCCCGCGACAAGAAACGGCGCAAAACGCAACGTGGTCACACCTCAATTTTGCAGTGAAAAATGACCCTTTTTGGCAAAGTGACTAGCTGTAGTTTTTGAACCCTAGCTCTTCCGGCACCAAGGGAAACCTAGCAAACCTATATATTTTTGAAAACTAGACAACCAGGGGAATCCAGGATGGGGAGACTTGAGTGCCTCCCACCAGGGTCTGTTACCCAGAATCCCTTGCAAACCTAAAAAATTGACAAAAAAACACATTTTCCCCACATTTCTGTGATGGAAAGTTCTGGAATCTGCGTGATCTACAAATTTCCACCCATCCCGCGTTCCCCAAAGTCCTATGAGAAAAATGGTACCTCACTTGTGTGGGTCGGCATAGTGCCCGCGACAGTAAACGGCGCAAAACGCAACGTGGTCAACACCTCAATATTGCAGTGAAAAATGACCCTTTTTTGGCAAAGTGACTAGCTGTAGTTTTTTAACCCTAGCTCTGCCGGCACCTAGGGAAACCTAGCAAACCTATATATTTTTGTAAACTAGACAACCAGGGGAATCCAGGATGGGGTGACTTGAGTGCCTCCCACCAGGGTCTGTTATGCAGAATCCCTTGCAAATTTAAAAAATGGACAAAAAAAACCATTTTCCCCACATTTCTGTGATTGAACGTTCTGGAATCTGTGTGGATCCAAAAATTTCCACCCACCCCGCGTTCCCCAAAGTCCTACGAGAAGAATGGTACCTCACTTGTGCGGGTCAGCTTACTGCCCGCGACAGGAAACGGCACAAAACGCAACGTGGTCACACCTCAATTTTGCAGTGAAAAATGACCCTTTTTTGGCAAAGTGACTAGCTGTAGTTTTTTAACCCTAGCTCTGCCGGCACCTAGGGAAACCTAGCAAACCTATATATTCTTGAAAACTAGACACCCAGGGGAATCCAGGATGGGGTGACTTGAGTGCCTCCCACCAGGGTCTGTTACCCAGAATCCCTTGCAAACCTAAAAGATTTACAAAAAAACACATTTTCCCCACATTTCTGTGATGGAAAGTTCTGGAATCTGCGTGGATCTACAAATTTCCACCCACCCCGCGTTCCCCAAAGTCCTGTGAGAAAAATGGTACCTCACTTGTGCGGGTTGGCCTAGTGCCCGCGACAGGAAACGGCGCGAAACGCAACATGGTCACACCTCAATTTTGAAGTGAAAAATGACACTTTTTTTTCAAAGTGCCTAGCTGTAGTTTTTGAACCCTAGCTCTGCCAGCACCTAGGGAAACCTAGCAAACCTATATATTTTTGAAAACTAGACTCCCAGGGGAATCCAGGATGTGGTGAGTTGAGTGCCTCCCACCAGGGTCTGTTACCCAGAATCCCTTGCAAACCTAAAAAATTGACAAAAAAAAAACATTTTCCCCACATTTCTGTGATGGAAAGTTCTGGAATCTGCGTTGATGCACAAATTTCCACCCACCCCGCATTCCCCAAAGTCCTATGAGAAAAATGGTACCTCACTTGTGCGGGGCAGCTTAGTGCCCTTGACAAGAAACGGCGCAAAACGCAACGTGGTCACACTTCAATTTTGCAGTGAAAAATGACCCTTTTTTGGCAAAGTGATGTGAGAAGTTGGCCTGGTATATGATGCTCACTAGTTAAAGTGATCACCTTGTACCATGCCAAGCAACCCTTATGGTGTGGTTGTAAGTCAACCTTTTCGGACTAGCTGCCCTAGTGGTAGCGTAGGCTAAGCAGTCTTTGAGGCTAAACTCGTGAAGCGTGTTAAGCAAGCTGTTTTACCAAATGTAACCCCCTTTTATACCAATGAAAGGACACCACACAGATATATATTCAAAATATATATGTATTTATTTCTCAAAGTAACCCCTAGTCTCTTTATGAGCACAGGAGCACAAATCGTCAAACAAGATTATCACAGAATACACAGAAGTTGCACGTTATATGGATAGGCCCTGGTGGCCACTCAAACCATATACTAAAATAGTGGTATAAGTACCACGAACAGAAAAGGGAAAAGGCCTAGGGCCTCTAGAATCGCTGGGCCTACAAGGAGCTAACGTCAGTTAGTGACCAGGAGGTCCACGGGTGGCGTGTGCAGAGCAAATGGTCACACGCGTGCTCCCATAGGTTTCAATGGGTGCGTAAAAAGTACAAAGTTACTGCAAAGGAGATCTTCCGGGTTGACTAGGAACTTAAGATTTGGAACACAGGCACTAGAGATGTATTACTACACATGGGCACCGGAGTACCAGCTTTACCTCACCCACAGGAAGCGGGTGCATAGGCCTCAAAGTGCATCGGGTTTCTTCTATCTGTTCCGTGGAGCTTGAAGGCAAAGATGCTGCAGGCGGTCGGTCCGGGAGAGATGCAGTGGATCCAAGAGTGGATCGGAGATGTTGAAGACCTGTAAGCAGAGGGGACAGTGTTCACAGTCACTAGCCAGTGACCAGCGTGGCACCAGGTGGGTACCAGGCGATGTCGGGTGCAAACAGGTGATGAGGGGTAGCTTGTCTCCGCAGCCCCGTGGTCCCTGAAGGTCGACGACGTCCAGGAGTCGGCTCACGAGCTGTCCCACGCAGGCTCTCGCTGTCGGCGGTGTCGGCGACTTGATCGAAGCAAACAAGCCTTGGCAAAAGCAATTGCAGGAGGATTCGGAAATCAGCTGTTGGTTCTGACCAGCAAGGTCAGAGGGATTGCTCCTTTGGAGGGGAGCAAGGGCCAGTCTGGTGCAACCAGACCAGCAGTGTTTGTCGTAGATTTCGTCGCCAAGATGGCCACTAGCCAGCGGGCCAGCAACCGGTTAGGCGCGTCGAGTGGCAAAATGCAGAAGGGCCCCACGCAGATCGTGGAGATGCTGGAGGGCTCACCTTTGGTGCAGATGCTGCTCGAGGGTTGGGCTTCTCAGGACCCAAAGCACAACTTGGAGGGAGCCTCTGTTGTTGCACTTGTCAGCTTGTCGTAGTCGTTCCAAGATGGCAGGCTCCACGTGTCTCGGTGCCTCCACGGGTCTCCTCTTTTCAGGGACTGTGGATCGGGCGGTGAGAGGTCTGGAGGTCCAGGTCTTGTCAGTCTCTGGGCTCGGGCTCCGGCGGGAGGCAGCGGCAAAGCAGACGTTGATTCGCTGGATGGTGCTTGCGTTAGCAAGGTGGTCACTCCCTGACCACAGGGGAGATTGGCTTCAGTCCTCTGTGCGGCAGAGCGTCGAAATTCCCGTCTTCTTCTTAGTTTCAAGTTGATTCCAGGATGTCTGAAGTCTTAGGACACAGCTCCTACCTTTAAGCGGATTCTAGGGGCCGGACTACCTGCTAGGTCCCTCCCTATGGGTGGGACCAGGAAGGGGGGTGGTTACACCCCCAATCCTTTGTCCAGCTCGCCCCAGGCCCGGGACTGGTGTGCCCCAGGACCGGTTTGAACTGGCATATGCACCGAGGCTCCTTGTGAGCCACAGGCATGTCTGGTTTCTTTCAAGCCCTACCTGACCAATACACAAAATCCTGTCTGGGGTGGTGCATGCACCTCCCCTGGCAGGAAACCCTTTGTCCACACCTCCCAAGCTGGAAGGACTCCCAGCAGCAGGAGGGCAGACTTGTGTCTGTGGTGGCAGCATCCATTTTGTGGAGCTGAGGCTATGTCTGATTTTACCCGGGTTTCAGGTACTGTACATGTCGTGTCCCTCTAGAAGGGTGGAATGCTAACCCCGTCGCCAGAATTGGCGAGGGGTTAGTATTCCAATTCGTATGACACCTTACTCGACATGTTTTGATAAAGCCAAACCAAAGATAGCATTTAACCGCGAGGTTCATAATGCACTTAAGAGTATATGGTATGACGATATCTGGAAACAGTAGAAGGAAGTTGTTCCGACCACTGCAGACAGGCTCAGCTCATGCCAGAGCACCATCTCACATGGAACCAAGCACTCTGCCTTCAGGATTGTTAAGGCCTGCCATAGGAGTGACTTATAGGTTACCAGGTGTCCCATTTAAGGTTAGGTATAGGTATACTACACCTAAGTAAGAGGTGATTACACCAACTTACCCCAGCTGAGTGATCAGCCAGTTGTGTCAAATTGTTAGGCCAAGCCTGGGGTGGCATAATGCATGCTTCAGCCCCTGGCAGGCCTTGGGTACACCAATGCCCTGGGTACCTAGTGTACACTGGTACAGGGGCTGACAGGGTGATCCAACCAATTGGGTATGTACCTAGGGTACATGGAGTCCATTTTAAAGAGAGAACAGCCAGGCTGAGATCCTGAATAGCAGGATCTCAGGCCAACTAAGTCGAAAAACCAGCTAGACACTAGGCAAAAATTTGGGGGTAACCATAGTCAGATATCCACCTTCCTACACAACCCCCCCCCCCCAAACGAAGGGAGATAAGGCTGACTTTGACCAGGTAAGCCTATATTGCCCAAGTGGCCATATAAGGAGGAACCAGCACTGGCATGGTTACCCCCTGTCTCATGGTCCACTAAGCAATCCCTCACCCTAAGGGTATCAGAGGGTCTCCACCATAGGGAATCTCTACCTTTGGTGTGTCTTGGCAAAGTAAAAGGCTGGTGTTGAGATGGAGTACTGAAGTGAGTGTCCTCAAAGTGAGGCCTCACCTTCCTCCAATCCCCCTCCACCATGGATGCCTTTCTTTCCTTAACTGAGTTGCACTGTGCTCTCAGGGTCAGCCTCTGGCTACCTAAAGCTGGAGGCTGGGTCCCTTTTGTGGACTTACTGGAGGGACAGGTCAGGTCTGGGGCCCTAAGGTCCCATGTTTGCCTGTACCCAACAGAATCCCTCTGGGGGAGGTCCCTAACTACCTGTAAAGGAGATCCCTCAGGAATGTTTTTACCCATCACCTGACTAGGGCTACTAGCCAGGCAATCCTCATTCTTTTGATGGGGGGGTTCTTGTGGACAGGGGCCCTCTTGGGGTCCACTGGCCTCCCTGACCTCTGCAGCCCTGGGCTGACTGAGGCAGGGTAGAGAGAGGCAGGCTACCTGCACCAGACTGGGTCCCACCTTGGAAGGGGCCACTGACATCAGAGGCTCTGCCAGGCCAGGCCTGGCTACCTCTGGGGCAGTTCCTTCACAAGGGGTGAGGTCAGCTCCCTGAGGAGGCTGACTTTTTCCTAATGTCTGGGGAGAGGGAGACTTTTCTTCCTCCCCACTACTCTCTGTTTGTGTGGAGTGATCCATAGTTTCAGGCTTCACTACACCTATGTTAGTCTGAGTATAGGCTGAGACCATTACAGCCTTGCCAACCTTTTCAGGGGGGCACTCAGTTTGTGTTTGAGCTGTGACTGTCACAGCTCTGCCAGTCTCTACAGGGAAGTCTGTCTGTGCCTGGGCTGTGGCTACCATTGCCCTTCCAACCTTTCCAGGGAGGAAATCTATTTGGACAGGGGTTGTGAATGGCACAACCCCACTACCCTTTTGTGAAAGGCCTACCATTTTAGAATGGGTGTCTTGTTCAACTCCAGCCCAAGCTGAGAGTTCTAAGTCATTCCCCAGTAAGCAGTCTACAGGCAAGGTTGGGGACACTGCCACCCTTTTAGGGCCAGTGACACCTCCCCAGCTGAGACATACCTCTGCCATGGGATGACTGTTCTGTTTGCCATCAATGTTGGTCACCTGGTAGGAGAAACCAGGCAAAAGCTGCTCAGAGGGAACTAGCCAATGGGCCACCATTGTGATGCTAGCTCCAGTGTCTCTGTAGGCCTCAGCTTTTGTACCATTGATGTAGGGCTCCTGTCTGTACCTACCCAAAGCGTTGGGACAGGCAGTGAAGTTGGCAAACCCCATGCCACCATCACAGACAAGAGTATCTGCTGCAGGGGAATTTGCTAAGCCAGGGTCCCCCTGTGTTCCCCAAGTAAACCCACCCAAATTTTTGGGGGCACTCCCACCACCTGGGGGATTACTGCTGACAGTAATAGGTGGTGTGACAGGAGTAATTGGAGGAACAGTTTTGTTTGTAGCCCTTGGGCAACTGCTGTCAGTTTTCCAATGCCCAGGAGTTTTACACTCATGGCAGTAAGGCTTTTTACCTGTGGTAGAGGAGGGAGCTTGGGACCCACCACCCTGTGTGGAGTTTTGGGGCCCTGAGGAAGATTTCTCTTTTGCTTTATCCCCACCCTTCTCTTGAGGTTTGGTGGTATCTTTCTTTTGGTCACCACCCTGATTCTTAGGCCTGATCCTGGTCCTGACCCATTTATCTGCCCTCTTTCCCAATTCTTGGGGAGAGGTCAAATCTGAGTCTACCAGGTGTTGATGGAGGAGCTGGTTTTGACAGTTACTTAAAATCTGTTCTCTCATCATCAAATTGTACAATCCTGTATAATCAGATACCTTACTTCCCAGCAACCAACCCTCCAAAGCCTTAGTGGCACATTCAACATATTCAGACCAGTCCTGAGTCTGTGTCTTTTGGGTGTCTCTGAACATTAACCTGTACTGTTCAGTGGTTAAGCCTAACCCATCTACCAGAACACTCTTCAGGACTCTGTAGTTTCTGACATCCTCTTCTCTAACAGTGAGGAGTCTGTCTCTGCCTCTTCCTTCAAAGGAGAGCCAGAGGATTGCTGCCCACTGGTCTTCAGGAACCTGCTGTACTTTGCAGGCTCTCTCAAGAGCAGTTATCCATTTGTGGATGTCATCCCCACTTTTGTAGGGGGGCACAACCTTAGACAGGTTCCTATTATCAAAGACCCTATCTTTGTCCTTAGGGACAATGCTGCCACCAGTGGGTATAGACCCACTCTCTCTAGGTTGCCTAGCCTTCCTCAGTTTTTCTTCCATCAGGGCTACTTCTAGCTCCTGCTTCCTGATCCTCAGCTGGGCTTCCTGCATTCTGGCCTCATGTTCCCTCCTCTGAGGGGTGGTCATCCTTTTCCTGGAGTGACCTTGAGAGCCTCTAGAGCCATGAGAAGCATTGGAGTCACCTGAGCGATTCCTTTGCCTCCCAAGCCCTGTGTTAAGTCCACTGGGGAGATCCAATGGGGTGAACCCATTGTCAGTCCCCAATAGCCTTAGTTTAGCTGGGCCAAGTATAACACTTGGCACTGGGCTAGTTCTCCCTTCATCCTCACCACTGTCTGTATCCCCCTCACTTTCCTCCTCTGTAGTATGGTTTTCATCTAAGGGATGGCTATTGGAAAGGGGTACCTCAGTGGCATCTTCAGAAGGGGGGCCTCCTGTTCCTGTCCCTAAGGGGGCTAACTGGGAAGCTCTCTTGAGCTCTCTTTGATTCTCATCATCTTGCAAGAGTGCTCTGAGCACAGCAGAGGTAGGGTTCTTGGGCTGTTTAAGGCCTCTAAGAGTTGCCAACTGCCTGAGCTCATTCTGATTAAGGGTAGCAAAGATGGATGGTGCCCTCGGGGGGTCACTCTCAACAGAGATGGGTACAGTGGACCCCTCTGCCCCAGCCATTGCTCTTAAGTGTGGGTGGATGTGTTGCAATCTACCTACACTTGGGTTTACCTACTAAACCTATCTAGTAGTTGTAGTCAGGGTGTGCTACTCCCTTTGCTCTACAACAACTAAGTTCAGTAGAACTTAAGTATATCTAATCTTGTTTTATATGTACCTACAGGTACCTATGTGATCTTTCAATTGGTAACCAAGAGATTACAATGGTAAAACACAGCAAGCTCAAATCCAACCGCTGCTCACCAATGTGAGAAGTTGGCCTGGTATATGATGCTCACTAGTTAAAGTGATCACCTTGTACCATGCCAAGCAACCCTTATGGTGTGGCTGTAAGTCAACCTTTTCGGACTAGCTGCCCTAGTGGTAGCGTAGGCTAAGCAGTCTTTGAGGCTAAACTCGTGAAGCGTGTTAAGCAAGCTGTTTTACCAAATGTAACCCCCTTTTATACCAATGAAAGGACACCACACAGATATATATTCAAAATATATATGTATTTATTTCTCAAAGTAACCCCTAGTCTCTTTATGAGCACAGGAGCACAAATCGTCAAACAAGATTATCACAGAATACACAGAAGTTGCACGTTATATGGATAGGCCCTGGTGGCCACTCAAACCATATACTAAAATAGTGGTATAAGTACCACGAACAGAAAAGGGAAAAGGCCTAGGGCCTCTAGAATCGCTGGGCCTACAAGGAGCTAACGTCAGTTAGTGACCAGGAGGTCCACGGGTGGCGTGTGCAGAGCAAATGGTCACACGCGTGCTCCCATAGGTTTCAATGGGTGCGTAAAAAGTACAAAGTTACTGCAAAGGAGATCTTCCGGGTTGACTAGGAACTTAAGATTTGGAACACAGGCACTAGAGATGTATTACTACACATGGGCACCGGAGTACCAGCTTTACCTCACCCACAGGAAGCGGGTGCATAGGCCTCAAAGTGCGTCGGGTTTCTTCTATCTGTTCCGTGGAGCTTGAAGGCAAAGATGCTGCAGGCGGTCGGTCCGGGAGAGATGCAGTGGATCCAAGAGTGGATCGGAGATGTTGAAGACCTGTAAGCAGAGGGGACAGTGTTCACAGTCACTAGCCAGTGACCAGCGTGGCACCAGGTGGGTACCAGGCGATGTCGGGTGCAAACAGGTGATGAGGGGTAGCTTGTCTCCGCAGCCCCGTGGTCCCTGAAGGTCGACGACGTCCAGGAGTTGGCTCACGAGCTGTCCCACGCAGGCTCTCGCTGTCGGCGGTGTCGGCGACTTGATCGAAGCAAACAAGCCTTGGCAAAAGCAATTGCAGGAGGATTCGGAAATCAGCTGTTGGTTCTGACCAGCAAGGTCAGAGGGATTGCTCCTTTGGAGGGGAGCAAGGGCCAGTCTGGAGCAACCAGACCAGCGGTGTTTGTCATAGATTTCGTCGCCAAGATGGCCACTAGCCAGCGGGCCAGCAACCGGTTAGGCGCGTCGAGTGGCAAAATGCAGAAGGGCCCCACGCAGATCGTGGAGATGCTGGAGGGCTCACCTTTGGTGCAGATGTTGCTCGAGGGTTGGGCTTCTCAGGACCCAAAGCACAACTTGGAGGGAGCCTCTGTTGTTGCACTTGTCAGCTTGTCGTAGTCGTTCCAAGATGGCTGGCTCCACGTGTCTCGGTGCCTCCACGGGTCTCCTCTTTTCAGGGACTGTGGATCGGGCGGTGAGAGGTCTGGAGGTCCAGGTCTTGTCAGTCTCTGGGCTCGGGCTCCGGCGGGAGGCGGCGGCAAAGCAGACGTTGATTCGCTGGATGGTGCTTGCGTTAGCAAGGTGGTCACTCCCTGACCACAGGGGAGATTGGCTTCAGTCCTCTGTGCGGCAGAGCGTCGAAGTTCCCGTCTTCTTCTTAGTTTCAAGTTGATTCCAGGATGTCTGAAGTCTTAGGACACAGCTCCTACCTTTAAGCGGATTCTAGGGGCCGGACTACCTGCTAGGTCCCTCCATATGGGTGGGACCAGGAAGGGGGGTGGTTACACCCCCAATCCTTTGTCCAGCTCGCCCCAGGCCCGGGACTGGTGTGCCCCAGGACCGGTTTGAACTGGCATATGCACCGAGGCTCCTTGTGAGCCACAGGCATGTCTGGTTTCTTTCAAGCCCTACCTGACCAATACACAAAATCCTGTCTGGGGTGGTGCATGCACCTCCCCTGGCAGGAAACCCTTTGTCCACACCTCCCAAGCTGGAAGGACTCCCAGCAGCAGGAGGGCAGACTTGTGTCTGTGGTGGCAGCATCCATTTTGTGGAGCTGAGGCTATGTCTGATTTTACCCGGGTTTCAGGTACTGTACATGTCGTGTCCCTCTAGAAGGGTGGAATGCTAACCCCGTCGCCAGAATTGGCGAGGGGTTAGTATTCCAATTCGTATGACACCTTACTCGACATGTTTTGATAAAGCCAAACCAAAGATAGCATTTAACCGCGAGGTTCATAATGCACTTAAGAGTATATGGTATGACGATATCTGGAAACAGTAGAAGGAAGTTGTTCCGACCACTGCAGACAGGCTCAGCTCATGCCAGAGCACCATCTCACATGGAACCAAGCACTCTGCCTTCAGGATTGTTAAGGCCTGCCATAGGAGTGACTTATAGGTTACCAGGTGTCCCATTTAAGGTTAGGTATAGGTATACTACACCTAAGTAAGAGGTGATTACACCAACTTACCCCAGCTGAGTGATCAGCCAGTTGTGTCAAATTGTTAGGCCAAGCCTGGGGTGGCATAATGCATGCTTCAGCCCCTGGCAGGCCTTGGGTACACCAATGCCCTGGGTACCTAGTGTACACTGGTACAGGGGCTGACAGGGTGATCCAACCAATTGGGTATGTACCTAGGGTACATGGAGTCCATTTTAAAGAGAGAACAGCCAGGCTGAGATCCTGAATAGCAGGATCTCAGGCCAACTAAGTCGAAAAACCAGCTAGACACTAGGCAAAAATTTGGGGGTAACCATAGTCAGATATCCACCTTCCTACAGTGACTAGCTGTAGTTTTTTAACCCTAGCTCTGCCGGCACCGAGAGAAACCTAGCAAACCTATATATTTTTGAAAACTAGACACCCAGGGGAATCCAGGATGGGGTGACTTGAGTGCCTCCCACCAGGGTCTGTTACCCAGAATCCCTTGCAAACCTAAAAAATTGACAAAAAAACAAATTTTTCCCACATTCCTGTGATGGAAAGTTCTGGAATCTGCGTGGATCCACAAATTTCCACACACCCTGCGTTCCCCAAAGTCCTATGAGAAAAATGGTACCTCACTTGTGCAGGGCGGCCTAGTGCCCACGACAGGAAACGGCACAAAACGCAACGTGGTCACACCTCAATTTTGCAGTGAAAAATGATCCTTTTTTGGCAAAGTGACTAGCTGTAGTTTTTGAACCCTAGCTCTTCCGGCACCTAGAGAAACCTAGCAAACCTATATATTTTTGAAAACTAGACACCCAGGGGAATCCAGGATGGGGTGACTTGAGTGCCTCCCACCAGGGTCTGTTACCCAGAATCCCCTGCAAACCTAAGAAATTGACAAAAAAACACATTTTCCCCACATTTCTGTGATGGAACGTTCTGGAATCTGTGTTGATCTACAAATTTCCACCCACCCCGCGTTCCCCAAAGTCCTATGAGAAAAATGGTACCTCACTTGTGCGGGTCGGCCTAGTGCCCGCGACAGTAAACGGCGCAAAACGCAACGTGGTCAACACCTCAATATTGCAGTGAAAAATGACCCTTTTTTGGCAAAGTGACTAGCTGTAGTTTTTTAACCCTAGCTCTGCCGGTGTAGGAGAGTAGGGTCTGCTATCCTATGGTCACCCCAAATTTTTGC
This sequence comes from Triturus cristatus, assembly GCF_964204655.1. Taxonomy (NCBI): domain Eukaryota; kingdom Metazoa; phylum Chordata; class Amphibia; order Caudata; family Salamandridae; genus Triturus; species Triturus cristatus. Next base: position 1,224,990 of record NW_028187382.1, read on the forward strand.
TTTTTGCTTCACTGGTTTTTGACATATTGAGGCTGTGGGCCTGCCAATCAGACCCCCAGCCTGCTGTTCTCTCTACTAAATTAAAACTATGCACCCTAGGTGCATAACCAATTGGAAGTGGATCACCCTGTCAGCCCCTGTACCAGTGTACACTAGGTACCCAGGGCATTGGTGTACCCAAGGCCTGCCAAGGGCTGCAGCATGTATTATGCCACCCCAGGCTTGGCCTAACAATTTGACACAACTGGCTGATCACTCAGCTGGGGTAAGTTGGTGTAATCACCTCTTACTTAGGTGTAGTATACCTATACCTAACCTTAAATGGGACTTCTGGTAACCTATAAGTCACTCCTATGGCAGGCCTTAACAATCCTGAAGGCAGAGTGCTTGGTTCCATGTGAGATGGTGCTCTGGCATGAGCTGAGCCTGTCTGCAGTGGTCGGAACAACTTCCTTCTACTGTTTCCAGATATCGTCATACCATATACTCTTAAGTGCATTATGAACCTCGCGGTTAAATGCTATCTTTGGTTTGGCTTTATCAAAACATGTCGAGTAAGGTGTCATACGAATTGGAATACTAACCCCTCGCCAATTCTGGCGACGGGGTTAGCATTCCACCCTTCTAGAGGGACACGACATGTACAGTGCCTGAAACCCGGGTAAAATCAGACATAGCCTCAGCTCCACAAAATGGATGCTGCCACCACAGACACAAGTCTGCCCTCCTGCTGCTGGGAGTCCTTCCAGCTTGGGAGGTGTGGACAAAGGGTTTCCTGCCAGGGGAGGTGCGTGCACCACCCCAGACAGGATTTTGTGTATTGGTCAGGTAGGGCTTGAAAGAAACCAGACATGCCTGTGGCTCACAAGGAGCCTCGGTGCATATGCCAGTTCAAACCGGTCCTGGGGCACACCAGTCCCGGGCCTGGGGCGAGCTGGACAAAGGATTGGGGGTGTAACCACCCCCCTTCCTGGTCCCACCCATAGGGAGGGACCTAGCAGGTAGTCCGGCCCCTAGAATCCGAATAAAGGTAGGAGCTGTGTCCTAAGACTTCAGACATCCTGGAATCAACTTAAAACTAAGAAGAAGACGGGAACTTCGACGCTCTGCCGCACAGAGGACTGAAGCCAATCTCCCCTGTGGTCAGGGAGTGACCACCTTGCTAACGCAAGCACCATCCAGCGAATCAACGTCTGCTTTGCCGCCGCCTCCCGCCGGAGCCCGAGCCCAGAGACTGACAAGACCTGGACCTCCAGACCTCTCACCGCCCGATCCACAGTCCCTGCAAAGAGGAGACCCGTGGAGGCACCGAGACACGTGGAGCCAGCCATCTTGAAACGACTACGACAAGCTGACCAGTGCAACAACCGAGGCTCCCTCCAAGTTGTGCTTTGGGTCCTGAGAAGCCCAACCCTCGAGCAGCATCTGCACCAAAGGTGAGCCCTCCAGCATCTCCACGATCTGCGTGGGGCCCTTCTGCATTTTGCCACTCGACGCGCCTAACCGGTTGCTGGCCCGCTGGCTAGTGGCCATCTTGGCGACGAAATCTACGACAAACACCGCTAGTCTGGTTGCTCCAGACTGGCCCTTGCTCCCCTCCAAAGGAGCAGTTCCTCTGACCTTGCTGGTCAGAACCATCAGCTTAAACTCCTTGCCTACAACAATTGCTTTTGCCAAGGCTTGTTTGCTTCGATCAAGTCGCCGACACCGCCGACAGCGAGAGCCTGCGTGGGACAGCTCGTGACTCGACTCCTGGACGTCGTCGACCTTCAGGGACCACGTGGCTGCAGAGTCAAGCTACACCTTCCTTCCTGTTTGCACCCGACATCGCCTGGTACCCACCTGGTGCCACGCTGGTCACTGGCTAGTGACTGTGAACACTGTCCCCTCTGCTTACAGGTCTTCAACATCTCCGATCCACTCTTGGATCCACTGCATCTCTTCCCGACCGACCGCCTGCAGCACTTTTGTCTACAGGCCCCACGGAACAGGAGAAGAAACCCGACGCACTTCGAGGCCTATGCACCCGCTTCCTGTGGGTGAGGTAAAGCTGGCACACCTGTGCCCAAGTGTAGTATTACATCTCTAGTGCCTGTGTTCCAAATCTTAAGTTCCTAGGTCATCCGGAAGATTCCTTTTGCAGTAACTTTGTACTTTTTACGCACCCATTGAAACCTATGGGAGCACGCGTGTGACTATTTGCTCTGCACACGCCACCCTTGGACCTCCTGGTCACTAACTGACGTTAGCTCCTTGTAGGCCCAGCGATTCTAGAGGCCCTAGGCCTTTTCCCTTTTCTGTTCGTGGTACTTATACCACTATTTTAGTATATGGTTCGAGTGGCCACCAGGGCCTATCCATATAAAGTGCAACTTCTGTGTATTCTGTGATAATCTTGTTTGACGATTTGTGCTCCTGTGCTCATAAAGAGACTAGGGGTTACTTTGAGAAATAAATACATATATATTTTGAATATATATCTGTGTGGTGTCCTTTCATTGGTATAAAAGGGGGTTACTATTGGTAAAACAGCTTGCTTAACACGCATCACGAGTTTAGCCTCAAAGACTGCTTAGCCTACGCTACCACTAGGGCAGCTAGTCCGAAAAGGTTGACTTACAACCACACCATAAGGGTTGCTTGGCATGGTACAAGGTGGTCACTAGAACTAGTGAACAGCATATACCAGGCCAACATCTCACATTGGTGAGCAGCGGTTGGATTTGAGCTTGCTGTGTTTTACCATTGTAATCTCTTGGTTACCAATTGAAAGATCACATAGGTACCTGTAGGTACATATAAAACAAGATTAGATATACTTAAGTTCTACTGAACTTAGTTGTTGTAGAGCAAAGGGAGTAGCACACCCTGACTACAACTACTAGATAGGTTTAGTAGGTAAACCCAAGTGTAGGTAGATTGCAACACATCCACCCACACTTAAGAGCAATGGCTGGGGCAGAGGGGTCCACTGTACCCATCTCTGTTGAGAGTGACCCCCCGAGGGCACCATCCATCTATGCTACCCTTAATCAAAATGAGCTCAGGCAGCTGGCAACTCTTAGAGGCCTTAAACAGCCCAAGAACCCTACCTCTGCTTTGCTCAGAGAGCTCTTGCAAGAAGATGAAAATCAAAAAGAGCTCAGGAAAGCTTCCCAGTTAGCCCCCTTAGGGACAGGAACAGGAGGCCCCCCTTCTGAAGATGCCACTGGAGTACCCCTTCCCAATAGTCACCCCTTAGATGGGATGCCTACCACAGAGGATGAGAGTGAAAAGGATACTGACAGTAGTGAGGATGAAGGGAGAACTAGCCCAGTGCCAAGTGTTATACTTGGCCCAGCTAAACTAAGGCTATTGGGGACTGACAGTGGGTTCACCCCACTGGATCTCCCCAGTGGACTTAACACAGGGCTTGGAAGGCAAAGGAATCGCTCAGGTGACTCCAATGCTTCCCATGGCTCTAGAGGCTCTCAAGGTCACTCCAGGAGAAGGATGACCACCCCTCAGAGGAGGGAACATGAGGCCAAGATGCAAGAAGCTCAGCTGAGGATCAGGAAGCAGGAGCTAGAAGTAGCCCTGATGGAAGAGAAACTTAGCAAGGCTAGACAGCATAAAGAGAGTGGGTCTATACCCACTGGTGGCAGCATTGTCCCTAAGGACAAAGATAGGGTTTTCGATAATAGAAACCTGTCTAAGGTTGTGCCCCCCTACAAAAGTGGGGATGACATCCACAAGTGGATAACTGCTCTTGAGAGGGCCTGCAAAGTACAGCAGGTTCCTGAAGACCAGTGGGCAGCAATCCTCTGGCTCTCCTTTGAGGGAAGAGGCAGAGACAGGCTCCTCACTGTTAGAGAAGAGGATGTCAGAAACTACAGAGTCCTGAAGAGTGTTCTAGTTGATGGGTTAGGCTTAACCACTGAGCAGTACAGGTTAATGTTCAGAGACACCCAAAAGACACAGACTCAGGACTGGTCTGAATACATTGAATGTGCCACTAAGGCTTTGGAGGGTTGGTTGCTGGGAAGTAAGGTATCTGATTTTACAGGATTGTATAATTTGATGATGAGAGAACAGATTTTAAATAACTGTCAAAACCAGCAACTGCATCAACACTTGGTTGACTCTGATCTGACCTCTCCCCAAGAATTGGGAAAGAAGGCAGACAAATGGGTCAGAACCAGGGTTAAGCAAAAGAACCAGAACCAGGGCCAAGGGGGTGATCAGAAGAAAACAGACCAAAAGGGTGGAGATCAGAAACCTAAAGACCAGAAGTCTTCAACAGGGCCCCAAACTACTACTAAGGAGGGTGGGTCCCAACAGTCCAAAAAGAAGAAAGAAGGTCAAAAGAAACCCTGGTGCAATCATTGCAAGAATACAACTCACTGGACTAGTGATTGCAAAAAGGGTGGAGCCCCCAACACTGTTGCCCCTAAGGCACCTGCTCCCAGTACTACTGTTAGCAGTGTTGGTCCCCAGACAAAGGGTGTAGTGGGAATCACTATGGGAACTGAAGGAGATTCTGACTTAGACAGAACCCTTACACAGGCAGTCTTGATCTGTGATGGGGACATTGATTTGTCCCTGACTGTGAGCCCCAGTAACCTGGGCAAGTACAGACAGACTCCTTTAATTAATGACAAAGTGGCTCAAGCCTACAGGGACACATGTGCCAGTGTCACTATGGTGACACCAGGCTTTGTGGACCCTGGACAGTACATACCAGGTGAGAACTACCTGGTGACCAATGCCAGCAATGCCACTACTTCACATAGTGTGGCAGTTGTTAACTTCTCATGGGGAGGGGTAACTGGCCTCAAAAGGGTTGTGGTTAGTGCAGACCTCCCAGTAGAATGTTTGTTGGGCAATGACCTAGAGAGTTCTCTATGGTCAGAAGTGGAGTACAGGACTCATGCAGAGATGTTAGGTATATCATCACATGTCCTTGCTGTGACCAGGTCACAGGCCAAAAAGTGCCTCACTGAACCACAGGTCTTGGATCCTGGAACAATGGACCAAGCACCTACCAAGAAGAAGAACAGGAGGGTCAAGGCTGTGCCTTCCCCCCTGCCTCAGAGTGAGGATCAGCCTTCCCAGGAAGCTGATCTAGAGGACCCTGAAGGAACTGTCCCTGAAGAGCTTGAACCTGATCAGGTTGAGTTTCTGGGGACAGGGGGACCTTCAAGGGCTGACTTGAGGCAGGCTCAGTTATCCTGTCCCTCTCTTGAACCCCTCAGACAGCTGGCTGCTGCTGAGGCTGCTGGGAATGCTCAAGGTACCCATAAAGTGTATTGGGATGAAGGGCTCCTTTATTCAGAGGCTAGAGACCCCAAGCCTGGTGCAACCAGGAGGTTGGTTATACCTCTGCAATTTAGGGGCTTCCTTCTTACCTTGGCCCATGATATTCCTTTAGCAGGACACCTAGGCCAGAACAAGACCTGGGACAGACTTGTCCCTCACTTTCACTGGCCTCATATGAATGAAGATACAAAGGAGTTTTGTCGCTCCTGTGTTACCTGCCAAGCCAGTGGCAAATCAGGTGGCACAACAAAGGCCCCCCTGATACCACTACCTGTGGTGGGGGTTCCCTTTGAAAGAGTGGGAATAGACATAGTGGGTCCCATGGATCCTCCCACTGCATCTGGGCACAGATTTATACTGGTGGTAGTGGATCATGCCACCGGGTATCCAGAGGCAATTCCCCTTAGGACCACTACAGCTCCTGTTGTGGCCAGGGCCCTGCTGGGAGTATTCTCCAGAGTGGGGTTTCCTAAGGAGGTAGTATCTGACAGAGGTACCAACTTTATGTCAGGATACTTAACAGCTATGTGGAAGGAATGTGGTGTCAACTACAAGTTCACCACCCCTTATCACCCACAATGCAATGGGCTTGTTGAGAGATTCAACAAGACCCTAAAGGGTATGATCAAAGGATTACCTGAAAAGCTCAGGCGAAGATGGGACATCCTTCTACCCTGCCTTCTGTTTGCTTACAGAGAGGTCCCACAAAAAGGAGTTGGCTACAGCCCCTTTGAATTGTTGTTTGGGCACCCTGTGAGAGGCCCACTGTGTTTGGTGAAGGAAGGCTGGGAGTTACCTCTCAAAAAGCCTAAGCTAGACATAGTGGACTATGTACTTGGTCTCCGCTCCAGGATGGCTGAGTATATGGAGAAGGCATCCAAAAACCTTGAGGCAAGCCAGGCCTTACAGAAAGCTTGGCATGACCAAAAGGCTGTCTTGGTTGAGTTTCAGCCAGGACAGAAGGTATGGGTGTTGGAGCCAGTGGCCCCAGCAGCACTCCAAGACAAATGGTCTGGACCCCATACAATCCTGGAAAAGAAGGGAGAGGTCACCTACTTGGTCGACCTAGGAACTCCCAGGAGTCCCCACAGGGTACTCCATGTTAACAGGCTTAAAGCATATGTTGACAGGGCAGACATGGGCTTGCTCATGGCTACAGATGAGGGACAGGAGGAAGAGAGTGACCCTCTCCCAGACCTGTTGTCTCAGAACCCTGAAGATGGCTCAGTTGAAGGAGTGACCCTTGGAGGCAACCTCACTGCCCATCAGCAGACTGAATGTAGACAGGTTCTACAATCATTTTCACATATGTTTTCCTTGATACCTAGTCAAACTGACTGGTGTACCCATGTGGTGGACACTGGTGACAGTCTGCCTGTAAAGAACAAACTTTACAGACAACCTGACCACGTCAGGGACTGTATAAAGGCTGAGGTACATAAAATGCTGGAATTAGGTGTCATTGAACCCTCAGAGAGCCCCTGGGCTAGCCCAGTGGTTCTGGTCCCCAAACCTCACACCAAAGATGGCAAGAGAGAGATGAGGTTCTGTGTGGATTACAGAGGACTCAATGCTGTCACCAGGACAGATGCACACCCTATTCCAAGGGCAGATGAGCTCATAGACAAACTAGCTTCTGCAAAGTTTTTGAGCACATTTGACTTAACAGCTGGCTATTGGCAAATCAGATTAGCTGAGGAGTCTAAGGCCAAAACAGCATTCTCAACCCCAGGTGGGCACTACCAGTTTGTGGTGATGCCCTTTGGTCTGAAGAATGCACCTGCCACCTTCCAAAGGCTGGTGAACCAAGTCCTTACTGGGTTGGATGACTTTTGCGCAGCATATCTTGATGACATTGCTGTCTTTAGCTCCACCTGGGAGGATCACCTGATCCACCTGAAGAAGGCTCTTGAGGCTCTGCAAAGGGCAGGCCTCACTATCAAGGCTACTAAGTGCCAGATAGGGCAGAGTAAGGTTGTATATTTGGGCCACCTTGTAGGTGGAGGCCAAGTTCAACCACTGGAGAGTAAGATACAATCCATCAAGGACTGGTCCCCTCCAACCACCCAGACTCAAGTTCGAGCTTTCTTGGGCTTGACTGGGTACTACAGGAAGTTTGTTAAGAACTATGGGTCCATTGTGACTCCTCTTAATGATCTGACATCCAAGAAGATGCCCAAAAAGGTTCAGTGGACAGTAAGCTGTCAAAAGGCATTTGATGACCTGAAGGAGGCCATGTGCTCTGCACCTATCCTGAAAAGTCCTGACTACTCCAAAGAGTTTATTGTCCAAACAGATGCTTCTGAGTTGGGTGTGGGAGCTGTGCTGTCACAACTTAATGTAGATGGTCAAGACCAACCCATTGCTTTTATTAGCAGAAGGTTGACCCCCAGAGAGAAGAATTGGTCAGCTATTGAGAGGGAGGCCTTTGCTGTGGTGTGGGCCCTGAAGAAGCTGAGGCCATACTTGTTTGGCACTCACTTCAAGATTCAGACCGACCATAAGCCCCTCTTGTGGCTAAATCAGATGAAGGGTGAAAATCCCAAACTGCTTAGGTGGTCCATTTCCCTACAGGGGATGGACTTTACAGTGGAGCACCGGCCAGGTACTGACCATGGGAATGCAGATGGTCTCTCCAGGTACTTCCACTTAGGACATGAAGACGAGACTGGTCAAGGCTAGTTTAATGTCCCAGCGTTTGGGGGGGGGTTGTGTAGGAGAGTAGGGTCTGCTATCCTATGGTCACCCCAAATTTTTGCTTTTTGCTTCACTGGTTTTTGACATATTGAGGCTGTGGGCCTGCCAATCAGACCCCCAGCCTGCTGTTCTCTCTACTAAATTAAAACTATGCACCCTAGGTGCATAACCAATTGGAAGTGGATCACCCTGTCAGCCCCTGTACCAGTGTACACTAGGTACCCAGGGCATTGGTGTACCCAAGGCCTGCCAAGGGCTGCAGCATGTATTATGCCACCCCAGGCTTGGCCTAACAATTTGACACAACTGGCTGATCACTCAGCTGGGGTAAGTTGGTGTAATCACCTCTTACTTAGGTGTAGTATACCTATACCTAACCTTAAATGGGACACCTGGTAACCTATAAGTCACTCCTATGGCAGGCCTTAACAATCCTGAAGGCAGAGTGCTTGGTTCCATGTGAGATGGTGCTCTGGCATGAGCTGAGCCTGTCTGCAGTGGTCGGAACAACTTCCTTCTACTGTTTCCAGATATCGTCATACCATATACTCTTAAGTGCATTATGAACCTCGCGGTTAAATGCTATCTTTGGTTTGGCTTTATCAAAACATGTCGAGTAAGGTGTCATACGAATTGGAATACTAACCCCTCGCCAATTCTGGCGACGGGGTTAGCATTCCACCCTTCTAGAGGGACACGACATGTACAGTGCCTGAAACCCGGGTAAAATCAGACATAGCCTCAGCTCCACAAAATGGATGCTGCCACCACAGACACAAGTCTGCCCTCCTGCTGCTGGGAGTCCTTCCAGCTTGGGAGGTGTGGACAAAGGGTTTCCTGCCAGGGGAGGTGCGTGCACCACCCCAGACAGGATTTTGTGTATTGGTCAGGTAGGGCTTGAAAGAAACCAGACATGCCTGTGGCTCACAAGGAGCCTCGGTGCATATGCCAGTTCAAACCGGTCCTGGGGCACACCAGTCCCGGGCCTGGGGCGAGCTGGACAAAGGATTGGGGGTGTAACCACCCCCCTTCCTGGTCCCACCCATAGGGAGGGACCTAGCAGGTAGTCCGGCCCCTAGAATCCGAATAAAGGTAGGAGCTGTGTCCTAAGACTTCAGACATCCTGGAATCAACTTAAAACTAAGAAGAAGACGGGAACTTCGACGCTCTGCCGCACAGAGGACTGAAGCCAATCTCCCCTGTGGTCAGGGAGTGACCACCTTGCTAACGCAAGCACCATCCAGCGAATCAACGTCTGCTTTGCCGCCGCCTCCCGCCGGAGCCCGAGCCCAGAGACTGACAAGACCTGGACCTCCAGACCTCTCACCGCCCGATCCACAGTCCCTGCAAAGAGGAGACCCGTGGAGGCACCGAGACACGTGGAGCCAGCCATCTTGAAACGACTACGACAAGCTGACCAGTGCAACAACCGAGGCTCCCTCCAAGTTGTGCTTTGGGTCCTGAGAAGCCCAACCCTCGAGCAGCATCTGCACCAAAGGTGAGCCCTCCAGCATCTCCACGATCTGCGTGGGGCCCTTCTGCATTTTGCCACTCGACGCGCCTAACCGGTTGCTGGCCCGCTGGCTAGTGGCCATCTTGGCGCCGAAATCTACGACAAACACCGCTAGTCTGGTTGCTCCAGACTGGCCCTTGCTCCCCTCCAAAGGAGCAGTTCCTCTGACCTTGCTGGTCAGAACCATCAGCTTAAACTCCTTGCCTACAACAATTGCTTTTGCCAAGGCTTGTTTGCTTCGATCAAGTCGCCGACACCGCCGACAGCGAGAGCCTGCGTGGGACAGCTCGTGACTTGACTCCTGGACGTCGTCGACCTTCAGGGACCACGTGGCTGCAGAGTCAAGCTACACCTTCCTTCCTGTTTGCACCCGACATCGCCTGGTACCCACCTGGTCCCACGCTGGTCACTGGCTAGTGACTGTGAACACTGTCCCCTCTGCTTACAGGTCTTCAACATCTCCGATCCACTCTTGGATCCACTGCATCTCTTCCCGACCGACCGCCTGCAGCACTTTTGTCTACAGGCCCCACGGAACAGGAGAAGAAACCCGACGCACTTCGAGGCCTATGCACCCGCTTCCTGTGGGTGAGGTAAAGCTGGCACACCTGTGCCCAAGTGTAGTATTACATCTCTAGTGCCTGTGTTCCAAATCTTAAGTTCCTAGGTCATCCGGAAGATTCCTTTTGCAGTAACTTTGTACTTTTTACGCACCCATTGAAACCTATGGGAGCACGCGTGTGACTATTTGCTCTGCACACGCCACCCGTGGACCTCCTGGTCACTAACTGACGTTAGCTCCTTGTAGGCCCAGCGATTCTAGAGGCCCTAGGCCTTTTCCCTTTTCTGTTCGTGGTACTTATACCACTATTTTAGTATATGGTTCGAGTGGCCACCAGGGCCTATCCATATAAAGTGCAACTTCTGTGTATTCTGTGATAATCTTGTTTGACGATTTGTGCTCCTGTGCTCATAAAGAGACTAGGGGTTACTTTGAGAAATAAATACATATATATTTTGAATATATATCTGTGTGGTGTCCTTTCATTGGTATAAAAGGGGGTTACTATTGGTAAAACAGCTTGCTTAACACGCATCACGAGTTTAGCCTCAAAGACTGCTTAGCCTACGCTACCACTAGGGCAGCTAGTCCGAAAAGGTTGACTTACAACCACACCATAAGGGTTGCTTGGCATGGTACAAGGTGGTCACTAGAACTAGTGAACAGCATATACCAGGCCAACTTCTCACAGCCGGCACCTAGGGAAACCTAGAAAATCTATATATTTTTGTAAACTAGACACCCAGGGGAATCCAGGATGGGGTGACTTGAGTGCCTCCCACCAGGGTCTGTTACGCAGAATCCCTTGCAAACGTAAAAAATGGACAAAAAAAAAACATTTTCCCCACATTTCTGTGATGGAACGTTCTGGAATCTGTGTGGATCCAAACATTTCCACCCACCCCGCGTTCCCCAAAGTCCTACGAGAAAAATGGTACCTCACTTGTGCGGGTCGGCTTACTGCCCGCGTCAGGAAACGGCGCAAAACGCAACGTGGTCACACCTCAATTTTGCAGTGAAAAATGACCCTTTTTTGGCAAAGTGACTAGCTGTAGTTTTTTAACCCTAGCTCTGCCGGCACCTAGGGAAACCTAGCAAACCTATATAATTTTGAAAACTAGACACCCAGGGGAATCCAGGATGGGGTGACTTGAGTGCCTCCCACCAGGGTCTGTTACCCAGAATCCCTTGCAAACCTAAAAAATTGACAAAAAAAGACATTTTCCCCACATTTCTGTGATGGAAAGTTCTGGAATCTGCGTGGATCTACAAATTTCCACCCACCCCGCGTTCCCCAAAGTCCTGTGAGAAAAATGGTACCTCACTTGTGCGGGTTGGCCTAGTGCCCGCGACAGGAAACGGCGCAAAACGCAATGTGGTCACACCTCAATTTTGCAGTGAAAAATGACCCTTTTTTGGCAAAGTGACTAGCTGTAGTTTTTGAACCCTAGCTCTGCCAGCACCTAGGGAAACCTAGCAAACCTATATATTTTTGAAAACTAGACTCCCAGGGGAATCCAGGTTGTGGTGAGTTGAGTGCCTCCCACCAGGGTCTGTTACCCAGAATCCCTTGCAAACCTAAAAAATTGACAAAAAAAACACTTTTTCTCCACATTTCTGTGATGGAAAATTCTGGAATCTGCGTTGATGCACAAATTTCCACCCACCCCGCGTTTCCCAAAGGCCTATGAGAAAAATGGTACCTCACTTGTGCGGGGCAGCCTAGTGCCCTTGACAAGAAATGGCGCAAAACGCAACGTGGTCACACTTCAATTTTGCAGTGAAAAATGACCCTTTTTTGGCAAAGTGACTAGCTGTAGTTTTTTAACCCTAGCTCTGCCGGCACCTAGGGAAACCTAGCAAACCTATATATTTTTGAAAACTAGACACCCAGGGGAATCCAGGATGGGGTGACTTGAGTGCCTCCCACCAGGGTCTGTTACCCAGAATCCCTTGCAAACCTAATAAATTGACAAAAAAACACATTTTTCCCACATTCCTGTGATGGAAAGTTCTGGAATCTGCGTGGATCCACAAATTTCTACACACCCTGCATTCCCCAAAGTCCTATGAGAAAAATGGTACCTCACTTGTGCGGGTCGGCCTAGTGCCCGCGACAGGAAACAGCGCAAAACGCAACGTGGTCACACCTCAATTTTCAAGTGAAAAATGACCCGTTTTTGGCAAAGTGCCTAGCTGTAGTTTTTTAACCCTAGCTCTGCCGGCACCTAGGGAAACCTAGCAAACCTATATATTTTTGAAAACTAGACACCCAGGGAAATCCAGGATGGGATGACTTGAGTGCCTCCCACCAGGGTCTGTTACCCAGAATCCCTTGCAAACCTAAAAAATTGACAAAAAAACACATTTTCCCCACATTTCTGTGATGGAAAGTTTTGGAATCTGCGTGGATCTACAAATTTCCACCCACCCCGCATTCCCCAAAGTCCTATGAGAAAAATGGTACCTCACTTGTGCGGGTCGGCCTAGTGCCCACGACAGGAAACGGCGCAAAACGCAACGTGGTCACGCCTCAATTTTGCAGTGAAAAATGACCCTTTTTTGGCAAAGTGACTAGCTGTAGTTTTTTAACCCTAGCTCTGCCGGCACCTAGGGAAACCTAGCAAACCTATATATTTTTGTAAACTAGACACCCAGGGGAATCCAGGATGGGGTTAATTGAGTGCCTCCCACCAGGGTCTGTTACCCAGAATCACTTGCAAACGTAAAAAATGGACAAAAAAAACACATTTTCCCCACATTTCTGTGATGGAACGTTCTGGAATCTGCGTGGATCCACAAATTTCCACCCACCCCACGTTCCCCAAAGTCCTATGAGAAAAATGGTACCTCACTTGTGTGGGTCGGCTTACTGCCCGCGACAGGAAACTGCGCAAAACGCAACGTGGTCACACCTCAATTTTGCAGTGAAAAATGACCCTTTTTTGGCAAAGTGACTAGCTGTAGTTTTTTAACCCTAGCTCTGCCGGCACCTAGGTTAACCTAGCAAACCTATTTATTTTTGAAAACTAGACACCCAGGGGAATCCAGTATGGGGTGACTTGAGTGCCTCCCTCCAGGGTCTGTTATCCAGAATCCCTTGCACACCTAAAAAATTTACAAAAAAAACACATTTGCCTCACATTTCTGTGATGGAATGTTCTGGAATCTGCGTGGCACAAATTTCCACCCACCCCGCGTTCCCCAAAGTCCTACAAGAAAAATGGTACCTCACTTGTGCGGGTCGCCTAGTGCCCGCGAGAGGAAACGGCGCCAAACGCACCGTGGTCACACCTCAATTTTGCAGTGAAAAATGACCCTTTTTTGGCAAAGTGCCTAGCTGTAGTTTTTGAACCCCAGCTCTGCCGGCACCTAGGGAAACCTAGCAAACCTATATTTTTGAAAACTAGACACCCAGGGGAATCCAGGATGGGGTGACTTGAGTGCCTCCCTCCAGGGTCTGTTACCCAGAATCCCTTGCAAACCTACAAAATTGACAAAAAACACATTTTCCCCACATTTCTGTGATGGAAAGTTCTGGAATCTGCGTGGATCTACAAATTTCCACCCACCCCGCGTTCCCCAAAGTCCTATGAGAAAAATGGTACCTCACTTGTGCGGGTCGGCTTAGTGCCCGCGACAGGAAACGGCGCGAAACGCAACATGGTCACACCTCAATTTTGAAGTGAAAAATGACACTTTTTTTTCAAAGTGCCTAGCTGTAGTTTTTGAACCCTAGCTCTACCAGCACCTAGGGAAACCTAGCAAACCTATATATGTTTGAAAACTAGACACCCAGGGGAATCCAGGATGGGGTGACTTGAGTGCCTCCCACCAGGGTCTGTTACCCAGAATCCCTTGCAAACCTAAAAAATTGACAGAAAAACATATTTTTCCCACATTTCTGTGATGGAAAGTTCTGGAATCTGCGTGGATCTACAAATTTCCACCCACCCCGCGTTCCCTAAAGTCCTATGAGAAAAATGGTACCTCACTTGTGCGGGTCGGCCTAGTTCCCACGACAGTAAACGGCGCAAAACGCAACGTGTTCACACCTCAATTTTGCAGTGAAAAATGACCCTTTTTTGGCAAAGTGACTAGCTGTAGTTTTTGAACCCTAGCTCTGCGGGCACCTAGGGAAACCTAGCAAACCTATATATTTTTGTAAACTAGACACCCAAGGGAATCCAGGATGGGGTGACTTGAGTGCCTCCCTCCAGGGTCTGTTATCCAGAATCCCTTGCACACCTAAAAAATTTACAAAAAAAACACATTTGCCCCACATTTCTGTGATGGAAAGTTCTGGAATCTGCGTGGATCCACAAATTTCCACCCACCCCGCGTCCCCCAAAGTCCTGCAAGAAAAATGGTACCTCACTTGTGCGTGTCGCCTAGTGCCCGCGACAGGAAACGGCGCAAAACGCACCGTGGTCACACCTCAATTTTGCAGTGAAAAATGACCCTTTTTTTGGCAAAGTGACTAGCTGTAGTTTTTTAACCCTAGCTCTGCCGGCACCTAGGGAAACCTAGCAAACCTATATATTTTGGTAAACTAGACACCCAGGGGAATCCAGGATGGGTTGACTTGAGTGCCTCCCACCAGGGTCTGTTACCAAGAATCCCTTGCAAACGTAAAAAATGGACAAAAAAAACACATTTTCCCCACATTTCTGTGATGGAAAGTTCCAGAATCTGAGTGGATCCACAAATATTCACCCACCCGCGTTCCCCAAAGTCCTACAAGAAAAATGGTACCTCACTTGTGCGGGTCGCCTAGTGCCCGAGACAGGAAACGGCGCAAAACGCACCGTGGTCACACCTCAATTTTGCAGTGAAAAATGACCCTTTTTTGGCAAAGTGACTAGCTGTAGTTTTTGAACCCTAGCTCTGCCGGCACCTAGGGAAACCTAGCAAACCTATATATTTTGGTAAACTAGACACCGAGGGGAATCCAGGATGGGGGGACTTGAGTGCCTCCCACCAGGGTCTGTTACCCAGAATCCCTTGCAAACATAAAAAATGGACAAAAAATACACATTTTCCCCACATTTCTGTGATGGAAAGTTCTGGAATCTGCGTGGATCCACAAATTTCCACCCACCCCGCGTTCCCCAAAGTCCTACAAGAAAAATGGTACCTCACTTGTGCGGGTCGCCTAGTGCCCGAGACAGGAAACGGCGCAAAACGCACCGTGGTCACACCTCAATTTTGCAGTGAAAATGTACCCTTTTTTGGCAAAGTGCCTAGCTGTAGTTTTTGAACCCTAGCTCTGCCGGCACCTAGGGAAACCTAGGAAACCTATATATTTTTGAAAACTAGACTCCCCGAGGAATCCAGGAAGGGGTGACTTGAGTGCCTCCCACCAGGGTCTGTTACCCAGAATCCCTTGCAAACCTAAAAAACTTGACAAAAAAACACATTTTCCCCACATTCCTGTGATGTAAAGTTCTGGAATCTGCGTGGATCCACAAATTTCCACCCACCCCGCGTTCCCCAAAGTCCTATGAGAAAAATGGTACCTCACTTGTGCGGGTCGGCCTAGTGCCCGCGACAGGAAACAGCGCAAAACGCAACGTGGTCACACCTCAATTTTGCTGTGAAAAATGACCCTTTTTTGGCAAAGTGACTAGCTGTAGTTTTTTAACCCTAGCTCTGCCGGCACCTAGGGAAACCTAGCAAACCTATATATGTTTGAAAACTAGACACCCAGGGGAATCCAGTATGGGGTGACTTGAGTGCCTCCCTCCAGGGTCTGTTATCCAGAATCCCTTGCACACCTAAAAAGTTTACAAAAAAAACACATTTGCCCCACATTTCTGAGATGGAACGCTCTGGAATCTGCGTGGCACATATTTCCACCCACCCCGAGTTCCACAAAGTCCTACAAGAAAAATAGTACCTCACTTGTGCGGGTCGCCTAGTGCCCGCGAGAAGAAACGGCGCAAAACGCACCGTGGTCACACCTCAATTTTGCAGTGAAAAAATGACCCTTTTTTGGCAAAGTGCCTAGCTGTAGTTTTTGAACCCTACCTCTGCCGGCACCTCGGGAAACCTAGCAAACCTATATATTTTTGAATACTAGACACCCAGGGGAATCCAGGATGGGGTGACTTGAGTGCCTCCCACCAGGGTCTGTTACCCAGAATCCCTTGCAAACCTAAAAAATTGACAAAAAAACACATTTTCCCCACATTTCTGTCATTGGAAAGTTCTGGAATCTGCGTGGATGCACAAATTTCCACCCACCCCGCGTTCCACAAAGTCCTACGAGAAAAATGGTACCTCACTTGTGCGGGGCGGCCTAGTGCCCGAGACAGGAAACGGCGCAAAACGCAACATGGTCACACCTCAATTTTGCAGTGAAAAATGACCCTTTTTTGGCAAAGTGCCTAGCTGTAGTTTTTGAACCCCAGCTCTGCCGGCACCTAGGGAAACCTAGCAAACCTATATTTTTGAAAACTAGACACCCAGGGGAATCCAGGATGGGGTGACTTGAGTGCCTCCCTCCAGGGTCTGTTACCCAGAATCCCTTGCAAACCTACAAAATTGACAAAAAACACATTTTCCCCACATTTCTGTGATGGAAAGTTCTGGAATCTGCGTGGATCTACAAATTTCCACCCACCCCGCGTTCCCCAAAGTCCTATGAGAAAAATGGTACCTCACTTGTGCGGGTCGGCTTAGTGCCCGCGACAGGAAACGGCGCGAAACGCAACATGGTCACACCTCAATTTTGAAGTGAAAAATGACACTTTTTTTTCAAAGTGCCTAGCTGTAGTTTTTGAACCCTAGCTCTACCAGCACCTAGGGAAACCTAGGAAACCTATATATTTTTGAAAACTAGACTCCCCGAGGAATCCAGGAAGGGGTGACTTGAGTGCCTCCCACCAGGGTCTGTTACCCAGAATCCCTTGCAAACCTAAAAAACTTGACAAAAAAACACATTTTCCCCACATTCCTGTGATGTAAAGTTCTGGAATCTGCGTGGATCCACAAATTTCCACCCACCCCGCGTTCCCCAAAGTCCTATGAGAAAAATGGTACCTCACTTGTGCGGGTCGGCCTAGTGCCCGCGACAGGAAACAGCGCAAAACGCAACGTGGTCACACCTCAATTTTGCTGTGAAAAATGACCCTTTTTTGGCAAAGTGACTAGCTGTAGTTTTTTAACCCTAGCTCTGCCGGCACCTAGGGAAACCTAGCAAACCTATATATGTTTGAAAACTAGACACCCAGGGGAATCCAGTATGGGGTGACTTGAGTGCCTCCCTCCAGGGTCTGTTATCCAGAATCCCTTGCACACCTAAAAAGTTTACAAAAAAAACACATTTGCCCCACATTTCTGAGATGGAACGCTCTGGAATCTGCGTGGCACATATTTCCACCCACCCCGCGTTCCCCAAAGTCCTACAAGAAAAATAGTACCTCACTTGTGCGGGTCGCCTAGTGCCCGCGAGAGGAAACGGCGCAAAACGCACCGTGGTCACACCTCAATTTTGCAGTGAAAAAATGACCCTTTTTTGGCAAAGTGCCTAGCTGTAGTTTTTGAACCCTACCTCTGCCGGCACCTCGGGAAACCTAGCAAACCTATATATTTTTGAATACTAGACACCCAGGGGAATCCAGGATGGGGTGACTTGAGTGCCTCCCACCAGGGTCTGTTACCCAGAATCCCTTGCAAACCTAAAA
Organism: Triturus cristatus; assembly: GCF_964204655.1. Lineage (NCBI taxonomy): Eukaryota > Metazoa > Chordata > Amphibia > Caudata > Salamandridae > Triturus > Triturus cristatus. The sequence goes on from NW_028187382.1 coordinate 1,242,748, forward strand.
AATTGACAAAAAAACACATTTTCCCCACATTTCTGTCATTGGAAAGTTCTGGAATCTGCGTGGATGCACAAATTTCCACCCACCCCGCGTTCCACAAAGTCCTACGAGAAAAATGGTACCTCACTTGTGCGGGGCGGCCTAGTGCCCGAGACAGGAAACGGCGCAAAACGCAACATGGTCACACCTCAATTTTGCAGTGAAAAATGACCCTTTTTTGGCAAAGTGCCTAGCTGTAGTTTTTGAACCCCAGCTCTGCCGGCACCTAGGGAAACCTAGCAAACCTATATTTTTGAAAACTAGACACCCAGGGGAATCCAGGATGGGGTGACTTGAGTGCCTCCCTCCAGGGTCTGTTACCCAGAATCCCTTGCAAACCTACAAAATTGACAAAAAACACATTTTCCCCACATTTCTGTGATGGAAAGTTCTGGAATCTGCGTGGATCTACAAATTTCCACCCACCCCGCGTTCCCCAAAGTCCTATGAGAAAAATGGTACCTCACTTGTGCGGGTCGGCTTAGTGCCCGCGACAGGAAACGGCGCGAAACGCAACATGGTCACACCTCAATTTTGAAGTGAAAAATGACACTTTTTTTTCAAAGTGCCTAGCTGTAGTTTTTGAACCCTAGCTCTACCAGCACCTAGGGAAACCTAGCAAACCTATATATGTTTGAAAACTAGACACCCAGGGGAATCCAGGATGGGGTGACTTGAGTGCCTCCCACCAGGGTCTGTTACCCAGAATCCCTTGCAAACCTAAAAAATTGACAGAAAAACACATTTTTCCCACATTTCTGTGATGGAAAGTTCTGGAATCTGCGTGGATCTACAAATTTCCACCCACCCTGCGTTCCCTAAAGTCCTATGAGAAAAATGGTACCTCACTTGTGCGGGTCGGCCTAGTTCCCACGACAGTAAACGGCGCAAAACGCAACGTGTTCACACCTCAATTTTGCAGTGAAAAATGACCCTTTTTTGGCAAAGTGACTAGCTGTAGTTTTTGAACCCTAGCTCTGCGGGCACCTAGGGAAACCTAGCAAACCTATATATTTTTGTAAACTAGACACCCAAGGGAATCCAGGATGGGGTGACTTGAGTGCCTCCCTCCAGGGTCTGTTATCCAGAATCCCTTGCACACCTAAAAAATTTACAAAAAAAACACATTTGCCCCACATTTCTGTGATGGAAAGTTCTGGAATCTGCGTGGATCCACAAATTTCCACCCACCCCGCGTCCCCCAAAGTCCTGCAAGAAAAATGGTACCTCACTTGTGCGTGTCGCCTAGTGCCCGCGACAGGAAACGGCGCAAAACGCACCGTGGTCACACCTCAATTTTGCAGTGAAAAATGACCCTTTTTTTGGCAAAGTGCCTAGCTGTAGTTTTTGAACCCTACCTCTGCCGGCACCTCGGGAAACCTAGCAAACCTATATATTTTTGAATACTAGACACCCAGGGGAATCCAGGATGGGGTGACTTGAGTGCCTCCCACCAGGGTCTGTTACCCAGAATCCCTTGCAAACCTAAAAAATTGACAAAAAAACACATTTTCCCCACATTTCTGTCATTGGAAAGTTCTGGAATCTGCGTGGATGCACAAATTTCCCCCCACCCCGCGTTCCACAAAGTCCTACGAGAAAAATGGTACCTCACTTGTGCGGGGCGGCCTAGTGCCCGAGACAGGAAACGGCGCAAAACGCAACATGGTCACACCTCAATTTTGCAGTGAAAAATGACCCTTTTTTGGCAAAGTGCCTAGCTGTAGTTTTTGAACCCTAGCTCTGCCGGCACCTAGGGAAACCTAGCAAACCTATATATTTTTGAAAACTAGACACCCAGGGGAATCCAGGATGGGGAGACTTGAGTGCCTCCCACCAGGGTGTGTTACCCAGAATCCCTTGCAAACCGAAAAAATTGACAAAAAAACACATTTTCCCCACATTCCTGTGATGGAAAGTTCTGGAATCTGCGTGGATCCACAAATTTCCACCCACCCCGCGTTCCCCAACGTCCTATGAGAAAAATGGTACCTCACTTGTGTGGGTCGGCCTAGTGCCCGCGACAGGAAACAGCGCAAAACGCAACGTGGTCACACCTCAATTTTGCAGTGAAAAATGACCCTTTTTTGGCAAAGTGACTAGCTGTAGTTTTTTTTTTTTTTTTTTTTTGAAACCGTTTATTACAAATCTCAAGAATATACAGATATGGGCCTACAACCTTCCGGCCGGCCGCTAGGATGACAGGAGCATATGACATACGTTCATAAAACACTTGGTGTTGCAGAGGAGCATATTAGGAGGTATCAATGCCGTGAGCCATATCAGTCAGACCCCACAATACGGTTTCATTTTATACCAACAACAAGAAAAAACCACACCCACAAGGCAACCCGCAATCGACAATAGCAGCACGTGCTCCCCGAATGGGGGACCCCAAGTAGCCACAGGAGTCTAAAGAGGGGAAGGGAAACCGAGCAAGGACTGGGGGAACCCTGTGCCCGGGGCTGGGGGAAGGAGTCAGCTAAGGGGACGGGGCTGGTGAGGCAGCAGGCAGCAGTGGTGGCGCGCAGATACCCCCACGATAGGCGTTCCAGGGGCCCCATACTTTCACCCATGTCCCAGGCTTACCCCTCGCCACATACACCACCTTTTCTCGAAACATGCACCAGTCCATGTGTTCTTTCCAGGCCGACACCGCCGGGGGCTTCTGGGATCCCCACAGTTGAGCAATATCACGCTTAGCTACCATATATCCCAGAGTCACCCACCACATCTGCGGAGCCGAGTAGTCAGTTGGTTCCCACACATTCAACAGGCACCTCCTCGCTTCAGGCAGCAGCGCGACACGCGTAACCACTCGCAGGACCTCGTGCACACCACGCCAAAATCGCTCCACCTTCGGACATTCCCACAAAATATGCAGAAAGGTCACCAAGGCACCACACCCACGCTTATACAGCCCATCCTCAGCATAGCCCATACGCAGAAGCCTTGGCCCCGTCATGTAGACCCGGTGGAGTATCTTAAGCTGGACGAAGCGAAGGCGAGCCGGTATGGCCACCTCCTTCGGAGAGGCCACCGCGGAGGTCCAGTCCTCGTCGTCCAACTCCAGCCCGTCGGCAACCCAAGCCTCTCGGAGGCCAGTTAGCAAGCCCGAGCGGTCATTGATCAGCTTTTTGTAAATAAGGGAGATCGTGCTGTCTGGGACATGGCCATCTAGCACTCTGTCCTCCAGGGGGGAAGACTCCGGGATGGAGGCAATGTCTGGGAAGACGGAGCCCAGTGCATGACGGACCTGCAGGTACCGAAAGTATTCACTGTCCTGCAGCTGAAACTCCGTCTGCAGCATCTCGAATGTTTTAAATCCCCCCCTCGTCCAGAGATCCCCGACTTTACTAATGCCGATCATGTCCCACTTCTCGAAGCCCTTCGAGGTCCACAGGGAGCCCAACCTCTCAGATGCGTACAGCGGTGACACCCGGGTCAAACGGTCCTTCCACCCCATAGCTGCATTAGCCGCGTGCCATACTCGCACCATGACACGCGTAGGTCCCGTCAGGCGAGCGTCGGGCGCGCCAGAATAAAGCGCTCGATTGTAGTCGCCACCGGGCAGTAGCATCTTGTCCATTTCAAATGCCGGGTTCAAGGCGGGCCCGTAGAGGCCATGGTTGAGTGCAGCTAACTGGGAGGCCCAGTAATACCGTTTAATATCCGGGAGGGCAATCCCCCCGTCGTACCATGGGAGCGTCAACTTTGCCAGGGCAATACGCGGCCTCCCGTCCCAGAACAGGCGGCGCTGTAGACTCTCCACCTCACGGAAGTAGCGCGCTGGGACTAAGTCCATAGTGTTCTGGAGAGCGTACAGGAAGCGTGGCAACGACATCATTTTAAACAGCGCCGCCCGGCCGAGCGGCGAAAGCGGCAGGCGCCGCCAGCGCGCGACGTCCTCCTTCAAGCGCTGGAGGGGGGGAAGCAAGTTCCGCTCGTAGCGGGCCTCCGGGTCCAGGGTAATATAGACACCTAGGTACCTAAACCCCTGAGCGGCAATCTGGATCGGACAGCCCCGCGGGAGGACGGGAGCCTCCCCGGAGAGCACATACACACATGATTTAGCCCAGTTGATGACAAGGCCTGAGTTGCGGCCAAATGAACGTAAAACATCAACCAGGACTATTAGTGATTTACGTGGGGAGGCTAGGTACAAAAGGATGTCGTCAGCGTATAGAGACACGCGGTCCTCGTACTCGGGGGTCCAACGGAGACCACGGATGGAAGGCTCCCACCGCAGCCACTCCGCCAGGGGCTCCAAGGCGAGCGCAAACAGGAGCGGCGACAGAGGGCAGCCCTGCCGCGTGCCCTGGCCCAGCTCGAATGGGGCCGATACCCTTCCGTTTACCACCACCTGCGCCAATGGGCCCGAGTACAACAATTTGACCCAACTGATGAAACCCGGGCCAAATCCAAACTTCGCCAGCATCGCCCAAATGTATGGCCACTCAAGCGTGTCAAACGCCATGGTGGCGTCTAAGGACGCCAGTATGGCCGGCTCCCGCATGAATGGAACACGTGCGAGCACCCCGTGCAAGCGCCGCAGATTAAGGGCCGTGTTGCGATGGGGAATAAAGCCGGACTGGTCTTGATGGACCAGATCGCCCACCACGCCGACCAGCCGATTGGCCAGCACCTTGGCAAGAATTTTGGGCTCCGCATTTAAGAGCGAGATAGGCCGATAGGATGTAACCCGGTCCCGAGGTCTCCCTTCCTTGTGGATCACCACGATTGTAGCCAGACGCTGGTCCAGCGGGAGGGAGCCCAGCGAGTGGGCCGCCAGGAACATCGCGCGAAGGTGGGGTGCCAATGCATCCGGTCGCAACTTATACAACTCGATAGGGATGCCATTCGGGCCCATGGCCTTGCCAGAGGCGACCAAGCGTATGGCGAGGGCAATTTCGTCGGAGGTGGGAGCGGCATCCAACGACACCCTGTCCTCCTCCGAAAGGGAAGGGAGCGCGATATCCCTAAGCAGGGCATGCAAATCCTCCTCTGAGCAGGGAGAAACCGGGGAATACACTTCACGGAAATAATCCGCGAAACAGGAGACAATTTCTTCTGGCTCAGTTACACTCACACCATCCATCCTCTCAATCAGCGGGACCACACGATTCGCTCTCCCCTTTTTATCCAACCACGCAAGCAGTTTACCAGCCTTATCACCCACATCATACAGTCGCCCCTGTTGCTCCCTACTGAGGCCCCTGGCCGCCTCCGTGACGAGGGCCCTGTAGGCCGCCTGCTTAAGCTGTAGGACATGTAGCGCAGCATATGTCACCCCACCCTCTAGATCCCCCTCCAATTCGACGATTTCGGCCTCCACCCGGGTCACCTCCTCCCGCTCGCGCCTCCGGGCATGGGAGATAAGGGATAGGGCCTCCCCTCTGAGAACTGTCTTGAAGGCTTCCCACAGGGAGATAGCGGAAGGGACGGACCCCACATTCTCATCAAAGTATCGCTGTAAGGATTTAATCAAGTCAGCGCGAATGATGTGGTCGCGCAGGTACCAAGCATTGATTGGAACTACCCTGCCCTCACCCCTCGGGAAGACATCAATGCGTAACAGGAGCGGGGAGTGATCTGAAATACCCCGCGCCAAATGGCGCACCTCTCCTACCCTCCCAACATAGGCCGCCGGGACAAGGACATAATCAAGCCGTGAGAGGCTACCATGGGCCCCCGAGTGGAAAGTGTACTGCAGCTGCGTGGGATGTTTTAAGCGCCAGCAGTCCACCAATCCCAGTGTATCTAAGAGGCCGGACAGCCACGCCTGTGCCCGGGGGAGGTCCCTAGGGGGGTGACGATCCACAGTCCCAGAAACCACCGCATTGAAGTCCCCCCCAACCACCAGAAGCCCCCCCGGAAGGCCAAGGAGGAGGCGCCCCAGGTCTGCAAAAGTGGTCGACTGTAGCCCCGGTGGGACGTATACCGATACAAAGACAACTACTTTGCCCTCCATTCTCCCCACCAAGACAGTGTAGCGTCCCCTATCATCATGGAGCACCTCATCAATTTCCAACGGGAGCGAGTTCTTCACCATGATACCCACACCCCGTGAGCCCGACGTGAAGCCCGAGTGGGCCACTAAACGGTAGCCATGCCGATTCATGGCACAAAAGGAATTACCAATAAGGTGTGTCTCCTGCAGAAAGACTACATCGGGTGAGATTCGTTTCAAATACTGCAGGACCACACCTCGTTTGATCCTATCCCCCAGTCCATTAACGTTCCAAGACAACAAAGTCAAGTCTCTACCCCCCATCACACACAAAAGCCATCATTCGTCCCCCGGAGAGCACCTTAAGATCAATACAAAAAAGGGTTTGCCTTGTGGTAAAAACGTACCACACCCCACCCCAACCCACCCACCCCAACAAAACTCCCCCCTCCCTGCACCCCTGCATGAGCCCAAACAGCCCCCCCAAAGTGCAGTGTGCCTGTCGCCCCATAGATGGTTAAACTAACTAAGCCCCCAGAGGAGGAGGGAGAACCCCCAAGAGACCCCACACGACCTCCACAGGAGGGGAACTTACTCGAACAGACGAACAATCCAAAGTGACATCAATTTTGTCCAGAGCGAGGCCTAATATTAGTCCCTCAGTCCTGGTCTGGCGGGCCCTCTCCCCCAACCGCTCCCCCCCCACCCCCCCGAGCCCGATCCCCAGACAAAGTATCCAGCCAGTCCCCAGTCACTTCGGGACGATCAAAAAAGTGCGTGCGGCCATCCACCTCCACCCGCAGCTTAGCTGGGAAAAGCATCGCATACTTGAGGTTAAGGTCCCGTAGACGACGTTTGACTCCGAGAAAGCTCAGTCTCTGCTTTTGGACCGCTGGAGTGAAATCAGGATAAAAATTGATGGCCATGTTGTCGAGTCTGACCGGTCCCTGTAGTCTGGAGGATTGCAGAATGGCATCTCTGTCCCGAAAGTTGAAAATCCGGGCAATGAGAGGCCTCGGAGGGGCTCCGGTCTCAGGCCTTCCCCCGGGAACCCTGTGGGCCCGTTCCACCGCGAAGAATTTACTCAGCCCCCAGGGCTGGAGATGAGTGAGAATCAAGTCCTCCACGAATAGGTCCGCCGCCGCCTCATAACGTCCCTCAGGCACCCCAATAATGCGGACATTGTTCCTCCGGGCCCGACCCTCAGAATCCTCCAAGCGGCGGTCCATCAGCGCACTCGCCTGGCCAAGCCGGCGCACCTCCTTTTGGAGGGTCGCCACATCCGTCGTGAGGCCCGATGTGGTGTGGGCCAAAGAATCGACCCGATCATTGGTCTTGGATAGATCGGCCCTCACCAAGCCAACATCCACGAGGACCGAGTCTATCTTCTGCGCCAGTGTATCAAAACGCTGGCTCACCGAGGCCTTCATCTCGGCGATAGCACCCATGACATCCCGCAGGGTCAGATCCGCGGGCAGAGCAGGAGAATCAGTCGGGCCCTCAGGGGACCTACGCGGCACCTCAGGAGATCCCTTCTGGAGGGTGTAGCGGTCCATGCTGTTAGACTGCTGGGCTGCGCCACGTCGGGTCAATTTCACCTTTGCCCGGTCGCCATCTTGCTTTGTGGACATGGTTCCAGTCCCTCGATCGTGCCAATCACGTCGTAAAGGGCAGGCAAACCGGGTCACGGGCTCCGGGGGGGGCCACCACAGACCCACGGGGTGGATCACAGCCGGCGGGCCGGCAGGGTACCCCAACGAGGCCACACCACCTCACCGCACCCCGCGACCCAACCTCGCCAAGACAGCAAGGAGGGTGCAAAAGCGAAAGTGAAAGTGCGGGGTACGCGAGTCGCCGAGCTCTGCCCGCCGCTGTTGTTCACTTTGTCTCCGGATGACCCCAGAGATCCAATCCGGGGTCCGGCGTGGAGAAGGCCGCAAACCTCGATCGATGTTCCCGCCGGTGTCCGAGGTCCAATTTGGAAGCGGAAAACGGGTGCCACCTCAGCTCGGGCTCACCAAGACAGTCCCCTCATCTAGGACAGGATATTTTCAGGATATGTGTAGGAGGTCACGGAGGTCCTCGGGAGCCTCGCACCTACGCGGCCATCTTGGTTGCGCGCTAGGCTCCTCCTAGCTGTAGTTTTTTAACCCTAGCTCTGCCGGCACCTAGGGAAACCTAGCAAACCTATATATGTTTGAAAACTAGACACCCAGGGGAATCCAGGATGGGGTGACTTGAGTGCCTCCCACCAGGGTCTGTTACCCAGAATCCCTTGCAAACCTAAAATATTGACCAAAAAACACATTTTCCACACATTTCTGTGATGGAAAGTTCTGGAATCTGCGTGGATCCACAAATTTCCACCCACCCCGCATTCCCCAAAGTCCTACAAGAAAAATGGTCCCTCACTTGTGCGTGTCGCCTAGTGCCCGCGACAGGAAACGGCGCAAAACGCACCGTGGTCACACCTCAATTTTGCAGTGAAAAATGACCCTTTTTTGGCAAAGTGACTAGCTGTAGTTTTTTAACCCTAGCTCTGCCGGCACCTAGGGAAACCTAGCAAACCTATATATTTTGGTAAACTAGACACCAAGGGGAATCCAGGATGGGGTGACTTGAGTGCCTCCCACCAGGGTCTGTTACCAAGAATCCCATGCAAACGTAAAAAATGGACAAAAAAAACACATTTTCCCCACATTTCTGTGATGGAAAGTTCTGGAATCTGCGTGGATCCACAAATTTCCACCCACCCCACGTTCCCCAAAGTCCTACAAGAAAAATGGTACCTCATTTGTGCGGGTCGCCTTGTGCCCGAGACAGGAAACGGCGCAAAACACACCGTGGTCACACCTCAATTTTGCAGTGAAAATGTACCCTTTTTTGGCAAAGTGCCTAGCTGTAGTTTTTGAACCCTAGCTCTGCCGGCACCTAGGGAAACCTAGCAAACCCATATATTTTTTAAAACTAGACTCCCCGGGGAATCCAGGATGGGGTGACTTGAATGCCTCCCACCAGGGTCTGTTACACAGAATCCCTTGCAAACCTAAAAAATTGACAAAAAAAACCATTTTCCCCACATTCCTGTGATGTAAAGTTCTGGAATCTGCGTGGATCCACGAATTTCCACCCACCCCGCGTTCCCCAAAGTCCTATGAGAAAAATGGTACCTCACTTGTGTGGGTCGGCCTAGTGCCCGCGACAGGAAACAGCGCAAAACGCAACGTGGTCACACCTCAATTTTGCAGTGAAAAATGACCCTTTTTTGGCAAAGTGACTAGCTGTAGTTTTTGAACCCTAGCTCTGCCGGCACCTAGGGAAACCTAGCAAACCTATATATTTTTGTAAACTAGACACCCAGGGGAATCCAGGATGGGGTTAATTGAGTGCCTCCCACCAGGGTCTGTTACCCAGAATCACTTGCAAACGTAAAAAATGGACAAAAAAAACACATTTTCCCCACATTTCTGTGATGGAACGTTCTGGAATCTGCGTGGATCCACAAATTTCCACCCACCCCACGTTCCCCAAAGTCCTACGAGAGAAATGGTACCTCACTTGTGTGGGTAGGCTTACTGCCCGCGACAGGAAACTGCGCAAAACGCAACGTGGTCACACCTCAATTTTGCAGTGAAAAATGACCCTTTTTTGGCAAAGTGACTAGCTGTAGTTTTTTAACCCTAGCTCTGCCGGCACCTAGGTTAACCTAGCAAACCTATATATTTTTGAAAACTAGACACCCAGGGGAATCCAGTATGGGGTGACTTGAGTTCCTCCCTCCAGGGTCTGTTATCCAGAATCCCTTGCACACCTAAAAAATTTACAAAAAAAACACATTTGCCTCACATTTCTGTGATGGAATGTTCTGGAATCTGCGTGGCACAAATTTCCACCCACCCCGCGTTCCCCAAAGTCCTACAAGAAAAATGGTACCTCACTTGTGTGGGTCGCCTAGTGCCCGCGAGAGGAAACGGCGCAAAACGCACCGTGGTCACACCTCAATTTTGCAGTGAAAAATGACCCTTTTTTGGCAAAGTGCCTAGCTGTAGTTTTTGAACCCTAGCTCTGCCGGCACCTAGGGAAACCTAGCAAACCTATATTTGTTTGAAAACTAGACACCCAGGGGAATCCAGGATGGGGTGACTTGAGTGCCTCCCACCAGGGTCTGTTACCCAGAATCCCTTGCAAACCTAAAAAATTGACAAAAAAACAAATTTTCCCCACATTCCTGTGATGGAAAGTTCTGGAATCTGCGTGGATCCACAAATTTCCACCCACCCCGCGTTCCCCAAAGTACTATGAGAAAAATGGTACCTCACTTGTGCGGGTCGGCCTAGTGCCTGCGACAGGAAACGGCGCAAAACGCAACGTGGTCACACCTCAATTTTGCAGTGAAAAATGACCCTTTTTTGGCAAAGTGACTAGCTGTAGTTTTTGAACCCTAGCTCTGCCGGCACCTAGGGAAAAAAAGCAAACCTATATATTTTTGTAAACTAGACACCCAAGGGTATCCAGGATGGGGTGACTTGAGTGCCTCCCTCCAGGGTCTGTTATCCAGAATCCCTTGCACACCTAAAAAATTTACAAAAAAAACACATTTTCCCCACATTTCTGTGATGGAAAGTTCTGGAATCTGCGTGGATCCACAAATTTCCACCCACCCCACGTTCCCCAAAGTCCTACAAGAAAAATGGTACCTCACTTGTGCGGGTCGCCTAGTGCCCGAGAGAGGAAACGGCGCAAAACGCACCGTGGTCACCCCTCAATTTTGCAGTGAAAATGTACCCTTTTTTGGCAAAGTGCCTAGCTGTAGTTTTTGAACCCTAGCTCTGCCGGCACCTAGGGAAACCTAGCAAACCCATATATTTTTTAAAACTAGACTCCCCGGGGAATCCAGGATGGGGTGACTTGAGTGCCTCCCACCAGGGTCTGTTACACAGAATCCCTTGCAAACCTAAAAAATTGACAACAAAAAACATTTTCCCCACATTCCTGTGATGTAAAGATCTGGAATCTGCGTGGATCCACAAATTTCCACCCACCCCGCGTTCCCCAAAGTCCTATGAGAAAAATGGTACCTCACTTGTGTGGGTCGGCCTAGTGCCCGCGACAGGAAACAGCGCAAAACGCAACGTGGTCACACCTCGATTTTGCAGTGAAAAATGACCCTTTTTTGGCAAAGTTACTAGCTGTAGTTTTTTAACCCTAGCTCTGCCGGCACCTAGGGAAACCTAGCAAACCTATATATGTTTGAAAACTAGACACCCAGGGGAATCCAGGATGGGCTGACTTGAGTGCCTCCCTCCAGGGTCTGTTATCCAGAATCCCTTGCACACCTAAAACATATACAAAGAAAACACATTTGCCCCACATTTCTGTGATGGAAAGTTCTGGAATCTGCGTGGATCCACAAATTTCCACCCACCCCGCGTTCCCCAAAGTCCTACAAGAAAAATGGTACCTCACTTGTGCGTGTCGCCTAGTGCCCGCGACAGGAAACAGCGCAAAACGCAATGTGGTCACACCTCAATTTTGCAGTGAAAATGTACCCTTTTTTGGCAAAGTGACAAGCTGTAGTTTTTTAACCCTAGCTCTGCCGGCACCTAGGGAAACCTAGCAAACCGATATATTTTTGAAAACTAGACACCCAGGGGAATCCAGGATGGGGTGACATGAGTGCCTCCCACCAGATTCTGTTACCCAGAATCCCTTGCAAACCTAAATAATTGACAAAAAAACACATTTTCCCCACATTTCTGTGATGGAAAGTTCTGGAATCTGCGTGGATGCACAAATTTCCACCCCCCCGCGTTCCCCAAAGTCCTACGAGAAAAATGGTACCTCACTTGTGCGGGGGGGCCTAGTGCCCGCGACAGGAAACGGCGCAAAACGCAACGTGGTCACACCTCAATTTTGCATTGAAAAATGACCCTTTTTTGGCAAAGTGCCTAGCTGTAGTTTTTGAACCCTAGCTCTGCCGGCACCTAGGGAAACCTAGCAAACCTATATATTTTTGAAAACTAGACACCCAGGGGAATCCAGGATGGGGTGACTTGAGTGCCTCCCACCAGGGTCTGTTACCCAGAATCCCTTGCAAACCTAAAAAATTGACAAAAAAACACATTTTCCCCACATTCCTGTGATGGAAAGTTCTGGAATCTGCGTGGATCCACAAATTTCCACCCACCCCGCGTTCCCCAAAGTCCTATGAGAAAAATGGTACCTCACTTGTGCGGGTCGGCCTAGTGCCCGCGACAGGAAACAGCGCAAAACGCAACGTGGTCACACCTCAATTTTGCAGTGAAAAATGACCCTTTTTTGGCAAAGTGACTAGCTGTAGTATTTTAACCCTAGCTCTGCCGGCACCTAGGGAAACCTAGCAAACCTATATATGTTTGAAAACTAGACACCCAGGGGAATCCAGGATGGGGTGACTTGAGTGCCTCCCACCAGGGTCTGTTACCCAGAATCCCTTGCAAACCTAAAAAATCGACAAAAAAACACATTTTCCCCACATTTCTGTGATGGAAAGTTCTGGAATCTGCGTGGATCTACAAATTTCCACCCACCCCGCGTTCCCCAAAGTCCTATGAGAAAAATGGTACCTCACTTGTGCGGGTCGGCCTAGTGCCCGCGACAGTAAACGGCACAAAACGCAACGTGGTCACACCTCAATTTTGCAGTGAAAAATGACCCTTTTTTGGCAAAGTGACTAGCTGTAGTTTTTGAACCCTAGCTCTGCCGGCACCTAGGGAAACCTAGCAAACCTATATATTTTGGTAAACTAGACACCAAGGGGAATCCAGGATGGGGTGACTTGAGTGCCTCCCACCAGGGTCTGTTACCAAGAATCCCTTGCAAACGTAAAAAATGGACAAAAAAAACACATTTTCCCCACATTTCTGTGATGGAAAGTTCTGGAATCTGCGTGGATCCACAAATTTCCACCCAACCCACGTTCCCCAAAGTCCTACAAGAAAAATGGTACCTCACTTGTGCGGGTCGCCTAGTGCCCGAGACAGGAAACGGCGCAAAACGCACCGTGGTCACACCTCAATTTTGCAGTGAAAATGTACCCTTTTTTGGCAAAGTGCCTAGCTGTAGTTTTTGAACCCTAGCTCTGCCGGCACCTAGGGAAACCTAGCAAACCCATATATTTTTTAAAACTAGACTCCCCGGGGAATCCAGGATGGGGTGACTTGAGTGCCTCCCACCAGGGTCTGTTACACAGAATCCCTTGCAAACCTAAAAAATTGACAAAAAAAAACATTTTCCCCACATTCCTGTGATGTAAAGTTCTGGAATCTGCGTGGATCCACAAATTTCCACCCACCCCGCGTTCCCCAAAGTCCTATGAGAAAAATGGTACCTCACTTGTGTGGGTCGGCCTAGTGCCCGCGACAGGAAACAGCGCAAAACGCAACGTGGTCACACCTCGATTTTGCAGTGAAAAATGACCCTTTGTTGGCAAAGTGACTAGCTGTAGTTTTTTAACCCTAGCTCTGCCGGCACCTAGGGAAACCTAGCAAACCGATATATTTTTGAAAACTAGACACCCAGGGGAATCCAGGATGGGGTGACATAAGTGCCTCCCACCAGATTCTGTTACCCAGAATCCCTTGCAAACCTAAATAATTGACAAAAAAAAACATTTTCCCCACATTCCTGTGATGTAAAGATCTGGAATCTGCGTGGATCCACAAATTTCCACCCACCCCGCGTTCCCCAAAGTCCTATGAGAAAAATGGTACCTCACTTGTGTGGGTCGGCCTAGTGCCCGCGACAGGAAACAGCGCAAAACGCAACGTGGTCACACCTCGATTTTGCAGTGAAAAATGACCCTTTTTTGGCAAAGTTACTAGCTGTAGTTTTTTAACCCTAGCTCTGCCGGCACCTAGGGAAACCTAGCAAACCTATATATGTTTGAAAACTAGACACCCAGGGGAATCCAGGATGGGCTGACTTGAGTGCCTCCCTCCAGGGTCTGTTATCCAGAATCCCTTGCACACCTAAAACATATACAAAGAAAACACATTTGCCCCACATTTCTGTGATGGAAAGTTCTGGAATCTGCGTGGATCCACAAATTTCCACCCACCCCGCGTTCCCCAAAGTCCTATGAGAAAAATGGTACCTCACTTGTGCGGGTCGGCCTAGTGCCCGCGACAGTAAACGGCACAAAACGCAACGTGGTCACACCTCAATTTTGCAGTGAAAAATGACCCTTTTTTGGCAAAGTGACTAGCTGTAGTTTTTGAACCCTAGCTCTGCCGGCACCTAGGGAAACCTAGCAAACCTATATATTTTGGTAAACTAGACACCAAGGGGAATCCAGGATGGGGTGACTTGAGTGCCTCCCACCAGGGTCTGTTACCAAGAATCCCTTGCAAACGTAAAAAATGGACAAAAAAAACACATTTTCCCCACATTTCTGTGATGGAAAGTTCTGGAATCTGCGTGGATCCACAAATTTCCACCCAACCCACGTTCCCCAAAGTCCTACAAGAAAAATGGTACCTCACTTGTGCGGGTCGCCTAGTGCCCGAGACAGGAAACGGCGCAAAACGCACCGTGGTCACACCTCAATTTTGCAGTGAAAATGTACCCTTTTTTGGCAAAGTGCCTAGCTGTAGTTTTTGAACCCTAGCTCTGCCGGCACCTAGGGAAACCTAGCAAACCCATATATTTTTTAAAACTAGACTCCCCGGGGAATCCAGGATGGGGTGACTTGAGTGCCTCCCACCAGGGTCTGTTACACAGAATCCCTTGCAAACCTAAAAAATTGACAAAAAAAAACATTTTCCCCACATTCCTGTGATGTAAAGTTCTGGAATCTGCGTGGATCCACAAATTTCCACCCACCCCGCGTTCCCCAAAGTCCTATGAGAAAAATGGTACCTCACTTGTGTGGGTCGGCCTAGTGCCCGCGACAGGAAACAGCGCAAAACGCAACGTGGTCACACCTCGATTTTGCAGTGAAAAATGACCCTTTTTTGGCAAAGTGACTAGCTGTAGTTTTTTAACCCTAGCTCTGCCGGCACCTAGGGAAACCTAGCAAACCGATATATTTTTGAAAACTAGACACCCAGGGGAATCCAGGATGGGGTGACATGAGTGCCTCCCACCAGATTCTGTTACCCAGAATCCCTTGCAAACCTAAATAATTGACAAAAAAACACATTTTCCCCACATTTCTGTGATGGAAAGTTCTGGAATCTGCGTGGATGCACAAATTTCCACCCCCCCCGCGTTCCCCAAAGTCCTACGAGAAAAATGGTACCTCACTTGTGCGGGGCGGCCTAGTGCCCGCGACAGGAAAAGGCGCAAAACGCAACGTGGTCACACCTCAATTTTGCATTGAAAAATGACCCTTTTTTGGCAAAGTGCCTAGCTGTAGTTTTTGAACCCTAGCTCTGCCGGCACCTAGGGAAACCTAGCAAACCTATATATTTTTGAAAACTAGACACCCAGGGGAATCCAGGATGGGGTGACTTGAGTGCCTCCCACCAGAGTCTGTTACCCAGAATCCCTTGCAAACCTAAAAAATTGACAAAAAACACATTTTCCCCACATTCCTGTGATGGAAAGTTCTGGAATCTGCGTGGATCCACAAATTTCCACCCACCCCGCGTTCCCCAAAGTCCTATGAGAAAAATGGTACCTCACTTGTGCGGGTCGGCCTAGTGCCCGCGACAGCACACAGCGCAAAACTCAACGTGGTCACACCTCAATTTTGCAGTGAAAAATGACCCTTTTTTGGCAAAGTGACTAGCTGTAGTTTTTTAACCCTAGCTCTGCCGGCACCTAGGGAAACCTAGAAAACTTATATATGTTTGAAAACTAGACACCCAGGGGAATCCAGGATGGGGTGACTTGAGTGCCTCCCACCAGGGTCTGTTACCAAGAATCCCTTGCAAACGTAAAAAATGGACAAAAAAAACACATTTTCCCCACATTTCTGTGATGGAAAGTTCTGGAATCTGCGTGGATCCACAAATTTCCACCCACCCCACGTTCCCCAAAGTCCTACAAGAAAAATGGTACCTCACTTGTGCGGGTCGCCTAGTGCCCGAGACAGGAAACGGCGCAAAACGCACCGTGGTCACACCTCAATTTTGCAGTGAAAATGTACCCTTTTTTGGCAAAGTGCCTAGCTGTAGTTTTTGAACCCTAGCTCTGCCGGCACCTAGGGAAACCTAGCAAACCCATATATTTTTTAAAACTAGACTCCCCGGGGAATCCAGGATGGGGTGACTTGAGTGCCTCCCACCAGGGTCTGTTACACAGAATCCCTTGCAAACCTAAAAAATTGACAAAAAAAAACATTTTCCCCACATTCCTGTGATGTAAAGTTCTGGAATCTGCGTGGATCCACAAATTTCCACCCCCCCCGCGTTCCCCAAAGTCCTACGAGAAAAATGGTACCTCACTTGTGCGGGGCGGCCTAGTGCCCGCGACAGGAAACGGCGCAAAACGCAACGTGGTCACACCTCAATTTTGCAGTGAAAAATGACCCTTTTTTGGCAAAGTGCCTAGCTGTAGTTTTTGAACCCTAGCTCTGCCGGCACCTAGGGAAACCTAGCAAACCTATATATTTTTGAAAACTAGACACCCAGGGGAATCCAGGATGGGGTGACTTGAGTGCCTCCCACCAGGGTCTGTTACCCAGAATCCCTTGCAAACCTAAAAAATTGACAAAAAAACACATTTTCCCCACATTCCTGTGATGGAAAGTTCTGGAATCTGCGTGGATCCACAAATTTCCACCCACCCCGCGTTCCCCAAAGTCCTATGAGAAAAATGGTACCTCACTTGTGCGGGTCGGCCTAGTGCCCGCGACAGGAAACAGCGCAAAACGCAACGTGGTCACACCTCAATTTTGCAGTGAAAAATGACCCTTTTTTGGCAAAGTGACTACCTGTAGTTTTTGAACCCTAGCTCTGCCGGCACCTAGGGAAACCTAGCAAACCTATATATTTTGGTAAACTAGACACCAAGGGGAATCCAGGATGGGGTGACTTGAGTACTTCCCACCAGGGTCTGTTACCAAGAATCCCTTGCAAACGTAAAAAATGGACAAAAAAAACACATTTTCCCCACATTTCTGTGATGGAAAGTTCTGGAATCTGTGTGGATCAACAAATTTCCACCCACCCCACGTTCCCCAAAGTCCTACAAGAAAAATGGTACCTCACTTGTGTGGGTCGCCTAGTGCCCGAGACAGGAAACGGCGCAAAACACACCGTGGTCACACCTCAATTTTGCAGTGAAAATGTACCCTTTTTTGGCAAAGTGCCTAGCTTTAGTTTTTGAACCCTAGCTCTGCCGGCACCTAGGGAAACCTAGCAAACCCATATATTTTTTAAAACTAGACTCCCCGGGGAATCCAGGATGGGGTGACTTGAGTGCCTCCCACCAGGGTCTGTTACCAAGAACCCCTTGCAAATGTAAAAAATGGACAAAAAAAACACATTTTCCCCACATTTCTGTGATGGAAAGTTCTGGAATCTGCGTGGATCCACAAATTTCCACCCACCCCACGTTCCCCAAAGTCCTACAAGAAAAATGGTACCTCACTTGTGCGGGTCGCCTAGTGCCCGAGACAGGAAACGGCGCAAAACGCACCGTGGTCACACCTCAATTTTGCAGTGAAAATGTACCCTTTTTTGGCAAAGTGCCTAGCTGTAGTTTTTGAACCCTAGCTCTGCCGGCACCTAGGGAAACCTAGCAAACCCATATATTTTTTAAAACTAGACTCCCCGGGCAATCCAGGATGGGGTGACTTGAGTGCCTCCCACCAGGGTCTGTTACACAGAATCCCTTGCAAACCTAAAAAATTGACAAAAAAAAACATTTTCCCCACATTCCTGTGATGTAAAGTTCTGGAATCTGCGTGGATCCACAAATTTCCACCCACCCCGCGTTCCCCAAAGTCCTATGAGAAAAATGGTACCTCACTTGTGTGGGTCGGCCTAGTGCCCGCGACAGGAAACAGCGCAAAACGCAACGTGGTCACACCTCGATTTTGCAGTGAAAAATGACCCTTTTTTGGCAAAGTGACTAGCTGTAGTTTTTTAACCCTAGCTCTGCCGGCACCTAGGGAAACCTAGCAAACCTATATATGTTTGAAAACTAGACTCCCAGGGGAATCCAGGATGGGCTGACTTGAGTGCCTCCCACCAGGGTCTGTTACCCAGAATCCCTTGCAAACCTATAAAATTGACAAAAAAACACATTTTCCCCACATTTCTGTGATGGAAAGTGCTGGAATCTGCGTGGATCCACAAATTTCCACCCACCCCGCGTTCCCCAAAGTCCTAAAAGAAAAATGGTACCTCACTTGTGCGTGTCGCCTAGTGCCCGCGACAGGAAACGGTGCAAAACGCACCGTGGTCACACCTCAATTTTGCAGTGAAAAATTACCCTTTTTTGGCAAAGTGACTAGCTGTAGTTTTTGAAACCTAGCTCTGCCGGCACCTAGGGAAACCTAGCAAACCTATATATTTTGGTAAACTAGACACCCAGGGGAATCCAGGATGGGGTGACTTGAGTGCCTCCCACCAGGGTCTGTTACCCAGAATCCCTTGCAAACCTAAAAAATGGACAAAAAAAACATATTTTCCCCACATTTCTGTGATGGAAAGTTCTGGAATCTGCGTGGCTCCACAAATTTCCACCCACCCCGCGTTCCCCAAAGTCCTACAAGAAAAATGGTACCTCACTTGTGCGGGTCGGCCTAGTGCTCGCGACAGGAAACAGCGCAAAACGCAACGTGGTCACACCTCAATTTTGCAGTGAAAAATGACCCTTTTTTGGCAAAGTGACTAGCTGTAGTTTTTTAACCCTAGCTCTGCCGGCACCTAGGGAAACCTAGCAAACCTATATATGTTTGAAAACTAGACACCCAGGGGAATCCAGGATGGGGTGACTTGAATGCCTCCCACCAGGGTCTGTTACCCAGAATCCCTTGCAAACCTAAAAAATTGACAAAAAAACACATTTTCCCCACATTTCTGTGATGGAAAGTTCTGGAATCTGCGTGGATCTACAAATTTCCACCCACCCCGCGTTCCCCAAAGTCCTATGAGAAAAATGGTACCTCACGTGTGCGGGTCGGCCTAGTGCCCGCGACAGTAAACAGCGCAAAACGCAACGTGGTCACACCTCAATTTTGCAATGAAAAATGACCCTTTTTTGGCAAAGTGACTAGCTGTAGTTTTTGAACCCTAGCTCTGCCGGCACCTAGGGAAACCTAGCAAACCTATATATTTTTGTAAACTAGACACCCAAGGGAATCCAGGATGGGGTGACTTGAGTGCCTCCCACCAGGGTCTGTTACCAAGAATCCCTTGCAAACGTAAAAAATGGACAAAAAAACACATTTTCCCCACATTTCTGTGATGGAAAGTTCTGGAATCTGCGTGGATCCACAAATTTCCACCCACCCCACATTCCCCAAAGTCCTACAAGAAAAATGGTACCTCACTTGTGCGGGTCGCCTAGTGCCCGAGACAGGAAACGGCGCAAAACGCACCGTGGTCACACCTCAATTTTGCAGTGAAAATGTACCCTTTTTTGGCAAAGTGCCTAGCTGTAGTTTTTGAACCCTAGCTCTGCCGGCACCTAGGGAAACCTAGCAAACCCATATATTTTTTAAAACTAGACTCCCCGGGGAATCCAGGATGGGGTGACTTGAGTGCCTCCCACCAGGGTCTGTTACCCAGAATCCCTTGCAAACCTAAAAAATTGACAAAAAAACACATTTTCCCCACATTCCTGTGATGGAAAGTTCTGGAATCTGCGTGGATCCACAAATTTCCACCCACCCCGCGTTCCCCAAAGTCCTATGAGAAAAATGGTACCTCACTTGTGCGGGTCGGCCTAGTGCCCGCGACAGGAAACAGCGCAAAACGCAACGTGGTCACACCTCAATTTTGCAGTGAAAAATGACCCTTTTTTGGCAAAGTGACTAGCTGTAGTTTTTTAACCCTAGCTCTGCCGGCACCTAGGGAAACCTAGCAAACCTATATATGTTTGAAAACTAGACACCCAGGGGAATCCAGGATGGGGTGACTTGAGTGCCTCCCACCAGGGTCTGTTACCCAGAATCCCTTGCACACCTAAAAAATTTACAAAAAAAACACATTTGCCTCACATTTCTGTGATGGAATGTTCTGGAATCTGCGTGGCACAAATTTCCACCCACCCCGCGTTCCCCAAAGTCCTACAAGAAAAATGGTACCTCACTTGTGTGGGTCGCCTAGTGCCCGCGAGAGGAAACGGCGCAAAACGCACCGTGGTCACACCTCAATTTTGCAGTGAAAAATGACCCTTTTTTGGCAAAGTGCCTAGCTGTAGTTTTTGAACCCTAGCTCTGCCGGCACCTAGGGAAACCTAGCAAACCTATATTTTTTTGAAAACTAGACACCCAGGGGAATCCAGGATGGGGTGACTTGAGTGCCTCCCACCAGGGTCTGTTACCCAGAATCCCTTGCAAACCTAAAAAATTGACAAAAAAACAAATTTTCCCCACATTCCTGTGATGGAAAGTTCTGGAATCTGCGTGGATCCACAAATTTCCACCCATCCCGCGTTCCCCAAAGTACTATGAGAAAAATGGTACCTCACTTGTGCGGGTCGGCCTAGTGCCCGCGACAGGAAACGGCGCAAAACGCAACGTGGTCACACCTCAATTTTGCAGTGAAAAATTACCCTTTTTTGGCAAAGTGACTAGCTGTAGTTTTTGAACCCTAGCTCTGCCGGCACCTAGGGAAACCTAGCAAACCTATATATTTTTGTAAACTAGACACCCAAGGGTATCCAGGATGGGGTGACTTGAGTGCCTCCCTCCAGGGTCTGTTATCCAGAATCCCTTGCACACCTAAAAAATTTACAAAAAAAACACATTTGCCCCACATTTCTGTGATGGAAAGTTCTGGAATCTGCGTGGATCCACAAATTTCCACCCACCCCGCATTCCCCAAAGTCCTACAAGAAAAATGGTACCTCACTTGTGTGTGTCGCCTAGTGCCCGCGACAGGAAACGGCGCAAAACGCACCGTGGTCACACCTCAATTTTGCAGTGAAAAATGACCCTTTTTTGGCAAAGTGACTAGCTGTAGTTTTTGAACCCTAGCTCTGCCGGCACCTAGGGAAACCTAGCAAACCTATATATTTTGGTAAACTAGACACCAAGGGGAATCCAGGATGGGGTGACTTGAGTGCCTCCCACCAGGGTCTGTTACCAAGAATCCCTTGCAAACGTAAAAAATGGACAAAAAAAACACATTTTCCCCACATTTCTGTGATGGAAAGTTCTGGAATCTGCGTGGATCCACAAATTTCCACCCACCCCACGTTCCCCAAAGTCCTACAAGAAAAATGGTACCTCACTTGTGCGGGTCGCCTAGTGCCCGAGACAGGAAACGGCGCAAAACGCACCGTGGTCACCCCTCAATTTTGCAGTGAAAATGTACCCTTTTTTGGCAAAGTGCCTAGCTGTAGTTTTTTAACCCTAGCTCTGCCGGCACCTAGGGAAACCTAGCAAACCTATATATGTTTGAAAACTAGACACCCAGGGGAATCCAGGATGGGCTGACTTGAGTGCCTCCCTCCAGGGTCTGTTATCCAGAATCCCTTGCAAACCTAAAAAATATACAAAGAAAACACATTTGCCCCACATTTCTGTGATGGAAAGTTCTGGAATCTGCGTGGATCCACAAATTTCCACCCACCCCGCATTCCCCAAAGTCCTACAAGAAAAATGGTACCTCACTTGTGCGTGTCGCCTAGTGCCCGCGACAGGAAACGGCGCAAAACGCACCGTGGTCACACCTCAATTTTGCAGTGAAAATGTACCCTTTTTTGGCAAAGTGACAAGCTGTAGTTTTTTAACCCTAGCTCTGCCGGCACCTAGGGAAACCTAGCAAACCGATATATTTTTGAAAACTAGACACTCAGGGGAATCCAGGATGGGGTGACATGAGTGCCTCCCACCAGATTCTGTTACCCAGAATCCCTTGCAAACCTAAATAATTGACAAAAAAACACATTTTCCCCACATTTCTGTGATGGAAAGTTCTGGAATCTGCGTGGATGCACAAATTTCCACCCCCCCGCGTTCCCCAAAGTCCTACGAGAAAAATGGTACCTCACTTGTGCGGGGGGGCCTAGTGCCCGCGACAGGAAACGGCGCAAAACGCAACGTGGTCACACCACAATTTTGCATTGAAAAATGACCCTTTTTTGGCAAAGTGCCTAGCTGTAGTTTTTGAACCCTAGCTCTGCCGGCACCTAGGGAAACCTAGCAAACCTATATATTTTTTAAAACTAGACACCCAGGGGAATCCAGGATGGGGTGACTTGAGTGCCTCCCACCAGGGTCTGTTACCCAGAATCCCTTGCAAACCTAAAAAATTGACAAAAAAACACATTTTCCCCACATTCCTGTGATGGAAAGTTCTGGAATCTGCGTGGATCCACAAATTTCCACCCACCCCGCGTTCCCCAAAGTCCTATGAGAAAAATGGTACCTCACTTGTGCGGGTCGGCCTAGTGCCCGCGACAGGAAACAGCGCAAAACGCACCGTGGTCACACCTCAATTTTGCAGTGAAAATGTACCCTTTTTTGGCAAAGTGCCTAGCTGTAGTTTTTGAACCCTAGCTCTGCCGGCACCTAGGGAAACCTAGCAAACCCATATATTTTTTAAAACTAGACTCCCCGGGGAATCCAGGATGGGGTGACTTGAGTGCCTCCCACCAGGGTCTGTTACACAGAATCCCTTGCAAACCTAAAAAATTGACAAAAAAAAACATTTTCCCCACATTCCTGTGATGTAAAGTTCTGGAATCTGCGTGGATCCACAAATTTCCACCCACCCCGCGTTCCCCAAAGTCCTATGAGAAAAATGGTACCTCACTTGTGTGGGTCGGCCTAGTGCCCGCGACAGGAAACAGCGCAAAACGCAACGTGGTCACACCTCGATTTTGCAGTGAAAAATGACCCTTTTTTGGCAAAGTGACTAGCTGTAGTTTTTTAACCCTAGCTCTGCCGGCACCTAGGGAAACCTAGCAAACCGATATATTTTTGAAAACTAGACACCCAGGGGAATCCAGGATGGGGTGACATGAGTGCCTCCCACCAGATTCTGTTACCCAGAATCCCTTGCAAACCTAAATAATTGACAAAAAAACACATTTTCCCCACATTTCTGTGATGGAAAGTTCGGGAATCTGCGTGGATGCACAAATTTCCACCCCCCCCCGCGTTCCCCAAAGTCCTACGAGAAAAATGGTACCTCACTTGTGCGGGGCGGCCTAGTGCCCGCGACAGGAAAAGGCGCAAAACGCAACGTGGTCACACCTCAATTTTGCATTGAAAAATGACCCTTTTTTGGCAAAGTGCCTAGCTGTAGTTTTTGAACCCTAGCTCTGCCGGCACCTAGGGAAACCTAGCAAACCTATATCTTTTTGAAAACTAGACACCCAGGGGAATCCAGGATGGGGTGACTTGAGTGCCTCCCACCAGGGTCTGTTACCCAGAATCCCTTGGAAACCTAAAAAATTGACAAAAAACACATTTTCCCCACATTCCTGTGATGGAAAGTTCTGGAATCTGCGTGGATCCACAAATTTCCACCCACCCCGCGTTCCCCAAAGTCCTATGAGAAAAATGGTACCTCACTTGTGCGGGTCGGCCTAGTGCCCGCGACAGCACACAGCGCAAAACGCAACGTGGTCACACCTCAATTTTGCTGTGAAAAATGACCCTTTTTTGGCAAAGTGACTAGCTGTAGTTTTTTAACCCTAGCTCTGCCGGCACCTAGGGAAACCTAGAAAACCTATATATGTTTGAAAACTAGACACCCAGGGGAATCCAGGATGGAGTGACTTGAGTGCCTCCCACCAGGGTCTGTTACCCAGAATCCCTTGCAAACCTAAAAAATCGACAAAAAAACACATTTTCCCCACATTTCTGTGATGGAAAGTTCTGGAATCTGCGTGGATCTACAAATTTCCACCCACCCCGCGTTCCCCAAAGTCCTATGAGAAAAATGGTACCTCACTTGTGCGGGTCGGCCTAGTGCCCGCGACAGTAAACGGCACAAAACGCAACGTGGTCACACCTCAATTTTGCAGTGAAAAATGACCCTTTTTTGGCAAAGTGACTAGCTGTAGTTTTTGAACCCTAGCTCTGCCGGCACCTAGGGAAACCTAGCAAACCTATATATTTTGGTAAACTAGACACCAAGGGGAATCCAGGATGGGGTGACTTGAGTGCTTCCCACCAGGGTCTGTTACCAAGAATCCCTTGCAAACGTAAAAAATGGACAAAAAAAACACATTTTCCCCACATTTCTGTGATGGAAAGTTCTGGAATCTGCGTGGATCCACAAATTTCCACCCACCCCACGTTCCCCAAAGTCCTACAAGAAAAATGGTACCTCACTTGTGCGGGTCGCCTAGTGCCCGAGACAGGAAACGGCGCAAAACGCACCGTGGTCACACCTCAATTTTGCAGTGAAAATGTACCCTTTTTTGGCAAAGTGCCTAGCTGTAGTTTTTGAACCCTAGCTCTGCCGGCACCTAGGGAAACCTAGCAAACCCATATATTTTTTAAAACTAGACTCCCCGGGGAATCCAGGATGGGGTGACTTGAGTGCCTCCCACCAGGGTCTGTTACACAGAATCCCTTGCAAACCTAAAAAATTGACAAAAAAAAACATTTTCCCCACATTCCTGTGATGTAAAGATCTGGAATCTGCGTGGATCCACAAATTTCCACCCACCCCGCGTTCCCCAAAGTCCTATGAGAAAAATGGTACCTCACTTGTGTGGGTCGGCCTAGTGCCCGCGACAGGAAACAGCGCAAAACGCAACGTGGTCACACCTCGATTTTGCAGTGAAAAATGACCCTTTTTTGGCAAAGTGACTAGCTGTAGTTTTTTAACCCTACCTCTGCCGGCACCTAGGGAAACCTAGCAAACCTATATATGTTTGAAAACTAGACACCCAGGGGAATCCAGGATGGGCTGACTTGAGTGCCTCCCTCCAGGGTCTGTTATCCAGAATCCCTTGCACACCTAAAAAATATACAAAGAAAACACATTTGCCCCACATTTCTGTGATGGAAAGTTCTGGAATCTGCGTGGATCCACAAATTTCCACCCACCCCGCGTTCCCCAAAGTCCTACAAGAAAAATGGTACCTCACTTGTGCGTGTCGCCTAGTGCCCGCGACAGGAAACGGCGCAAAACGCACCGTGGTCACACCTCAATTTTGCAGTGAAAATGTACCCTTTTTTGGCAAAGTGACAAGCTGTAGTTTTTTAACCCTAGCTCTGCCGGCACCTAGGGAAACCTAGCAAACCGATATATTTTTGAAAACTGGACACCCAGGGGAATCCAGGATGGGGTGACATGAGTGCCTCCCACCAGATTCTGTTACCCAGAATCCCTTGCAAACCTAAATAATTGACAAAAAAACACATTTTCCCCACATTTCTGTGATGGAAAGTTCTGGAATCTGCGTGGATGCACAAATTTCCACACCCCCCGCGTTCCTTAAAGTCCTACGAGAAAAATGGTACCTCACTTGTGCGGGGCGGCCTAGTGCCCGCGACAGGAAACGGCGCAAAACGCAACGTGGTCACACCTCAATTTTGCATTGAAAAATGACCCTTTTTTGGCAAAGTGCCTAGCTGTAGTTTTTGAACCCTAGCTCTGCCGGCACCTAGGGAAACCTAGCAAACCTATATATTTTTGAAAACTAGACACCCAGGGGAATCCAGGATGGGGTGACTTGAGTGCCTCCCACCAGGGTCTGTTACCCAGAATCCCTTGCAAACCTAAAAAATTGACAAAAAAACACATTTTCCCCACATTCCTGTGATGGAAAGTTCTGGAATCTGCGTGGATCCACAAATTTCCACCCACCCCGCGTTCCCCAAAGTCCTATGAGAAAAATGGTACCTCACTTGTGCGGGTCGGCCTAGTGCCCGCGACAGGAAACAGCGCAAAACGCCACGTGGTCACACCTCAATTTTGCAGTGAAAAATGACCCTTTTTTGGCAAAGTGACTAGCTGTAGTTTTTGAACCCTAGCTCTGCCGGCACCTAGGGAAACCTAGCAAACCTATATATTTTGGTAAACTAGACACCAAGGGGAATCCAGGATGGGGTGACTTGAGTGCTTCCCACCAGGGTCTGTTACCAAGAATCCCTTGCAAACGTAAAAAATGGACAAAAAAAACACATTTTCCCCACATTTCTGTGATGGAAAGTTCTGGAATCTGCGTGGATCCACAAATTTCCACCCACCCCACGTTCCCCAAAGTCCTACAAGAAAAATGGTACCTCACTTGTGTGGGTCGCCTAGTGCCCGAGACAGGAAACGGGTCAAAACGCACCGTGGTCACACCTCAATTTTGCAGTGAAAATGTACCCTTTTTTGGCAAAGTGCCTAGCTGTAGTTTTTGAACCCTAGCTCTGCCGGTGTGAGAAGTTGGCCTGGTATATGATGCTCACTAGTTAAAGTGATCACCTTGTACCATGCCAAGCAACCCTTATGGTGTGGTTGTAAGTCAACCTTTTCGGACTAGCTGCCCTAGTGGTAGCGTAGGCTAAGCAGTCTTTGAGGCTAAACTCGTGAAGCGTGTTAAGCCAGCTGTTTTACCAAATGCAACCCCCTTTTATACCAATGAAAGGACACCACACAGATATATATTCAAAATATATATGTATTTATTTCTCAAAGTAACCCCTAGTCTCTTTATGAGCACAGGAGCACAAATCGTCAAACAAGATTATCACAGAATACACAGAAGTTGCACGTTATATGGATAGGCCCTGGTGGCCACTCAAACCATATACTAAAATAGTGGTATAAGTACCACGAACAGAAAAGGGAAAAGGCCTAGGGCCTCTAGAATCGCTGGGCCTACAAGGAGCTAACGTCAGTTAGTGACCAGGAGGTCCACGGGTGGCGTGTGCAGAGCAAATAGTCACACGCGTGCTCCCATAGGTTTCAATGGGTGCGTAAAAAGTACAAAGTTACTGCAAAGGAGATCTTCCGGGTTGACTAGGAACTTAAGATTTGGAACACAGGCACTAGAGATGTAATACTACACTTGGGCACAGGTGTGCCAGCTTTACCTCACCCACAGGAAGCGGGTGCATAGGCCTCAAAGTGCGTCGGGTTTCTTCTATCTGTTCCGTGGAGCTTGAAGACAAAGATGCTGCAGGCGGTCGGTCCGGGAGAGATGCAGTGGATCCAAGAGTGGATCGGAGATGTTGAAGACCTGTAAGCAGAGGGGACAGTGTTCACAGTCACTAGCCAGTGACCAGTGTGGCACCAGGTGGGTACCAGGCGATGTCGGGTGCAAACAGGTGATGAGGGATAGCTTGTCTCCGCAGCCACGTGGTCCCTGGAGGTCGACGACGTCCAGGAGTCGGCTCACGAGCTGTCCCACGCAGGCTCTCGCTGTCGGCGGTGTCGGCGACTTGATCGAAGCAAACAAGCCTTGGCAAAAGCAATTGTAGAAGGATTCGGAAATCAGCTGTTGGTTCTGACCAGCAAGGTCAGAGGGATTGCTCCTTTGGAGGGGAGCAAGGGCCAGTCTGGAGCAACCAGACCAGCGGTGTTTGTCGTAGATTTCGTCGCCAAGATGGCCACTAGCCAGCGGGCCAGCAACCGGTTAGGCGCGTCGAGTGGCAAAATGCAGAAGGGCCCCACGCAGATCGTGGAGATGCTGGAGGGCTCACCTTTGGTGCAGATGCTGCTCGAGGGTTGGGCTTCTCAGGACCCAAAGCACAACTTGGAGGGAGCCTCGGTTGTTGCACTTGTCAGCTTGTCGTAGTCGTTCCAAGATGGCTGGCTCCACGTGTCTCGGTGCCTCCACGGGTCTCCTCTTTTCAGGGACTGTGGATCGGGCGGTGAGAGGTCTGGAGGTCCAGGTCTTGTCAGTCTCTGGGCTCGGGCTCCGGCGGGAGGCGGCGGCAAAGCAGACGGTGATTCGCTGGATGGTGCTTGCGTTAGCAAGGTGGTCACTCCCTGACCACAGGGGAGATTTTCTTCAGTCTTCTGTGCAGCAGAATGTCGAAGTTCCCGTCTTCTTCTTAGTTTCAAGTTGATTCCAGGATGTCTGAAGTCTTAGGACACAGCTCCTACCTTTAAGCGGATTCTAGGGGCCGGACTACCTGCTAGGTCCCTCCCTATGGGTGGGACCAGGAAGAGGGGTGGTTACACCCCCAATCCTTTGTCCAGCTCGCCCCAGGCCCGGGACTGGTGTGCCCCAGGACCGGTTTGAACTGGCATATGCACCGAGGCTCCTTGTGAGCCACAGGCATGTCTGGTTTCTTTCAAGCCCTACCTGACCAATACACAAAATCCTGTCTGGGGTGGTGCACGCACCTCCCCTGGCAGGAAACCCTTTGTCCACACCTCCCAAGCTGGAAGGACTCCCAGCAGCAGGAGGGCAGACTTGTGTCTGTGGTGGCAGCATCCATTTTGTGGAGCTGAGGCTATGTCTGATTTTACCCGGGTTTCAGGTACTGTACATGTCGTGTCCCTCTAGAAGGGTGGAATGCTAACCCCGTCGCCAGAATTGGCGAGGGGTTAGTATTCCAATTCGTATGACACCTTACTCGACATGTTTTGATAAAGCCAAACCAAAGATAGCATTTAACCGCGAGGTTCATAATGCACTTAAGAGTATATGGTATGACGATATCTGGAAACAGTAGAAGGAAGTTGTTCCGACCACTGCAGACAGGCTCAGCTCATGCCAGAGCACCATCTCACATGGAACCAAGCACTCTGCCTTCAGGATTGTTAAGGCCTGCCATAGGAGTGACTTATAGGTTAACATGTGTCCCATTTAAGGTTAGGTATAGGTATACTACACCTAAGTAAGAGGTGGTTACACCAACTTACCCCAGCTGAGGGATCAGCCAGTTGTGTCAAATTTGTTAGGCCAGGCCAGGGGTGGCATAATACATGCTTCAGCCCCTGGTAGGCCTTAGATACACCAATGCCCTGGGTACCTAGTGTACACTGGTACAGGGGCTCACAGGGTGATCTAACCAATTGGGTATGTACCTAGGGTACATGGAGTCCATTTTAAAGAGAGAACAGCCAGGCTGAGATCCTGAATGGCAGGATCTCAGGCCAACTAAGTCGAAAAACCAGCTAGACACTAGGCAAAAATTTGGGGGTAACCATAGTCAGATATCCACCTTCCTACACAACCCCCCCCCCAAACGAAGGGAGATAAGGCTGACCTTGACCAGGTAAGCCTATATTGCCCAAGTGGCCATATAAGGAGGAACCAGCACTGGCATGGTTACCCCCTGTCTCATGGTCCACTAAGCAATCCCTCACCCTAAGGGTATCAGAGGGTCTCCACCATAGGGAATCTCTACCTTTGGTGTGTCTTGGCAAAGTAAAAGGCTGGTGTTGAGATGGAGTACTGAAGTGAGTGTCCTCAAAGTGAGGTCTCAGCTTCCTCCAATCATTCTCCACCATGGATGCCTTTCTTTCCTTAACTGAGTTGCACTGTGCTCTCAGGGTCAGCCTCTGGCTACCTAAAGCTGGAGGCTGGGTCCCTTTTGTGGACTTACTGGAGGGACAGGTCAGGTCTGGGGCCCTAAGGTCCCATGTTTGCCTGTACCCAACAGAATCCCTCTGGGGGAGGTCCCTAACTACCTGTAAAGGAGATCCCTCAGGAATGTTTTTACCCATCACCTGACTAGGGCTACTAGCCAGGCAATCCTCATTCTTTTGATGGGGGGGTTCTTGTGGACAGGGGCCCTCTGGGGGTCCACTGGCCTCCCTGACCTCTGCAGTCCTGGGCTGACTGAGGCAGGGTAGAGAGAGGCAGGTTACCTGCACCAGACTGGGTCCCACCTTGGAAGGGGCCACTGACATCAGAGGCTCTGCCAGGCCAGGCCTGGCTACCTCTGGGGCAGTTCCTTCACAAGGGGTGAGGTCAGATCCCTGAGGAGGCTGACCTTTTCCTAATGTCTGGGGAGAGGGAGACTTTTCTTCCTCCCCACTACTCTCAGTTTGTGTGGAGTGATCCATTGTTTCAGGCTTCACTACACCTATGTCAGTCTGAGTATAGGCTGAGACCATTACAGCCTTGCCAACCTTTTCAGGGGGGCACTCAGTTTGTGTTTGAGCTGTGACTGTCACAGCTCTGCCAGTCTCTACAGGGAAGTCTGTCTGTGCCTGGGCTGTGGCTACCACTGCCCTTCCACCCTTTTCAGGGAGGAAATCTATTTGGACAGGGGTTGTGAATGGCACAACCCCCCTACCCTTTTGTGACAGGCCTACCATTTTAGAATGGGTGTCTTGTTCAACTCCAGCCCAGGCTGAGAGTTCTAAGTCATTCCCCAGTAAGCAGTCTACCGGCAAGGTTGGGGACACTGCTACCCTTTTAGGGCCAGTGACCCCTCCCCAGCTGAGACATACCTCTGCCATGGGATGACTGTTCTGTTTGCCATCAATGTTAGTCACCTGGTAGGAGAAACCAGGCAAAAGCTGCTCAGAGGGAACTAGCCAATGGGCCACCATTGTGATGCTAGCTCCGGTGTCTCTGTAGGCCTCAGCTTTTGTACCATTGATGTAGGGCTCCTGTCTGTACCTACCCAAAGTGTTGGGACAGGCAGTGAAGTTGGCAAACCCCATGCCACCATCACAGACAAGAGTATCTGCTGCAGGGGAATTGGCTAAGCCAGGGTCCCCCTGTGTTCCCCAAGTAAACCCACCCAAATTTTTGGGGGCACTCCCACCACCTGGGGGATTACTGCTGACAGTAATAGGTGGTGTGACAGGAGTAATTGGAGGAACAGTTTTGTTTGTAGCCCTTGGGCAACTGCTGTCAGTTTTCCAATGCCCAGGAGTTTTACACTCATGGCAGTAAGGCTTTTTACCTATGGTAGAGGAGGGAGCTTGGGACCCACCACCCTGTGTGGAGTTTTGGGGCCCTGAGGAAGATTTCTCTTTTGCCTTATCCCCTCCCTTCTCTTGAGGTTTGGTGGTATCTTTCTTTTGGTCACCACCCTGATTCTTAGGCCTGATCCTGGTCCTGGCCCATTTATCTGCCCTCTTTCCCAATTCTTGGGGAGAGGTCAAATCTGAGTCTACCAGGTGTTGATGGAGGAGCTGGTTTTGACAGTTACTTAAAATCTGTTCTCTCATCATCAAATTATACAATCCTGTAAAATCAGATACCTTACTTCCCAGCAACCAACCCTCCAAAGCCTTAGTGGCACATTCAATGTATTCAGACCAGTCCTGAGTCTGTGTCTTTTGGGTGTCTCTGAACATTAACCTGTACTGCTCAGTGGTTAAGCCTAACCCATCAACTAGAACACTCTTCAGGACTCTGTAGTTTCTGACATCCTCTTCTCTAACAGTGAGGAGTCTGTCTCTGCCTCTTCCTTCAAAGGATAGCCAGAGGATTGCTGCCCACTGGTCTTCAGGAACCTGCTGTACTTTGCAGGCTCTCTCAAGAGCAGTTATCCACTTGTGGATGTCATCCCCACTTTTGTAGGGGGGCACAACCTTAGACAGGTTTCTATTATCGAAAACCCTATCTTTGTCCTTAGGGACAATGCTGCCACCAGTGGGTATAGACCCACTCTCTTTATGCTGTCTAGCCTTGCTCAGTTTCTCTTCCATCAGGGCTACTTCTAGCTCCTGCTTCCTGATCCTCAGCTGGGCTTCTTGCATCTTGGCCTCATGTTCCCTCCTCTGAGGGGTGGTCATCCTTCTCCTGGAGTGACCTTGAGAGCCTCTAGAGCCATGGGAAGCATTGGAGTCACCTGAGCGATTCCTTTGCCTTCCAAGCCCTGTGTTAAGTCCACTGGGGAGATCCAGTGGGGTGAACCCACTGTCAGTCCCCAATAGCCTTGGTTTAGCTGGGCCAAGTATAACACTTGGCACTGGGCTAGTTCTCCCTTCATCCTCACCACTGTCTGTATCCCCCTCACTTTCCTCCTCTGTAGTATGGTTTTCATCTAAGGGATGGCTATTGGAAAGGGGTACCTCAGTGGCATCTTCAGAAGGGGGGCCTCCTGTTCCTGTCCCTAAGGGGGCTAACTGGGAAGCTCTCTTGAGCTCTCTTTGATTCTCATCATCTTGCAAGAGTGCTCTGAGCACAGCAGAGGTAGGGTTCTTGGGCTGTTTAAGGCCTCTAAGAGTTGCCAACTGCCTGAGCTCATTCTGATTCAGGGTAGCAAAGATGGATGGTGCCCTCGGGGGGTCACTCTCAACAGAGATGGGTACAGTGGACCCCTCTGCCCCAGCCATTGCTCTTAAGTGTGGGTGGATGTGTTGCAATCTACCTACACTTGGGTTTACCTACTAAACCTATCTAGTAGTTGTAGTCAGGGTGTGCTACTCCCTTTGCTCTACAACAACTAAATTCAGTAGAACTTAAGTATATCTAATCTTGTTTTATATGTACCTACAGGTACCTATGTGATCTTTCAATTGGTAACCAAGAGATTACAATGGTAAAACACAGCAAGCTCAAATCCAACCGCTGCTCACCAATGTGAGAAGTTGGCCTGGTATATGATGCTCACTAGTTAAAGTGATCACCTTGTACCATGCCAAGCAACCCTTATGGTGTGGTTGTAAGTCAACCTTTTCGGACTAGCTGCCCTAGTGGTAGCGTAGGCTAAGCAGTCTTTGAGGCTAAACTCGTGAAGCGTGTTAAGCCAGCTGTTTTACCAAATGCAACCCCCTTTTATACCAATGAAAGGACACCACACAGATATATATTCAAAATATATATGTATTTATTTCTCAAAGTAACCCCTAGTCTCTTTATGAGCACAGGAGCACAAATCGTCAAACAAGATTATCACAGAATACACAGAAGTTGCACGTTATATGGATAGGCCCTGGTGGCCACTCAAACCATATACTAAAATAGTGGTATAAGTACCACGAACAGAAAAGGGAAAAGGCCTAGGGCCTCTAGAATCGCTGGGCCTACAAGGAGCTAACGTCAGTTAGTGACCAGGAGGTCCACGGGTGGCGTGTGCAGAGCAAATAGTCACACGCGTGCTCCCATAGGTTTCAATGGGTGCGTAAAAAGTACAAAGTTACTGCAAAGGAGATCTTCCGGGTTGACTAGGAACTTAAGATTTGGAACACAGGCACTAGAGATGTAATACTACACTTGGGCACAGGTGTGCCAGCTTTACCTCACCCACAGGAAGCGGGTGCATAGGCCTCAAAGTGCGTCGGGTTTCTTCTATCTGTTCCGTGGAGCTTGAAGACAAAGATGCTGCAGGCGGTCGGTCCGGGAGAGATGCAGTGGATCCAAGAGTGGATCGGAGATGTTGAAGACCTGTAAGCAGAGGGGACAGTGTTCACAGTCACTAGCCAGTGACCAGTGTGGCACCAGGTGGGTACCAGGCGATGTCGGGTGCAAACAGGTGATGAGGGGTAGCTTGTCTCCGCAGCCACGTGGTCCCTGGAGGTCGACGACGTCCAGGAGTCGGCTCACGAGCTATCCCACGCAGGCTCTCGCTGTCGGCGGTGTCGGCGACTTGATCGAAGCAAACAAGCCTTGGCAAAAGCAATTGTAGAAGGATTCGGAAATCAGCTGTTGGTTCTGACCAGCAAGGTCAGAGGGATTGCTCCTTTGGAGGGGAGCAAGGGCCAGTCTGGAGCAACCAGACCAGCGGTGTTTGTTGTAGATTTCGTCGCCAAGATGGCCACTAGCCAGCGGGCCAGCAACCGGTTAGGCGCGTCGAGTGGCAAAATGCAGAAGGGCCCCACGCAGATCGTGGAGATGCTGGAGGGCTCACCTTTGGTGCAGATGCTGCTCGAGGGTTGGGCTTCTCAGGACCCAAAGCACAACTTGGAGGGAGCCTCGGTTGTTGCACTTGTCAGCTTGTCGTAGTCGTTCCAAGATGGCTGGCTCCACGTGTCTCGGTGCCTCCACGGGTCTCCTCTTTTCAGGGACTGTGGATCGGGCGGTGAGAGGTCTGGAGGTCCAGGTCTTGTCAGTCTCTGGGCTCGGGCTCCGGCGGGAGGCGGCGGCAAAGCAGACGGTGATTCGCTGGATGGTGCTTGCGTTAGCAAGGTGGTCACTCCCTGACCACAGGGGAGATTTTCTTCAGTCTTCTGTGCAGCAGAATGTCGAAGTTCCCGTCTTCTTCTTAGTTTCAAGTTGATTCCAGGATGTCTGAAGTCTTAGGACACAGCTCCTACCTTTAAGCGGATTCTAGGGGCCGGACTACCTGCTAGGTCCCTCCCTATGGGTGGGACCAGGAAGGGGGGTGGTTACACCCCCAATCCTTTGTCCAGCTCGCCCCAGGCCCGGGACTGGTGTGCCCCAGGACCGGTTTGAACTGGCATATGCACCGAGGCTCCTTGTGAGCCACAGGCATGTCTGGTTTCTTTCAAGCCCTACCTGACCAATACACAAAATCCTGTCTGGGGTGGTGCACGCACCTCCCCTGGCAGGAAACCCTTTGTCCACACCTCCCAAGCTGGAAGGACTCCCAGCAGCAGGAGGGCAGACTTGTGTCTGTGTTGGCAGCATCCATTTTGTGGAGCTGAGGCTATGTCTGATTTTACCCGGGTTTCAGGTACTGTACATGTCGTGTCCCTCTAGAAGGGTGGAATGCTAACCCCGTCGCCAGAATTGGCGAGGGGTTAGTATTCCAATTCGTATGACACCTTACTCGACATGTTTTGATAAAGCCAAACCAAAGATAGCATTTAACCGCGAGGTTCATAATGCACTTAAGAGTATATGGTATGACGATATCTGGAAACAGTAGAAGGAAGTTGTTCCGACCACTGCAGACAGGCTCAGCTCATGCCAGAGCACCATCTCACATGGAACCAAGCACTCTGCCTTCAGGATTGTTAAGGCCTGCCATAGGAGTGACTTATAGGTTAACATGTGTCCCATTTAAGGTTAGGTATAGGTATACTACACCTAAGTAAGAGGTGGTTACACCAACTTACCCCAGCTGAGGGATCAGCCAGTTGTGTCAAATTTGTTAGGCCAGGCCAGGGGTGGCATAATACATGCTTCAGCCCCTGGTAGGCCTTAGATACACCAATGCCCTGGGTACCTAGTGTACACTGGTACAGGGGCTCACAGGGTGATCTAACCAATTGGGTATGTACCTAGGGTACATGGAGTCCATTTTAAAGAGAGAACAGCCAGGCTGAGATCCTGAATGGCAGGATCTCAGGCCAACTAAGTCGAAAAACCAGCTAGACACTAGGCAAAAATTTGGGGGTAACCATAGTCAGATATCCACCTTCCTACAGCCGGCACCTAGGGAAACCTAGCAAACCCATATATTTTTTAAAACTAGACTCCCCGGGGAATCCAGGATGGGGTGACTTGAGTGCCTCCCACCAGGGTCTGTTACCAAGAACCCCTTGCAAACGTAAAAAATGGACAAAAAAAACACATTTTCCCCACATTTCTGTGATGGAAAGTTCTGGAATCTGCGTGGATCCACAAATTTCCACCCACCCCACGTTCCCCAAAGTCCTACAAGAAAAATGGTACCTCACTTGTGCGGGTCGCCTAGTGCCCGAGACAGGAAACGGCGCAAAACGCACCGTGGTCACACCTCAATTTTGCAGTGAAAATGTACCCTTTTTTGGCAAAGTGCCTAGCTGTAGTTTTTGAACCCTAGCTCTGCCGGCACCTAGGGAAACCTAGCAAACCCATATATTTTTTAAAACTAGACTCCCCGGGGAATCCAGGATGGGGTGACTTGAGTGCCTCCCACCAGGGTCTGTTACACAGAATCCCTTGCAAACCTAAAAAATTGACAAAAAAAAACATTTTCCCCACATTCCTGTGATGTAAAGTTCTGGAATCTGCGTGGATCCACAAATTTCCACCCACCCCGCGTTCCCCAAAGTCCTATGAGAAAAATGGTACCTCACTTGTGTGGGTCGGCCTAGTGCCCGCGACAGGAAACAGCGCAAAACGCAACGTGGTCACACCTCGATTTTGCAGTGAAAAATGACCCTTTTTTGGCAAAGTGACTAGCTGTAGTTTTTTAACCCTAGCTCTGCCGGCACCTAGGGAAACCTAGCAAACCTATATATGTTTGAAAACTAGACACCCAGGGGAATCCAGGATGGGCTGACTTGAGTGCCTCCCACCAGGGTCTGTTACCCAGAATCCCTTGCAAACCTATAAAATTGACAAAAAACCTCATTTTCCCCACATTTCTGTGATGGAAAGTGCTGGAATCTGCGTGGATCCACAAATTTCCACCCACCCCGCGTTCCCCAAAGTCCTAAAAGAAAAATGGTACCTCACTTGTGCGTGTCGCCTAGTGCCCGCGACAGGAAACGGTGCAAAACGCACCGTGGTCACACCTCAATTTTGCAGTGAAAAATTACCCTTTTTTGGCAAAGTGACTAGCTGTAGTTTTTGAAACCTAGCTCTGCCGGCACCTAGGGAAACCTAGCAAACCTATATATTTTGGTAAACTAGACACCCAGGGGAATCCAGGATGGGGTGACTTGAGTGCCTCCCACCAGGGTCTGTTACCCAGAATCCCTTGCAAACGTAAAAAATGGACAAAAAAAACATATTTTCCCCACATTTCTGTGATGGAAAGTTCTGGAATCTGCGTGGCTCCACAAATTTCCACCCACCCCGCGTTCCCCAAAGTCCTACAAGAAAAATGGTACCTCACTTGTGCGGGTCGGCCTAGTGCCCGCGACAGGAAACAGCGCAAAACGCAACGTGGTCACACCTCAATTTTGCAGTGAAAAATGACCCTTTTTTGGCAAAGTGACTAGCTGTAGTTTTTTAACCCTAGCTCTGCCGGCACCTAGGGAAACCTAGCAAACCTATATATGTTTGAAAACTAGACACCCAGGGGAATCCAGGATGGGGTGACTTGAGTGCCTCCCACCAGGGTCTGTTACCCAGAATCCCTTGCAAACCTAAAAAATTGACAAAAAAACACATTTTCCCCACATTTCTGTGATGGAAAGTTCTGGAATCTGCGTGGATCTACAAATTTCCACCCACCCCGCGTTCCCCAAAGTCCTATGAGCAAAATGGTACCTCACGTGTGCGGGTCGGCCTAGTGCCCGCGACAGTAAACGGCGCAAAACGCAACGTGGTCACACCTCAATTTTGCAATGAAAAATGACCCTTTTTTGGCAAAGTGACTAGCTGTAGTTTTTGAACCCTAGCTCTGCCGGCACCTAGGGAAACCTAGCAAACCTATATATTTTTGTAAACTAGACACCCAAGGGAATCCAGGATGGGGTGACTTGAGTGCCTCCCACCAGGGTCTGTTACCAAGAATCCCTTGCAAACGTAAAAAATGGACAAAAAAACACATTTTCCCCACATTTCTGTGATGGAAAGTTCTGGAATCTGCGTGGATCCACAAATTTCCACCCACCCCACATTCCCCAAAGTCCTACAAGAAAAATGGTATTTCAATTGTGCGGGTCGCCTAGTGCCCGAGACAGGAAACGGCGCAAAACGCACCGTGGTCACACCTCAATTTTGCAGTGAAAATGTACCCTTTTTTGGCAAAGTGCCTAGCTGTAGTTTTTGAACCCTAGCTCTGCCGGCACCTAGGGAAACCTAGCAAACCCATATATTTTTTAAAACTAGACTCCCCGGGGAATCCAGGATGGGGTGACTTGAGTGCCTCCCACCAGGGTCTGTTACCCAGAATCCCTTGCAAACCTAAAAAATTGACAAAAAAACACATTTTCCCCACATTCCTGTGATGGAAAGTTCTGGAATCTGCGTGGATCCACAAATTTCCACCCACCCCGCGTTCCCCAAAGTCCTATGAGAAAAATGGTACCTCACTTGTGCGGGTCGGCCTAGTGCCCGCGACAGGAAACAGCGCAAAACGCAACGTGGTCACACCTCAATTTTGCAGTGAAAAATGACCCTTTTTTGGCAAAGTGACTAGCTGTAGTTTTTTAACCCTAGCTCTGCCGGCACCTAGGGAAACCTAGAAAACCTATATATGTTTGAAAACTAGACACCCAGGGGAATCCAGGATGGGGTGACTTGAGTGCCTCCCACCAGGGTCTGTTACCCAGAATCCCTTGCAAACCTAAAAAATTGACAAAAAACACATTTTCCCCACATTTCTGTGATGGAAAGTTCTGGAATCTGCGTGGATCTACAAATTTCCACCCACCCCGCGTTCCCCAAAGTCCTATGAGAAAAATGGTACCTCACTTGTGCGGGTCGGCCTAGTGCCCGCGACAGTAAATGGCGCAAAACGCAACGTGGTCACACCTCAATTTTGCAGTGTAAAATGACCCTTTTTTGGCAAAGTGACTAGCTGTAGTTTTTGAACCCTAGCTCTGCCGGCACCTAGGGAAACCTAGCAAACCTATATATTTTTGTAAACTAGACACCCAAGGGAATCCAGGATGGGGTGACTTGAGTGCCTCCCTCCAGGGTCTGTTATCCAGAATCCCTTGCACACCTAAAAAATTTACAAAAAAAACACATTTGCCCCACATTTCTGTGATGGAAAGTTCTGGAATCTGCGTGGATCCACAAATTTCCACCCACCCCGCATTCCCCAAAGTCCTACAAGAAAAATGGTACCTCACTTGTGCGTGTCGCCTAGTGCCCGCGACAGGAAACGGCGCAAAACGCACCGTGGTCACACCTCAATTTTGCAGTGAAAAATGACCCTTTTTTGGCAAAGTGACTAGCTGTAGTTTTTGAACCATAGCTCTGCCGGCACCTAGGGAAACCTAGCAAACCTATATATTTTGGTAAACTAGACACCAAGGGGAATCCAGGATGGGGTGACTTGAGTGCCTCCCACCAGGGTCTGTTACACAGAATCCCTTGCAAACCTAAAAAATTGACCAAAAAAACCATTTTCCCCACATTCCTATGATGGAAAGTTCTGGAATCTGCGTGGATGCACAAATTTCCACCCCCCCCCCGCGTTCCCCAAAGTCCTACGAGAAAAATGGTACCTCACTTGTGCGGGGCGGCCTAGTGCCCGCGACAGGAAACAGCGCAAAACGCAACGTGGTCACACCTCAATTTTACAGTGAAAAATGACCCTTTTTTGGCAAAGTGCCTAGATGTAGTTTTTGAACCCTAGCTCTGCCGGCACCTAGGGAAACCTAGCAAACCTATATATTTTTGAAAACTAGACACCCAGGGGAATCCAGGATGGGGTGACTTGAGTGCCTCCCACCAGGGTCTGTTACCCAGAATCCCTTGCAAACCTAAAAAATTGACAAAAAAACACATTTTCCCCACATTCCTGTGATGGAAAGTTCTGGAATCTGCGTGGATCCACAAATTTCCACACACCCCGCGTTCCCCAAAGTCCTATGAGAAAAATGGTACCTCACTTGTGCGGGTCAGCCTAGTGCCCGCGACAGGAAACAGCGCAAAACGCAACGTGGTCACACCTCAATTTTGCAGTGAAAAATGACCCTTTTTTGGCAAAGTGACTAGCTGTAGTTTTTTAACCCTAGCTCTGCCGGCACCTAGGGAAACCTAGCAAACCTATATATGTTTGAAAACTAGACACCCAGGGGAATCCAGGATGGGGTGACTTGAGTGCCTCCCACCAGGGTCTGTTACCCAGAATCCCTTGCAAACCTAAAAAATTGACAAAAAACACATTTTCCCCACATTTCTGTGATGGAAAGTTCTGGAATCTGCGTGGATCTACAAATTTCCACCCACCCCGCGTTCCCCAAAGTCCTATGAGAAAAATGGTACCTCACTTGTGCGGGTCGGCCTAGTGCCCGCGACAGTAAATGGCGCAAAACGCAACGTGGTCACACCTCAATTTTGCAGTGAAAAATGACCCTTTTTTGGCAAAGTGACTAGCTGTAGTTTTTGAACCCTAGCTCTGCCGGCACCTAGGGAAACCTAGCAAACCTATATATTTTTGTAAACTAGACACCCAAGGGAATCCAGGATGGGGTGACTTGAGTGCCTCCCTCCAGGGTCTGTTATCCAGAATCCCTTGCACACCTAAAAAATTTACAAAAAAAACACATTTGCCCCACATTTCTGTGATGGAAAGTTCTGGAATCTGCGTGGATCCACAAATTTCCACCCACCCCGCATTCCCCAAAGTCCTACAAGAAAAATGGTACCTCACTTGTGCGGGTCGGCATAGTGGCCGCGACCGGAAACGGCGCAAAACGCAATGTGGTCACACCTCAATTTTGCAGTGAAAAATTACCCTTTTTTGGCAAAGTGACTAGCTGTAGTTTTTGAACCCTAGCTCTGCCGGCACCTAGGGAAACCTAGCAAACCTATATATTTTGGTAAACTAGACACCAAGGGGAATCCAGGATGGGGTGACTTGAGTGCCTCCCACCAGGGTCTGTTACCAAGAATCCCTTGCAAACGTAAAAAATGGACAAAAAAAACAAATTTTCCCCACATTTCTGTGATGGAAAGTTCTGGAATCTGCGTGGATCCACAAATTTCCACCCACCCCACGTTCCCCAAAGTCCTACAAGAAAAATGGTACCTCACTTGTGCGGGTCGTCTAGTGCCCGAGACAGGAAACGGCGCAAAACGCACCGTGGTCACACCTCAATTTTGCAGTGAAAATGTACCCTTTTTTGGCAAAGTGCCTAGCTGTAGTTTTTGAACCCTAGCTCTGCCGGCACCTAGGGAAACCTAGCAAACCCATATATTTTTTAAAACTAGACTCCCCGGGGAATCCAGGATGGGGTGACTTGAGTGCCTCCCACCAGGGTCTGTTACACAGAATCCCTTGCAAACCTAAAAAATTGCCAAAAAAAATACATTTTCCCCACATTCCTGTGATGTAAAGTTCTGGAATCTGCGTGGATCCACATATTTCCACCCACCCCGCGTTCCCCAAAGTCCTATGAGAAAAATGGTACCTCACTTGTGTGGGTCGGCCTAGTGCCCGCGACAGGAAACAGCGCAAAACGCAACGTGGTCACACCTCGATTTTGCAGTGAAAAATGACCCTTTTTTGGCAAAGTGACTAGCTGTAGTTTTTTAACCCTAGCTCTGCCGGCACCTAGGGAAACCTAGCAAACCTATATATGTTTGAAAACTAGACACCCAGGGGAATCCAGGATGGGGTGACTTGAGTGCCTCCCACCAGGGTCTGTTACCCAGAATCCCTTGCAAACCTGTAAAATTGACAAAAAAACATTTTTTCCCCACATTTCTGTGATGGAAAGTTCTGGAATCTGCGTGGATGCACACATTTCCACCCCCCCGCGTTCCCCAAAGTCCTACGAGAAAAATGGTACCTCACTTGTGCGGGGTGGCCTAGTGCCCGCGACAGGAAACGGCGCAAAACGCAACGTGGTCACACCTCAATTTTGCAGTGAAAAATTACCCTTTTTTTGCAAAGTGACTAGCTGTAGTTTTTTAACCCTAGCTCTGCCGGCACCTAGGGAAACCTAGCAAACCTATATATTTTGGTAAACTAGACACCCAGGGGAATCCAGGATGGGGTGACTTGAGTGCCTCCCACCAGGGTCTGTTACCCAGAATCCCTTGCAAACGTAAAAAATGGACAAAAAAAACATATTTTCCCCACATTTCTGTGATGGAAAGTTCTGGAATCTGCGTGGCTCCACAAATTTCCACCC
The DNA here is from genome assembly GCF_964204655.1 of Triturus cristatus. Taxonomy (NCBI): domain Eukaryota; kingdom Metazoa; phylum Chordata; class Amphibia; order Caudata; family Salamandridae; genus Triturus; species Triturus cristatus. Next base: position 1,284,364 of record NW_028187382.1, read on the forward strand.
ACCCCACGTTCCCCAAAGTCCTACAAGAAAAATGGTACCTCACTTGTACGGGTCGCCTAGTGCCCGAGACAGGAAACGGCGCAAAACGCACCGTGGTCACACCTCAATTTTGCAGTGAAAATGTACCCTTTTTTGGCAAAGTGACAAGCTGTAGTTTTTTAACCCTAGCTCTGCCGGCACCTAGGGAAACCTAGCAAACCGATATATTTTTGAAAACTAGACACCCAGGGGAATCCAGGATGGGGTGACGTGAGTGCCTCCCACCAGAGTCTGTTACCCAGAATCCCTTGCAAACCTAAATAATTGACAAAAAAACACATTTTCCCCACATTTCTGTGATGGAAAGTACTGGAATCTGCGTGGATGCACAAATTTCCACCCACCCCGCGTTCCCCAATGTCCTACGAGAAAAATGGTACCTCACTTGTGCGGGGCGGCCTAGTGCCCGCGACAGGAAACGGCGCAAAACGCAACGTGGTCACACCTCAATTTTGCAGTGAAAAATGACCCTTTTTTGGCAAAGTGCCTAGCTGTAGTTTTTGAACCCTAGCTCTGCCGGCACCTAGGGAAACCTAGCAAACCTATATATTTTTGAAAACTAGACACCCAGGGGAATCCAGGATGGGGTGACTTGAGTGCCTCCCACCAGGGTCTGTTACCCAGAATCCCTTGCAAACCTAAAAAATTGACAAAAAAACACATTTTCCCCACATTCCTGTGATGGAAAGTTCTGGAATCTGCGTGGATCCACAAATTTCCACCCACCCCGCGTTCCCCAAAGTCCTACAAGAAAAATGGTACCTCACTTGTGCGTGTCGCCTAGTGCCCGCGAGAGTAAACGGCGCAAAACGCACCGTGGTCACACCTCAATTTTGCAGTGAAAAATGACCCTTTTTTGGCAAAGTGACTAGCTGTAGTTTTTTAACCCTAGCTCTGCCGGCACCTAGGGAAATCTAGCAAACCTATATATTTTGGTAAACTAGACACCAAGGGGAATCCAGGATGGGGTGACTTGAGTGCCTCCCACCAGGGTCTGTTACCAAGAATCCCTTGCAAACGTAAAAAATGGACAAAAAAAACACATTTTCCCCACATTTCTGTGATGGAAATTCTGAAATCTGCGTGGATCCACAAATTTCCACCCACCCCACGTTCCCCAAAGTCCTACAAGAAAAATGGTACCTCACTTGTGCGGGTCGCCTAGTGCCCGAGACAGGAAACGGCGCAAAACGCACCGTGGTCGCACCTCAATTTTGCAGTGAAAATGTACCCTTTTTTGGCAAAGTGCCTAGCTGTAGTTTTTGAACCCTAGCTCTGCCGGCACCTAGGGAAACCTAGCAAACCCATATATTTTTTAAAACTAGACTCCCCGGGGAATCCAGGATGGGGTGACTTGAGTGCCTCCCACCAGGGTCTGTTACCCAGAATCCCTTGCAAACCTAAAAAATTGAAAAAAAAACACATTTTCCCCACATTCCTGTGATGGAAAGTTCTGGAATCTGCGTGGATCCACAAATTTCCACCCACCCCGCATTCCCCAAAGTCCTATGAGAAAAATGGTACCTCACTTGTGCGGGTCAGCCTAGTGCCCGCGACAGCAAACAGCGCAAAACGCAACGTGGTCACACCTCAATTTTGCAGTGAAAAATGACCCTTTTTTGGCAAAGTGACTAGCTGTAGTTTTTTAACCCTAGCTCTGCCGGCACCTAGGGAAACCTAGCAAACCTATATATGTTTGAAAACTAGACACCCAGGGGAATCCAGGATGGGGTGACTTGAGTGCCTCCCACCAAGGTCTGTTACCCAGAATCCCTTGCAAACCTAAAACATTGACAAAAAAACACATTTTCACCACATTTCTGTGATGGAAAGTTCTGGAATCTGCGTGGATCTACAAATTTCCACCCACCCCGCGTTCCCCAAAGTCCTATGAGAAAAATGGTACCTCACGTGTGTGGGTCGGCCTAGTGCCCGCGACAGTAAACGGCGCAAAACGCAACGTGGTCACACCTCAATTTTGCAATGAAAAATGACCCTTTTTTGGCAAAGTGACTAGCTGTAGTTTTTGAACCCTAGCTCTGCCGGCACCTAGGGAAACCTAGCAAACCTATATATTTTTGTAAACTAGACACCCAAGGGAATCCAGGATGGGGTGACTTGAGTGCCTCCCACCAGGGTCTGTTACCAAGAATCCCTTGCAAACGTAAAAAATGGACAAAAAAAACACATTTTCCCCACATTTCTGTGATGGAAAGTTCTGGAATCTGCGTGGATCCACAAATTTCCACCCACCCCACGTTCCCCAAAGTCCTACAAGAAAAATGGTACCTCACTTGTGCGGGTCGCCTAGTGCCCGAGACAGGAAACTGCGCAAAACGCACCGTGGTCACACCTCAATTTTGCAGTGAAAATGTACCCTTTTTTGGCAAAGTGCCTAGCTGTAGTTTTTGAACCCTAGCTCTGCCGGCACCTAGGGAAACCTAGTGTAGGAGAGTAGGGTCTGCTATCCTATGGTCACCCCAAATTTTTGCTTTTTGCTTCACTGGTTTTTGACATATTGAGGCTGTGGGCCTGCCAATCAGACCCCCAGCCTGCTGTTCTCTCTACTAAATTAAAACTATGCACCCTAGGTGCATAACCAATTGGAAGTGGATCACCCTGTCAGCCCCTGTACCAGTGTACACTAGGTACCCAGGGCATTGGTGTACCCAAGGCCTGCCAGGGGCTGCAGCATGTATTATGCCACCCCAGGCTTGGCCTAACAATTTGACACAACTGGCTGATCACTCAGCTGGGGTAAGTTGGTGTAATCACCTCTTACTTAGGTGTAGTATACCTATACCTAACCTTAAATGGGACACCTGGTAACCTATAAGTCACTCCTATGGCAGGCCTTAACAATCCTGAAGGCAGAGTGCGTGGCTCCATGTGAGATGGTGCTCTGGCATGAGCTGAGCCTGTCTGCAGTGGTCGGAACAACTTCCTTCTACTGTTTCCCGATATCGTCATACCATATACTCTTAAGTGCATTATGAACCTCGCGGTTAAATGCTATCTTTGGTTTGGCTTTATCAAAACATGTCGAGTAAGGTGTCATACGAATTGGAATACTAACCCCTCGCCAATTCTGGCGACGGGGTTAGCATTCCACCCTTCTAGAGGGACACGACATGTACAGTGCCTGAAACCCGGGTAAAATCAGACATAGCCTCAGCTCCACAAAATGGATGCTGCCACCACAGACACAAGTCTGCCCTCCTGCTGCTGGGAGTCCTTCCAGCTTGGGAGGTGTGGACAAAGGGTTTCCTGCCAGGGGAGGTGCGTGCACCACCCCAGACAGGATTTTGTGTATTGGTCAGGTAGGGCTTGAAAGAAACCAGACATGCCTGTGGCTCACAAGGAGCCTCGGTGCATATGCCAGTTCAAACCGGTCCTGGGGCACACCAGTCCCGGGCCTGGGGCGAGCTGGACAAAGGATTGGGGGTGTAACCACCCCCCTTCCTGGTCCCACCCATAGGGAGGGACCTAGCAGGTAGTCCGGCCCCTAGAATCCGCTTAAAGGTAGGAGCTGTGTCCTAAGACTTCAGACATCCTGGAATCAACTTAAAACTAAGAAGAAGACGGGAACTTAGACGCTCTGCTGCACAGAGGACTGAAGCCAATCTCCCCTGTGGTCAGGGAGTGACCACCTTGCTAACGCAAGCACCATCCAGCGAATCAACGTCTGCTTTGCTGCCGCCTCCCGCCGGAGCCCGAGCCCAGAGACTGACAAGACCTGGACCTCCAGACCTCGCACCGCCCGATCCACAGTCCCTGAAAAGAGGAGACCCGTGGAGGCACCGAGACACGTGGAGCCAGCCATCTTGGAACGACTACGACAAGCTGACAAGTGCAACAACCGAGGCTCCCTCCAAGTTGTGCTTTGGGATCTGAGAAGCCCCACCCCCGAGCAGCATCTGCACCAAAGGTGAGCCCTCCAGCATCTCCACGATCTGCGTGGGGCCCTTCTGCATTTTGCCACTCGATGCGCCTAACCGGTTGCTGGCCCGCTGGCTAGTAGCCATCTTGGCGACGAACTTCAAGAAATACACCACTGGTCTGGTTGCTCCAGACTAGCCCTTGCTCCCCTCCAAAGGAGCAGTCCTTCTGACCTTGCTGGTCAGAACCATCAGCTTATTTCCTTTTCCTACAACAATTGCTTTTGCCAAGGCTTGTTTCTTTGATCAAGTCGCCGACACCGCCGACAGCGAGAGCCTGCGTGGGACAGTTCGTGACTCGACTCCTGGACGTCGTCAACCTCCAGGGACCACGTGGCTGCAGAGACAAGCTACACCTTTCTTCCTGTTTGCACCCGACATTGCCTGGTACCCACCTGGTGCCACGCTGGTCACTGGCTAGTGACTGTGAACACTGTCCCCTCTGCTTACAGGTCTTCAACATCTCCGATCCACTCTTGGATCCACTGCATCTCTCCCGGACCGACCGCCTGCAGCATCTTTGTCTTCAAGCTCCACGGAACAGATAGGAGAAACCCGACGCACTTCGAGGCCTATGCACCCGCTTCCTGTGGGTGAGGTAAAGCTGGCACATCTGTGTCCAAGTGTAGTATTACATCTCTAGTGCCTGTGTTCCAAATCTTGAGTTCCTAGTCCATCCGGAAGATCCTCTTTGCAGTAACTTTGTACTTTTTACGCACCCATTGAAACCTATGGGAGCACGCGTGTGACTATTTGCTCTGCACACGCCACCCGTGGACCTCCTGGTCACTAACTGACGTTAGCTCCTTGTAGGCCCAGCGATTCTAGAGGCCCTAGGCCTTTTCCCTTTTCTGTTCGTGGTACTTATACCACTATTTTAGTATATGGTTCGAGTGGCCACCAGGGCCTATCCATATAACGTGCAACTTCTGTGTATTCTGTGATAATCTTGTTTGACGATTTGTGCTCCTGTGCTCATAAAGAGACTAGGGGTTACTTTGAGAAATAAATACATATATATTTTGAATATATATCTGTGTGGTGTCCTTTCATTGGTATAAAAGGGGGTTGCATTTGGTAAAACAGCTGGCTTAACACGCTTCACGAGTTTAGCCTCAAAGACTGCTTAGCCTACGCTACCACTAGGGCAGCTAGTCCGAAAAGGTTGACTTACAACCACACCATAAGGGTTGCTTGGCATGGTACAAGGTGATCACTTTAACTAGTGAGCATCATATACCAGGCCAACTTCTCACATTGGTGAGCAGCGGTTGGATTTGAGCTTGCTGTGTTTTACCATGGTAATCTCTTGGTTACCAATTGAAAGATCACATAGGTACCTGTAGGTACATATAAAACAAGATTAGATATACATAAGTTCTACTGAACTTAGTTGTTGTAGAGCAAAGGGAGTAGCACACCCTGACTACAACTACTAGATAGGTTTAGTAGGTAAACCCAAGTGTAGGTAGATTGCAACACATCCACCCACACTTAAGAGCAATGGCCGGGGCAGAGGGGTCCACTGTACCCATCTCTGTTGAGAGTGACCCCCAGAGGGCACCATCCAGCTTTGCTACCCTTAATCAGAATGAGCTCAGGCATTTGGCAACTCTTAGAGGCCTTAAACAGCCCAAGAACCCTACCTCTGCTGAGCTCAGAGAACTCTTACAGAATGATGAGAATCAGAGAGAAGTCAAGAAAGCTTCCCAGTTAGCCCCCTTAGGGTCAGGAACAGGAGGCCCCCCTTCTGAAGATGCCACAGAGGTACCCCCTTCCAATAGTCACCCCTTAGATGGGATGCCTACCACAGAGGAAGAAAGTGATGGGGATACAGATGTGAGTGGGGATGAAGGGAGAACTAGCCCAGTGCCAAGTGTTATACTTGGCCCAGCTAAACTAAGGCTATTGGGGACTGACAGTGGGTTCACCCCATTGGATCTCCCCAGTGGACTTAACACAGGGCTTGGAAGGCAAAGGAATCGCTCAGGTGACTCCAATGCTTCCCATGGCTCTAGAGGCTCTCAAGGTCACTCCAGAAGGAGACTGACCACCCCTCAGAGGAGGGAGCATGAGGCCAGAATGCAGGAAGCCCAGCTGAGGATCAGGAAGCAGGAGCTAGAAGTAGCCCTGATGGAAGAAAAACTGAACAAGGCTAGGCAACCTAGAGAGAGTGGGTCTATACCCACTGGTGGCAGTATTGTCCCTAAGGACAAAGATAGGGTCTTTGATAATAGGAACCTGTCTAAGGTTGTGCCCCCCTACAAAAGTGGGGATGACATCCACAAATGGATAACTGCTCTTGAGAGAGCCTGCAAAGTACAGCAGGTTCCTGAAGACCAGTGGGCAGCAATCCTCTGGCTCTCCTTTGAAGGAAGAGGCAGAGACAGACTCCTCACTGTTAGAGAAGAGGATGTCAGAAATTACAGAGTCCTGAAGAGTGTTCTGGTAGATGGGTTAGGCTTAACCACTGAACAGTACAGGTTAATGTTCAGAGACACCCAAAAGACACAGACTCAGGACTGGTCTGAATATGTTGAATGTGCCACTAAGGCTTTGGAGGGTTGGTTGCTGGGAAGTAAGGTATCTGATTTTACAGGATTGTATAATTTGATGATGAGAGAACAGATTTTAAATAACTGTCAAAACCAGCAACTGCATCAACACTTGGTTGACTCTGATCTGACCTCTCCCCAAGAATTGGGAAAGAAGGCAGACAAATGGGTCAGAACCAGGGTTAAGCAAAAGAACCAGAACCAGGGCCAAGGGGGTGATCAGAAGAAAACAGACCAAAAGGGTGGAGATCAGAAACCTAAAGACCAGAAGTCTTCAACAGGGCCCCAAACTACTGCTAAGGAGGGTGGGTCCCAACAACAGTCCAAAAAGAAGAAAGAAGGTCAAAAGAAACCCTGGTGCAATCATTGCAAAAATACAACTCACTGGACTAGTGATTGCAAAAAGGGTGGAGCCCCCAACACTGTTGCCCCTAAGGCACCTGCTCCCAGTACTACTGTTAGCAGTGTTGGTCCCCAGACAAAGGGTGCAGTGGGAATCACTATGGGAACTGAAGGAGATTCTGACTTAGACAGAACCCTGACACAGGCAGTCTTGATCTGTGATGGGGACATTGATTTGTCCCTGACTGTGAGCCCCAGTAACCTGGGCAAGTACAGACAGACTCCTTTAATTAATGACAAAGTGGCTCAAGCCTACAGGGACACATGTGCCAGTGTCACTATGGTGACACCAGGCTTTGTGGACCCTGGACAGTACATACCAGGTGAGAACTACCTGGTGACCAATGCCAGCAATGCCACTACTTCACACAGTGTGGCAGTTGTTAACTTCTCATGGGGAGGGGTAACTGGCCTCAAAAGGGTTGTGGTTAGTGCAGACCTCCCAGTAGAATGTTTGTTGGGCAATGACCTAGAGAGTTCTCTATGGTCAGAAGTGGAGTACAGGACTCATGCAGAGATGTTAGGTATATCATCACATGTCCTTGCTGTGACCAGGTCACAGGCCAAAAAGTGCCTCACTGAACCTCAGGTCTTGGATCCTGGAACAATGGACCAAGCACCTACCAAGAAGAAGAACAGGAGGGTCAAGGCTGTGCCTTCCCCCCTGCCTCAGAGTGATGATCAGCCTTCCCAGGAAGCTGATCTAGAGGACCCTGAAGGAACTGTCCCTGAAGAGCTTGAACCTGATCAGGTTGAGTTTCTGGGGACAGGGGGACCTTCAAGGGCTGACTTGAGGCAGGCTCAGTTATCCTGTCCCTCTCTTGAACCCCTCAGACAGCTGGCTGCTGCTGAGGCTGCTGGGAATGCTCAAGGTACCCATAAAGTGTATTGGGATGAAGGGCTCCTTTATTCAGAGGCTAGAGACCCCAAGCCTGGTGCAACCAGGAGGTTGGTTATACCTCTGCAGTTTAGGGGCTTCCTTCTTACCTTGGCCCATGACATTCCTTTAGCAGGACACTTAGGCCAGAACAAGACTTGGGACAGACTTGTCCCTCACTTTCACTGGCCTCACATGAATGAAGATACAAAGGAGTTTTGTCGCTCCTGTGTTACCTGCCAAGCCAGTGGCAAATCAGGTGGCACAACAAAGGCCCCCCTAATACCACTACCTGTGGTGGGGGTCCCCTTTGAAAGAGTGGGAATAGACATAGTGGGTCCCATGGATCCTCCCACTGCATCTGGGCACAGATTTATACTGGTGGTAGTGGATCATGCCACCAGGTATCCAGAGGCAATTCCCCTTAGGACCACTACAGCTCCTGTTGTGGCCAGGGCCCTGCTGGGAGTATTCTCCAGAGTGGGGTTTCCTAAGGAGGTAGTATCTGACAGAGGTACCAACTTTATGTCAGGATACTTGACAGCTATGTGGAAGGAATGTGGTGTCAACTACAAGTTCACCACCCCTTATCACCCACAATGCAATGGGCTTGTTGAGAGATTCAACAAGACCCTAAAGGGTATGATCAAAGGATTACCTGAAAAGCTCAGGCGAAGATGGGACATCCTTCTACCCTGCCTTCTGTTTGCTTACAGAGAGGTCCCACAAAAAGGAGTTGGCTACAGCCCCTTTGAATTGTTGTTTGGGCACCCTGTGAGAGGCCCACTGTGTTTGGTGAAGGAAGGATGGGAGTTACCTCTCAAAAAGCCTAAGCTAGACATAGTGGACTATGTACTTGGTCTCCGCTCCAGGATGGCTGAGTATATGGAGAAGGCATCCAAAAACCTTGAGGCAAGCCAGGCCTTACAGAAAGCTTGGCATGACCAAAAGGCTGTCTTGGTTGAGTTTCAGCCAGGACAGAAGGTATGGGTGTTGGAGCCAGTGGCCCCAGCAGCACTCTAAGACAAATGGTCTGGACCCCATACAATCCTGGAAAAGAAGGGAGAAGTCACCTACTTGGTCGACCTAGGAACTCCCAGGAGTCCCCACAGGGTACTCCATGTTAACCGGCTTAAAGCATATGTTGACAGGGCAGACATGGGCTTGCTCATGGCTACAGATGAGGGACAGGAGGAAGAGAGTGACCCTCTCCCAGACCTGTTGTCTCAGAACCCTGAAGATGGCTCAGTTGAAGGAGTGACCCTTGGAGGCAACCTCACTGCCCATCAGCAGACTGAATGTAGACAGGTTCTACAATCATTTTCACATATGTTTTCCTTGATACCTAGTCAAACTGACTGGTGTACCCATGTGGTGGACACTGGTGACAGTCTGCCTGTAAAGAACAAGCTTTACAGACAACCTGACCACGTCAGGGACTGTATAAAGGCTGAGGTACATAAAATGCTGGAATTAGGTGTCATTGAACCCTCAGAGAGCCCCTGGGCTAGCCCAGTGGTTCTGGTCCCCAAACCTCACACCAAAGATGGCAAGAGAGAGATGAGGTTCTGTGTGGATTACAGAGGACTCAATGCTGTCACCAGGACAGATGCACACCCTATTCCAAGGGCAGGTGAGCTCATAGACAAACTAGCTTCTGCAAAGTTTTTGAGCACATTTGACTTAACAGCTGGCTATTGGCAAATCAGATTAGCTGAGGAGTCTAAGGCCAAAACAGCATTCTCAACCCCAGGTGGGCACTACCAGTTTGTGGTGATGCCCTTTGGTCTGAAGAATGCACCTGCCACCTTCCAAAGGCTGGTGAACCAAGTCCTTACTGGGTTGGATGACTTTTGCGCAGCATATCTGGATGACATTGCTGTCTTTAGCTCCACCTGGGAGGATCACCTGATCCACCTGAAGAAGGCTCTTGAGGCTCTGCAAAGGGCAGGCCTCACTATCAAGGCTACTAAGTGCCAGATAGGGCAGAGTAAGGTTGTATATTTGGGCCACCTTGTAGGTGGAGGCCAAGTTCAACCACTAGAGAGTAAGATACAATCCATCAAGGACTGGTCCCCTCCAACCACCCAGACTCAAGTTCGAGCTTTCTTGGGCTTGACAGGGTACTACAGGAAGTTTGTTAAGAACTATGGGTCCATTGTGACTCCTCTTAATGATCTGACATCCAAGAAGATGCCCAAAAAGGTTCAGTGGACAGTAAGCTGTCAAAAGGCATTTGATGACCTGAAGGAGGCCATGTGCTCTGCACCTATCCTGAAAAGTCCTGACTACTCCAAAGAGTTTATTGTCCAAACAGATGCTTCTGAGTTGGGTGTGGGAGCTGTGCTGTCACAACTTAATGTAGATGGTCAAGACCAACCCATTGCTTTTATTAGCAGAAGGTTGACCCCCAGAGAGAAGAATTGGTCAGCTATTGAGAGGGAGGCCTTTGCTGTGGTGTGGGCCCTGAAGAAGCTGAGGCCATACTTGTTTGGCACTCACTTCAAGATTCAGACCGACCATAAGCCCCTCTTGTGGCTAAATCAGATGAAGGGTGAAAACCCCAAACTGCTTAGGTGGTCCATTTCCCTACAGGGGATGGACTTTACAGTGGAGCACCGGAGAGGTACTGACCATGGGAATGCAGATGGTCTCTCCAGGTACTTCCACTTAGGACATGAAGACGAGACTGGTCAAGGCTAGTTTAATGTCCCAGCGTTTGGGGGGGGGGTTGTGTAGGAGAGTAGGGTCTGCTATCCTATGGTCACCCCAAATTTTTGCTTTTTGCTTCACTGGTTTTTGACATATTGAGGCTGTGGGCCTGCCAATCAGACCCCCAGCCTGCTGTTCTCTCTACTAAATTAAAACTATGCACCCTAGGTGCATAACCAATTGGAAGTGGATCACCCTGTCAGCCCCTGTACCAGTGTACACTAGGTACCCAGGGCATTGGTGTACCCAAGGCCTGCCAGGGGCTGCAGCATGTATTATGCCACCCCAGGCTTGGCCTAACAATTTGACACAACTGGCTGATCACTCAGCTGGGGTAAGTTGGTGTAATCACCTCTTACTTAGGTGTAGTATACCTATACCTAACCTTAAATGGGACACCTGGTAACCTATAAGTCACTCCTATGGCAGGCCTTAACAATCCTGAAGGCAGAGTGCGTGGCTCCATGTGAGATGGTGCTCTGGCATGAGCTGAGCCTGTCTGCAGTGGTCGGAACAACTTCCTTCTACTGTTTCCCGATATCGTCATACCATATACTCTTAAGTGCATTATGAACCTCGCGGTTAAATGCTATCTTTGGTTTGGCTTTATCAAAACATGTCGAGTAAGGTGTCATACGAATTGGAATACTAACCCCTCGCCAATTCTGGCGACGGGGTTAGCATTCCACCCTTCTAGAGGGACACGACATGTACAGTGCCTGAAACCCGGGTAAAATCAGACATAGCCTCAGCTCCACAAAATGGATGCTGCCACCACAGACACAAGTCTGCCCTCCTGCTGCTGGGAGTCCTTCCAGCTTGGGAGGTGTGGACAAAGGGTTTCCTGCCAGGGGAGGTGCGTGCACCACCCCAGACAGGATTTTGTGTATTGGTCAGGTAGGTCTTGAAAGAAACCAGACATGCCTGTGGCTCACAAGGAGCCTCGGTGCATATGCCAGTTCAAACCGGTCCTGGGGCACACCAGTCCCGGGCCTGGGGCGAGCTGGACAAAGGATTGGGGGTGTAACCACCCCCCTTCCTGGTCCCACCCATAGGGAGGGACCTAGCAGGTAGTCCGGCCCCTAGAATCCGCTTAAAGGTAGGAGCTGTGTCCTAAGACTTCAGACATCCTGGAATCAACTTAAAACTAAGAAGAAGACGGGAACTTCGACGCTCTGCTGCACAGAGGACTGAAGCCAATCTCCCCTGTGGTCAGGGAGTGACCACCTTGCTAACGCAAGCACCATCCAGCGAATCAACGTCTGCTTTGCTGCCGCCTCCCGCCGGAGCCCGAGCCCAGAGACTGACAAGACCTGGACCTCCAGACCTCTCACCGCCCGATCCACAGTCCCTGAAAAGAGGAGACCCGTGGAGGCACCGAGACACGTGGAGCCAGCCATCTTGGAACGACTACGACAAGCTGACAAGTGCAACAACCGAGGCTCCCTCCAAGTTGTGCTTTGGGATCTGAGAAGCCCCACCCCCGAGCAGCATCTGCACCAAAGGTGAGCCCTCCAGCATCTCCACGATCTGCGTGGGGCCCTTCTGCATTTTGCCACTCGATGCGCCTAACCGGTTGCTGGCCCGCTGGCTAGTAGCCATCTTGGCGACGAACTTCAAGAAATACACCGCTGGTCTGGTTGCTCCAGACTAGCCCTTGCTCCCCTCCAAAGGAGCAGTCCTTCTGACCTTGCTGGTCAGAACCATCAGCTTATTTCCTTTTCCTACAACAATTGCTTTTGCCAAGGCTTGTTTCTTTGATCAAGTCGCCGACACCGCCGACAGCGAGAGCCTGCGTGGGACAGTTTGTGACTCGACTCCTGGACGTCGTCGACCTCCAGGGACCACGTGGCTGCAGAGACAAGCTACACCTTTCTTCCTGTTTGCACCCGACATTGCCTGGTACCCACCTGGTGCCACGCTGGTCACTGGCTAGTGACTGTGAACACTGTCCCCTCTGCTTACAGGTCTTCAACATCTCCGATCCACTCTTGGATCCACTGCATCTCTCCCGGACCGACCGCCTGCAGCATCTTTGTCTTCAAGCTCCACGGAACAGATAGGAGAAACCCGACGCACTTCGAGGCCTATGTACCCGCTTCCTGTGGGTGAGGTAAAGCTGGCACATCTGTGTCCAAGTGTAGTATTACATCTCTAGTGCCTGTGTTCCAAATCTTGAGTTCCTAGTCCATCCGGAAGATCCTCTTTGCAGTAACTTTGTACTTTTTACGCACCCATTGAAACCTATGGGAGCACGCGTGTGACTATTTGCTCTGCACACGCCACCCGTGGACCTCCTGGTCACTAACTGACGTTAGCTCCTTGTAGGCCCAGCGATTCTAGAGGCCCTAGGCCTTTTCCCTTTTCTGTTCGTGGTACTTATACCACTATTTTAGTATATGGTTCGAGTGGCCACCAGGGCCTATCCATATAACGTGCAACTTCTGTGTATTCTGTGATAATCTTGTTTGACGATTTGTGCTCCTGTGCTCATAAAGAGACTAGGGGTTACTTTGAGAAATAAATACATATATATTTTGAATATATATCTGTGTGGTGTCCTTTCATTGGTATAAAAGGGGGTTGCATTTGGTAAAACAGCTGGCTTAACACGCTTCACGAGTTTAGCCTCAAAGACTGCTTAGCCTACGCTACCACTAGGGCAGTGTAGGAGAGTAGGGTCTGCTATCCTATGGTCACCCCAAATTTTTGCTTTTTGCTTCACTGGTTTTTGACATATTGAGGCTGTGGGCCTGCCAATCAGACCCCCAGCCTGCTGTTCTCTCTACTAAATTAAAACTATGCACCCTAGGTGCATAACCAATTGGAAGTGGATCACCCTGTCAGCCCCTGTACCAGTGTACACTAGGTACCCAGGGCATTGGTGTACCCAAGGCTTGCCAAGGGCTGCAGCATGTATTATGCCACCCCAGGCTTGGCCTAACAACCTGACACAACTGGCTGATCACTCAGCTGGGGAAAGTTGGTGTAATCACCTCTTACTTGGGTGTAGTATACCTATACCTAACCTTAAATGGGACACCTGGAAACCTATAAGTCACTCCTATGGCAGGCCTTAACAATCCTGAAGGCAGAGTGCTTGGTTCCATGTGAGATGGTGCTCTGGCATGAGCTGAGTCTGTCTGCAGTGGTCGGAACAACTTCCTTCTACTGTTTCCAGATATCGTCATACCATATACTCTTAAGTGCATTATGAACCTCGCGGTTAAATGCCATCTTTGGTTTGGCTTTATCAAAACATGTCGAGTAAGGTGTCATACGAATTGGAATACTAACCCCTCGCCAATTCTGGCGACGGGGTTAGCATTCCACCCTTCTAGAGGGACACGACATGTACAGTACCTGAAACCCGGGTAAAATCAGACATGCCTGTGGCTCACAAGGAGCCTCGGTGCATATGCCAGTTCAAACCGGTCCTGGGGCACACCAGTCCCGGGCCTGGGGCGAGCTGGACAAAGGATTGGGGGTGTAACCACCCCCCTTCCTGGTCCCACCCTTAGGGAGGGACCTAGCAGGTAGTCCGGCCCCTAGAATCCGCTTAAAGGTAGGAGCTGTGTCCTAAGACTTCAGACATCCTGGAATCAACTTGAAACTAAGAAGAAGACGGGAACTTCGACATTCTGCTGCACAGAAGACTGAAGAAAATCTCCCCTGTGGTCAGGGAGTGACCACCTTGCTAACGCAAGCACCATCCAGCGAATCAACGTCCGCTTTGCCGCCGCCTCCCGCCGGAGCCCGAACCCAGAGACTGACAAGACCTGGACCTCCAGACCTCTCACCGCCCGATCCACAGTCCCTGAAAAGAGGAGACCCGTGGAGGCACCGAGACACGTGGAGCCAGCCATCTTGGAACGACTACGACAAGCTGACAAGTGCAACAACAGAGGCTCCCTCCAAGTTGTGCTTTGGGTCCTGAGAAGCCCAACCGTCGAGCAGCATCTGCACCAAAGGTGAGCCCTCCAGCTTCTCCACGATCTGCGTGGGGCCCTTCTGCATTTTGCCACTCGACGCGCCTAACCGGTTGCTGGCCCGCTGGCTAGTGGCCATCTTGGCGACGAAATCTACGACAAACACCGCTGGTCTGGTTGCACCAGACTGGCCCTTGCTCCCCTCCAAAGGAGCAATCCCTCTGATCTTGCTGGTCAGAACCAACAGCTGATTTCCGAATCCTCCTACAATTGCTTTTGCCAAGGCTTGTTTGCTTCGATCAAGTCGCCGACACCGCCGTCAGCGAGAGCCTGCGTGGGACAGCTCGTGAGCCGACTCCTGGACGTCGTCGACCTTCAGGGACCACGTGGCTGCGGAGACAAGCTACCCCTCATCACCTGTTTGCACCCGACATCGCCTGGTACCCACCTGGTGCCACGCTGGTCACTGGCTAGTGACTGTGAACACTGTCCCCTCTGCTTACAGGTCTTCAACATCTCCGATCCACTCTTGGATCCACTGCATCTCTCCCGAACCGACCGCCTGCAGCATCTTTGTCTTCAAGCTCCACGGAACAGATAGAAGAAACCCGACGCACTTTGAGGCCTATGCACCCGCTTCCTGTGGGTGAGGTAAAGCTGGTACTCCGGTGCCCATGTGTAGTAATACATCTCTAGTGCCTGTGTTCCAAATCTTAAGTTCCTAGTCAACCCGGAAGATCTCCTTTGCAGTAACTTTGTACTTTTTACGCACCCATTGAAACCTATGGGAGCACGCGTGTGACTATTTGCTCTGCACACGCCACCCGTGGACCTCCTGGTCACTAACTGACGTTAGCTCCTTGTAGGCCCAGCGATTCTAGAGGCCCTAGGCCTTTTCCCTTTTCTGTTCGTGGTACTTATACCACTATTTTAGTATATGGTTTGAGTGGCCACCAGGGCCTATCCATATAAAGTGCAACTTCTGTGTATTCTGTGATAATCTTGTTTGACGATTTGTGCTCCTGTGCTCATAAAGAGACTAGGGGTTACTTTGAGAAATAAATACATATATATTTTGAATATATATCTGTGTGGTGTCCTTTCATTGGTATAAAAGGGGGTTGCTATTGGTAAAACAGCTTGCTTAACACGCTTCACGAGTTTAGCCTCAAAGACTGCTTAGCCTACGCTACCACTAGGGCAGCTAGTCCGAAAAGGTTGACTTACAACCACACCATAAGGGTTGCTTGGCATGGTACAAGGTGATCACTTTAACTAGTGAGCATCATATACCAGGCCAACTTCTCACATTGGTGAGCAGCGGTTGGATTTGAGCTTGCTGTGTTTTACCATTGTAATCTCTTGGTTGCCAATTGAAAGATCACATAGGTACCTGTAGGTACATATAAAACAAGATTAGATATACTTAAGTTCTACTGAACTTAGTTGTTGTAGAGCAAAGGGAGTAGCACACCCTGACTACAACTACTAGATAGGTTTAGTAGGTAAACCCAAGTGTAGGTAGATTGCAACACATCCACCCACACTTAAGAGCAATGGCTGGGGCAGAGGGGTCCACTGTACCCATCTCTGTTGAGAGTGACCCCCCGAGGGCACCATCCATCTTTGCTACCCTTAATCAGAATGAGCTCAGGCAGTTGGCAACTCTTAGAGGCCTTAAACAGCCCAAGAACCCTACCTCTGCTGTGCTCAGAGCACTCTTGCAAGAGGATGAGAATCAAAGAGAGCTCAAGAGAGCTTCCCAGTTAGCCCCCTTAGGGACAGGAACAGGAGGCCCCCCTTCTGAAGATGCCACTGAGGTACCCCTTTCCAATAGCCATCCCTTAGATGAAAACCATACTACAGAGGAGGAAAGTGAGGGGGATACAGACAGTGGTGAGGATGAAGGGAGAACTAGCCCAGTGCCAAGTGTTATACTTGGCCCAGCTAAACCAAGGCTATTGGGGACTGACAGTGGGTTCACCCCACTGGATCTCCCCAGTGGACTTAACACAGGGCTTGGAAGGCAAAGGAATCGCTCAGGTGACTCCAATGCTTCCCATGGCTCTAGAGGCTCTCAAGGTCACTCCAGGAGAAGGATGACCACCCCTCAGAGGAGGGAACATGAGGCCAAGATGCAAGAAGCCCAGCTGAGGATCAGGAAGCAGGAGCTAGAAGTAGCCCTGATGGAAGAGAAACTGAGCAAGGCTAGACAGCATAAAGAGAGTGGGTCTATACCCACTGGTGGCAGCATTGTCCCTAAGGACAAAGATAGGGTTTTCGATAATAGAAACCTGTCTAAGGTTGTGCCCCCCTACAAAAGTGGGGATGACATCCACAAGTGGATAACTGCTCTTGAGAGAGCCTGCAAAGTACAGCAGGTTCCTGAAGACCAGTGGGCAGCAATCCTCTGGCTCTCCTTTGAGGGAAGAGGCAGAGACAGACTCCTCACTGTTAGAGAAGAGGATGTCAGAAACTACAGAGTCCTGAAGAGTGTTCTAGTTGATGGGTTAGGCTTAACCACTGAGCAGTACAGGTTAATGTTCAGAGACACCCAAAAGACACAGACTCAGGACTGGTCTGAATACATTGAATGTGCCACTAAGGCTTTGGAGGGTTGGTTGCTGGGAAGTAAGGTATCTGATTTTACAGGATTGTATAATTTGATGATGAGAGAACAGATTTTAAATAACTGTCAAAACCAGCAACTGCATCAACACTTGGTTGACTCTGATCTGACCTCTCCCCAAGAATTGGGAAAGAAGGCAGACAAATGGGTCAGAACCAGGGTTAAGCAAAAGAACCAGAACCAGGGCCAAGGGGGTGATCAGAAGAAAACAGACCAAAAGGGTGGAGATCAGAAACCTAAAGACCAGAAGTCTTCAACAGGGCCCCAAACTACTGCTAAGGAGGGTGGGTCCCAACAGTCCAAGAAGAAGAAAGAAGGTCAGAAGAAACCCTGGTGCAATCATTGTAAAAATACAACTCAC
Source organism: Triturus cristatus (assembly GCF_964204655.1). NCBI lineage: Eukaryota > Metazoa > Chordata > Amphibia > Caudata > Salamandridae > Triturus > Triturus cristatus. The sequence goes on from NW_028187382.1 coordinate 1,301,806, forward strand.
TGGACTAGTGATTGCAAAAAGGGTGGAGCCCCCAACACTGTTGCCCCTAAGGCACCTGCTCCCAGTACTACTGTTAGCAGTGTTGGTCCCCAGACAAAGGGTGTAGTGGGAATCACTATGGGAACTGAAGGAGATTCTGACTTAGACAGAACCCTTACACAGGCAGTCTTGATCTGTGATGGGGACATTGATTTGTCCCTGACTGTGAGCCCCAGTAACCTGGGCAAGTACAGACAGACTCCTTTAATTAATGACAAAGTGGCTCAAGCCTACAGGGACACATGTGCCAGTGTCACTATGGTGACACCAGGCTTTGTGGACCCTGGACAGTACATACCAGGTGAGAACTACCTGGTGACCAATGCCAGCAATGCCACTACTTCACATAGTGTGGCAGTTGTTAACTTCTCATGGGGAGGGGTAACTGGCCTCAAAAGGGTTGTGGTTAGTGCAGACCTCCCAGTAGAATGTTTGTTGGGCAATGACCTAGAGAGTTCTCTATGGTCAGAAGTGGAGTACAGGACTCATGCAGAGATGTTAGGTATATCATCACATGGCCTTGCTGTGACCAGGTCACAGGCCAAAAAGTGCCTCACTGAACCTCAGGTCTTGGATCCTGGAACAATGGACCAAGCACCTACCAAGAAGAAGAACAGGAGGGTCAAGGCTGTGCCTTCCCCCCTGCCTCAGAGTGATGATCAGCCTTCCCAGGAAGCTGATCTAGAGGACCCTGAAGGAACTGTCCCTGAAGAGCTTGAACCTGATCAGGTTGAGTTTCTGGGGACAGGGGGACCTTCAAGGGCTGACTTGAGGCAGGCTCAGTTATCCTGTCCCTCTCTTGAACCCCTCAGACAGCTGGCTGCTGCTGAGGCTGCTGGGAATGCTCAAGGTACCCATAAAGTGTATTGGGATGAAGGACTCCTTTATTCAGAGGCTAGAGACCCCAAGCCTGGTGCAACCAGGAGGTTGGTTATACCTCTGCAATTTAGGGGCTTCCTTCTTACCTTGGCCCATGATATTCCTTTAGCAGGACACCTAGGCCAGAACAAGACCTGGGACAGACTTGTCCCTCACTTTCACTGGCCTCATATGAATGAAGATATAAAGGAGTTTTGTCGCTCCTGTGTTACCTGCCAAGCCAGTGGCAAATCAGGTGGCACAACAAAGGCCCCCCTGATACCACTACCTGTGGTGGGGGTCCCCTTTGAAAGAGTGGGAATAGACATAGTGGGTCCCATGGATCCTCCCACTGCATCTGGGCACAGATTTATACTGGTGGTAGTGGATCATGCCACCAGGTATCCAGAGGCAATTCCCCTTAGGACCACTACAGCACCTGTTGTGGCCAGGGCCCTGCTGGGAGTATTCTCCAGAGTGGGGTTTCCTAAGGAGGTAGTATCTGACAGAGGTACCAACTTTATGTCAGGATACTTAACAGCTATGTGGAAGGAATGTGGTGTCAACTACAAGTTCACCACCCCTTATCACCCACAATGGAATGGGCTTGTTGAGAGATTCAACAAGACCCTAAAGGGTATGATCAAAGGATTACCTGAAAAGCTCAGGCGAAGATGGGACATCCTTCTACCCTGCCTTCTGTTTGCTTACAGAGAGGTCCCACAAAAAGGAGTTGGCTACAGCCCCTTTGAATTGTTGTTTGGGCACCCTGTGAGAGGCCCACTGTGTTTGGTGAAGGAAGGCTGGGAGTTACCTCTCAAAAAGCCTAAACTAGACATAGTGGACTATGTACTTGGTCTCCGCTCCAGGATGGCTGAGTATATGGAGAAGGCATCCAAAAACCTTGAGGCAAGCCAGGCCTTACAGAAAGCTTGGCATGACCAAAAGGCTGTCTTGGTTGAGTTTCAGCCAGGACAGAAGGTATGGGTGTTGGAGCCAGTGGCCCCAGCAGCACTCCAAGACAAATGGTCTGGACCCCATACAATCCTGGAAAAGAAGGGAGAGGTCACCTACTTGGTGGACCTAGAAACTCCCAGGAGTCCCCACAGGGTACTCCATGTTAACAGGCTTAAAGCATATGTTGACAGGGCAGACATGGGCTTGCTCATGGCTACAGATGAGGGACAGGAGGAAGAGAGTGACCCTCTCCCAGACCTGTTGTCTCAGAACCCTGAAGATGGCTCAGTTGAAGGAGTGACCCTTGGAGGCAACCTCACTGCCCATCAGCAGAATGAATGTAGACAGGTTCTACAATCATTTTCACATATGTTTTCCTTGATACCTAGTCAAACTGACTGGTGTACCCATGTTGTGGACACTGGTGACAGTCTGCCTGTAAAGAACAAACTTTACAGACAACCTGACCACGTCAGGGACTGTATAAAGGCTGAGGTACATAAAATGCTGGAATTAGGTGTCATTGAACCCTCAGAGAGCCCCTGGGCTAGCCCAGTGGTTCTGGTCCCCAAACCTCACACCAAAGATGGCAAGAGAGAGATGAGGTTCTGTGTGGATTACAGAGGACTCAATGCTGTCACCAGGACAGATGCACACCTTATTCCAAGGGCAGATGAGCTCATAGACAAACTAGCTTCTGCAAAGTTTTTGAGCACATTTGACTTAACAGCTGGCTATTGGCAAATCAGATTAGCTGAGGAGTCTAAGGCCAAAACAGCATTCTCAACCCCAGGTGGGCATTATCAGTTTGTGGTGATGCCCTTTGGTCTGAAGAATGCACCTGCCACCTTCCAAAGGCTGGTGAACCAAGTCCTTACTGGGTTGGATGACTTTTGTGCAGCATATCTTGATGACATTGCTGTCTTTAGCTCCACCTGGGAGGATCACCTGATCCACCTGAAGAAGGCTCTTGAGGCCCTGCAGAGGGCAGGCCTCACTATCAAGGCTACTAAGTGCCAGATAGGGCAGAGTAAGGTTGTATATTTGGGCCACCTTGTAGGTGGAGGCCAAGTTCAACCACTGGAGAGTAAGATACAATCCATCAAGGACTGGTCCCCTCCAACCACCCAGACTCAAGTTCGAGCTTTCTTGGGCTTGACTGGGTACTACAGGAAGTTTGTTAAGAACTATGGGTCCATTGTGACTCCTCTTAATGATCTGACATCCAAGAAGATGCCCAAAAAGGTTCAGTGAACAGTAAGCTGTCAAAAGGCATTTGATGACCTGAAGGAGGCCATGTGCTCTGCACCTATCCTGAAAAGTCCTGACTACTCCAAAGAGTTTATTGTCCAAACAGATGCTTCTGAGTTGGGTGTGGGAGCTGTGCTGTCACAACTTAATGTAGATGGTCAAGACCAACCCATTGCTTTTATTAGCAGAAGGTTGACCCCCAGAGAGAAGAATTGGTCAGCTATTGAGAGGGAGGCCTTTGCTGTGGTGTGGGCCCTGAAGAAGCTGAGGCCATACTTGTTTGGCACTCACTTCAAGATTCAGACCGACCATAAGCCCCTCTTGTGGCTAAATCAGATGAAGGGTGAAAACCCCAAACTGCTTAGGTGGTCCATTTCCCTACAGGGGATGGACTTTACAGTGGAGCACCGGCCAGGTACTGACCATGGGAATGCAGATGGTCTCTCCAGGTACTTCCACTTAGGACATGAAGACGAGACTGGTCAAGGCTAGTTTAATGTCCCAGCGTTTGGGGGGGGGGGTTGTGTAGGAGAGTAGGGTCTGCTATCCTATGGTCACCCCAAATTTTTGCTTTTTGCTTTACTGGTTTTTGACATATTGAGGCTGTGGGCCTGCCAATCAGACCCCCAGCCTGCTGTTCTCTCTACTAAATTAAAACTATGCACCCTAGGTGCATAACCAATTGGAAGTGGATCACCCTGTCAGCCCCTGTACCAGTGTACACTAGGTACCCAGGGCATTGGTGTACCCAAGGCTTGCCAAGGGCTGCAGCATGTATTATGCCACCCCAGGCTTGGCCTAACAACCTGACACAACTGGCTGATCACTCAGCTGGGGTAAGTTGGTGTAATCACCTCTTACTTGGGTGTAGTATACCTATACCTAACCTTAAATGGGACACCTGGAAACCTATAAGTCACTCCTATGGCAGGCCTTAACAATCCTGAAGGCAGAGTGCTTGGTTCCATGTGAGATGGTGCTCTGGCATGAGCTGAGCCTGTCTGCAGTGGTCGGAACAACTTCCTTCTACTGTTTCCAGATATCGTCATACCATATACTCTTAAGTGCATTATGAACCTCGCGGTTAAATGCTATCTTTGGTTTGGCTTTATCAAAACATGTCGAGTAAGGTGTCATACGAATTGGAATACTAACCCCTCGCCAATTCTGGCGACGGGGTTAGCATTCCACCCTTCTAGAGGGACACGACATGTACAGTACCTGAAACCCGGGTAAAATCAGACATGCCTGTGGCTCACAAGGAGCCTCGGTGCATATGCCAGTTCAAACCGGTCCTGGGGCACACCAGTCCCGGGCCTGGGGCGAGCTGGACAAAGGATTGGGGGTGTAACCACCCCCCTTCCTGGTCCCACCCTTAGGGAGGGACCTAGCAGGTAGTCCGGCCCCTAGAATCCGCTTAAAGGTAGGAGCTGTGTCCTAAGACTTCAGACATCCTGGAATCAACTTGAAACTAAGAAGAAGACGGGAACTTCGACATTCTGCTGCACAGAAGACTGAAGAAAATCTCCCCTGTGGTCAGGGAGTGACCACCTTGCTAACGCAAGCACCATCCAGCGAATCAACGTCTGCTTTGCTGCCGCCTCCCGCCGAGGCCCGAGCCCAGAGACTGACAAGACCTGGACCTCCAGACCTCTCACCGCCCGATCCACAGTCCCTGAAAAGAGGAGACCCGTGGAGGCACCGAGACACGTGGAGCCAGCCATCTTGGAACGACTACGACAAGCTGACAAGTGCAACAACAGAGGCTCCCTCCAAGTTGTGCTTTGGGTCCTGAGAAGCCCAACCCTCGAGCAGCATCTGCACCAAAGGTGAGCCCTCCAGCATCTCCACGATCTGCGTGGGGCCCTTCTGCATTTTGCCACTCGACGCACCTAACCGGTTGCTGGCCCGCTGGCTAGTGGCCATCTTGGCGACGAAATCTACGACAAACACCACTGGTCTGGTTGCTCCAGACTGGCCCTTGCTCCCCTCCAAAGGAGCAATCCCTTTGACCTTGCTGGTCAGAACCAACAGCTGATTTCCGAATCCTCCTACAATTGCTTTTGCCAAGGCTTGTTTGCTTCGATCAAGTCGCCGACACCGCCGACAGCGAGAACCTGCGTGGGACAGCTCGTGAGCCAACTCCTGGACGTCGTCGACCTTCAGGGACCACGTGGCTGCGGAGACAAGCTACCCCTCATCACCTGTTTGCACCCGACATCGCCTGGTACCCACCTGGTGCCACGCTGGTCACTGGCTAGTGACTGTGAACACTGTCCCCTCTGCTTACAGGTCTTCAACATCTCTGATCCACTCTTGGATCCACTGCATCTCTCCCGGACCGACCGCCTGCAGCATCTTTGTCTTCAAGCTCCACGGAACAGATAGAAGAAACCCGACGCACTTTGAGGCCTATGCACCCGCTTCCTGTGGGTGAGGTAAAGCTGGTACTCCGGTGCCCATGTGTAGTAATACATCTCTAGTGCCTGTGTTCCAAATCTTAAGTTCCTAGTCAACCCGGAAGATCTCCTTTGCAGTAACTTTGTACTTTTTACGCACCCATTGAAACCTATGGGAGCACGCGTGTGACTATTTGCTCTGCACACGCCACCCGTGGACCTCCTGGTCACTAACTGACGTTAGCTCCTTGTAGGCCCAGCGATTCTAGAGGCCCTAGGCCTTTTCCCTTTTCTGTTCGTGGTACTTATACCACTATTTTAGTATATGGTTTGAGTGGCCACCAGGGCCTATCCATATAAAGTGCAACTTCTGTGTATTCTGTGATAATCTTGTTTGACGATTTGTGCTCCTGTGCTCATAAAGAGACTAGGGGTTACTTTGAGAAATAAATACATATATATTTAGAATATATATCTGTGTGGTGTCCTTTCATTGGTATAAAAGGGGGTTGCTATTGGTAAAACAGCTTGATTAACACGCTTCACGAGTTTAGCCTCAAAGACTGCTTAGCCTACGCTACCACTAGGGCAGCTAGTCCGAAAAGGTTGACTTACAACCACACCATAAGGGTTGCTTGGCATGGTACAAGGTGATCACTTTAACTAGTGAGCATCATATACCAGGCCAACTTCTCACAGGCAGCTAGTCCGAAAAGGTTGACTTACAACCACACCATAAGGGTTGCTTGGCATGGTACAAGGTGATCACTTTAACTAGTGAGCATCATATACCAGGCCAACTTCTCACATTGGTGAGCAGCGGTTGGATTTGAGCTTGCTGTGTTTTACCATTGTAATCTCTTGGTTACCAATTGAAAGATCACATAGGTACCTGTAGGTACATATAAAACAAGATTAGATATACATAAGTTCTACTGAACTTAGTTGTTGTAGAGCAAAGGGAGTAGCACACCCTGACTACAACTACTAGATAGGTTTAGTAGGTAAACCCAAGTGTAGGTAGATTGCAACACATCCACCCACACTTAAGAGCAATGGCCGGGGCAGAGGGGTCCACTGTACCCATCTCTGTTGAGAGTGACCCCCAGAGGGCACCATCCAGCTTTGCTACCCTTAATCAGAATGAGCTCAGGCATTTGGCAACTCTTAGAGGCCTTAAACAGCCCAAGAACCCTACCTCTGCTGAGCTCAGAGAACTCTTACAGAATGATGAGAATCAGAGAGAAGTCAAGAAAGCTTCCCAGTTAGCCCCCTTAGGGTCAGGAACAGGAGGCCCCCCTTCTGAAGATGCCACAGAGGTACCCCCTTCCAATAGTCACCCCTTAGATGGGATGCCTACCACAGAGGAAGAAAGTGATGGGGATACAGATGTGAGTGGGGATGAAGGGAGAACTAGCCCAGTGCCAAGTGTTATACTTGGCCCAGCTAAACTAAGGCTATTGGGGACTGACAGTGGGTTCACCCCATTGGATCTCCCCAGTGGACTTAACACAGGGCTTGGAAGGCAAAGGAATCGCTCAGGTGACTCCAATGCTTCCCATGGCTCTAGAGGCTCTCAAGGTCACTCCAGAAGGAGACTGACCACCCCTCAGAGGAGGGAGCATGAGGCCAGAATGCAGGAAGCCCAGCTGAGGATCAGGAAGCAGGAGCTAGAAGTAGCCCTGATGGAAGAAAAACTGAACAAGGCTAGGCAACCTAGAGAGAGTGGGTCTATACCCACTGGTGGCAGCATTGTCCCTAAGGACAAAGATAGGGTCTTTCATAATAGGAACCTGTCTAAGGTTGTGCCCCCCTACAAAAGTGGGGATGACATCCACAAATGGATAACTGCTCTTGAGAGAGCCTGCAAAGTACAGCAGGTTCCTGAAGACCAGTGGGCAGCAATCCTCTGGCTCTCCTTTGAAGGAAGAGGCAGAGACAGACTCCTCACTGTTAGAGAAGAGGATGTCAGAAATTACAGAGTCCTGAAGAGTGTTCTGGTAGATGGGTTAGGCTTAACCACTGAACAGTACAGGTTAATGTTCAGAGACACCCAAAAGACACAGACTCAGGACTGGTCTGAATATGTTGAATGTGCCACTAAGGCTTTGGAGGGTTGGTTGCTGGGAAGTAAGGTATCTGATTTTACAGGATTGTATAATTTGATGATGAGAGAACAGATTTTAAATAACTGTCAAAACCAGCAACTGCATCAACACTTGGTTGACTCTGATCTGACCTCTCCCCAAGAATTGGGAAAGAAGGCAGACAAATGGGTCAGAACCAGGGTTAAGCAAAAGAACCAGAACCAGGGCCAAGGGGGTGATCAGAAGAAAACAGACCAAAAGGGTGGAGATCAGAAACCTAAAGACCAGAAGTCTTCAACAGGGCCCCAAACTACTGCTAAGGAGGGTGGGTCCCAACAACAGTCCAAAAAGAAGAAAGAAGGTCAAAAGAAACCCTGGTGCAATCATTGCAAAAATACAACTCACTGGACTAGTGATTGCAAAAAGGGTGGAGCCCCCAACACTGTTGCCCCTAAGGCACCTGCTCCCAGTACTACTGTTAGCAGTGTTGGTCCCCAGACAAAGGGTGCAGTGGGAATCACTATGGGAACTGAAGGAGATTCTGACTTAGACAGAACCCTGACACAGGCAGTCTTGATCTGTGATGGGGACATTGATTTGTCCCTGACTGTGAGCCCCAGTAACCTGGGCAAGTACAGACAGACTCCTTTAATTAATGACAAAGTGGCTCAAGCCTACAGGGACACGTGTGCCAGTGTCACTATGGTGACACCAGGCTTTGTGGACCCTGGACAGTACATACCAGGTGAGAACTACCTGGTGACCAATGCCAGCAATGCCACTACTTCACACAGTGTGGCAGTTGTTAACTTCTCATGGGGAGGGGTAACTGGCCTCAAAAGGGTTGTGGTTAGTGCAGACCTCCCAGTAGAATGTTTGTTGGGCAATGACCTAGAGAGTTCTCTATGGTCAGAAGTGGAGTACAGGACTCATGCAGAGATGTTAGGTATATCATCACATGTCCTTGCTGTGACCAGGTCACAGGCCAAAAAGTGCCTCACTGAACCTCAGGTCTTGGATCCTGGAACAATGGACCAAGCACCTACCAAGAAGAAGAACAGGAGGGTCAAGGCTGTGCCTTCCCCCCTGCCTCAGAGTGATGATCAGCCTTCCCAGGAAGCTGATCGAGAGGACCCTGAAGGAACTGTCCCTGAAGAGCTTGAACCTGATCAGGTTGAGTTTCTGGGGACAGGGGGACCTTCAAGGGCTGACTTGAGGCAGGCTCAGTTATCCTGTCCCTCTCTTGAACCCCTCAGACAGCTGGCTGCTGCTGAGGCTGCTGGGAATGCTCAAGGTACCCATAAAGTGTATTGGGATGAAGGGCTCCTTTATTCAGAGGCTAGAGACCCCAAGCCTGGTGCAACCAGGAGGTTGGTTATACCTCTGCAATTTAGGGGCTTCCTCCTTACCTTGGCCCATGACATTCCTTTAGCAGGACACTTAGGCCAGAACAAGACTTGGGAAAGACTTGTCCCTCACTTTCACTGGCCTCACATGAATGAAGATACAAAGGAGTTTTGTCGCTCCTGTGTTACCTGCCAAGCCAGTGGCAAATCAGGTGGCACAACAAAGGCCCCCCTAATACCACTACCTGTGGTGGGGGTCCCCTTTGAAAGAGTGGGAATAGACATAGTGGGTCCCATGGATCCTCCCACTGCATCTGGGCACAGATTTATACTGGTGGTAGTGGATCATGCCACCAGGTATCCAGAGGCAATTCCCCTTAGGACCACTACAGCTCCTGTTGTGGCCAGGGCCCTGCTGGGAGTATTCTCCAGAGTGGGGTTTCCTAAGGAGGTAGTATCTGACAGAGGTACCAACTTTATGTCAGGATACTTGACAGCTATGTGGAAGGAATGTGGTGTCAACTACAAGTTCACCACCCCTTATCACCCACAATGCAATGGGCTTGTTGAGAGATTCAACAAGACCCTAAAGGGTATGATCAAAGGATTACCTGAAAAGCTCAGGCGAAGATGGGACATCCTTCTACCCTGCCTTCTGTTTGCTTACAGAGAGGTCACACAAAAAGGAGTTGGCTACAGCCCCTTTGAATTGTTGTTTGGGCACCCTGTGAGAGGCCCACTGTGTTTGGTGAAGGAAGGATGGGAGTTACCTCTCAAAAAGCCTAAGCTAGACATAGTGGACTATGTACTTGGTCTCCGCTCCAGGATGGCTGAGTATATGGAGAAGGCATCCAAAAACCTTGAGGCAAGCCAGGCCTTACAGAAAGCTTGGCATGACCAAAAGGCTGTCTTGGTTGAGTTTCAGCCAGGACAGAAGGTATGGGTGTTGGAGCCAGTGGCCCCAGCAGCACTCCAAGACAAATGGTCTGGACCCCATACAATCCTGGAAAAGAAGGGAGAAGTCACCTACTTGGTCGACCTAGGAACTCCCAGGAGTCCCCACAGGGTACTCCATGTTAACCGGCTTAAAGCATATGTTGACAGGGCAGACATGGGCTTGCTCATGGCTACAGATGAGGGACAGGAGGAAGAGAGTGACCCTCTCCCAGACCTGTTGTCTCAGAACCCTGAAGATGGCTCAGTTGAAGGAGTGACCCTTGGAGGCAACCTCACTGCCCATCAGCAGACTGAATGTAGACAGGTTCTACAATCATTTTCACATATGTTTTCCTTGATACCTAGTCAAACTGACTGGTGTACCCATGTGGTGAACACTGGTGACAGTCTGCCTGTAAAGAACAAGCTTTACAGACAACCTGACCACGTCAGGGACTGTATAAAGGCTGAGGTACATAAAATGCTGGAATTAGGTGTCATTGAACCCTCAGAGAGCCCCTGGGCTAGCCCAGTGGTTCTGGTCCCCAAACCTCACACCAAAGATGGCAAGAGAGAGATGAGGTTCTGTGTGGATTACAGAGGACTCAATGCTGTCACCAGGACAGATGCACACCCTATTCCAAGGGCAGATGAGCTCATAGACAAACTAGCTTCTGCAAAGTTTTTGAGCACATTTGACTTAACAGCTGGCTATTGGCAAATCAGATTAGCTGAGGAGTCTAAGGCCAAAACAGCATTCTCAACCCCAGGTGGGCACTACCAGTTTGTGGTGATGCCCTTTGGTCTGAAGAATGCACCTGCCACCTTCCAAAGGCTGGTGAACCAAGTCCTTACTGGGTTGGATGACTTTTGCGCAGCATATCTGGATGACATTGCTGTCTTTAGCTCCACCTGGGAGGATCACCTGATCCACCTGAAGAAGGCTCTTGAGGCTCTGCAAAGGGCAGGCCTCACTATCAAGGCTACTAAGTGCCAGATAGGGCAGAGTAAGGTTGTATATTTGGGCCACCTTGTAGGTGGAGGCCAAGTTCAACCACTGGAGAGTAAGATACAATCCATCAAGGACTGGTCCCCTCCAACCACCCAGACTCAAGTTCGAGCTTTCTTGGGCTTGACAGGGTACTACAGGAAGTTTGTTAAGAACTATGGGTCCATTGTGACTCCTCTTAATGATCTGACATCCAAGAAGATGCCCAAAAAGGTTCAGTGGACAGTAAGCTGTCAAAAGGCATTTGATGACCTAAAGGAGGCCATGTGCTCTGCACCTATCCTGAAAAGTCCTGACTACTCCAAAGAGTTTATTGTCCAAACAGATGCTTCTGAGTTGGGTGTGGGAGCTGTGCTGGCACAACTTAATGTAGATGGTCAAGACCAACCCATTGCTTTTATTAGCAGAAGGTTGACCCCCAGAGAGAAGAATTGGTCAGCTATTGAGAGGGAGGCCTTTGCTGTGGTGTGGGCCCTGAAGAAGCTGAGGCCATACTTGTTTGGCACTCACTTCAAGATTCAGACCGACCATAAGCCCCTCTTGTGGCTAAATCAGATGAAGGGGGAAAACCCCAAACTGCTTAGGTGGTCCATTTCCCTACAGGGGATGGACTTTACAGTGGAGCACCGGCCAGGTACTGACCATGGGAATGCAGATGGTCTATCCAGGTACTTCCACTTAGGACATGAAGACGAGACTGGTCAAGGCTAGTTTAATGTCCCAGCGTTTGGGGGGGGGGGTTGTGTAGGAGAGTAGGGTCTGCTATCCTATGGTCACCCCAAATTTTTGCTTTTTGCTTCACTGGTTTTTGACATATTGAGGCTGTGGGCCTGCCAATCAGACCCCCAGCCTGCTGTTCTCTCTACTAAATTAAAACTATGCACCCTAGGTGCATAACCAATTGGAAGTGGATCACCCTGTCAGCCCCTGTACCAGTGTACACTAGGTACCCAGGGCATTGGTGTACCCAAGGCCTGCCAGGGGCTGCAGCATGTATTATGCCACCCCAGGCTTGGCCTAACAATTTGACACAACTGGCTGATCACTCAGCTGGGGTAAGTTGGTGTAATCACCTCTTACTTAGGTGTAGTATACCTATACCTAACCTTAAATGGGACACCTGGTAACCTATAAGTCACTCCTATGGCAGGCCTTAACAATCCTGAAGGCAGAGTGCGTGGCTCCATGTGAGATGGTGCTCTGGCATGAGCTGAGCCTGTCTGCAGTGGTCGGAACAACTTCCTTCTACTGTTTCCCGATATCGTCATACCATATACTCTTAAGTGCATTATGAACCTCGCGGTTAAATGCTATCTTTGGTTTGGCTTTATCAAAACATGTCGAGTAAGGTGTCATACGAATTGGAATACTAACCCCTCGCCAATTCTGGCGACGGGGTTAGCATTCCACCCTTCTAGAGGGACACGACATGTACAGTGCCTGAAACCCGGGTAAAATCAGACATAGCCTCAGCTCCACAAAATGGATGCTGCCACCACAGACACAAGTCTGCCCTCCTGCTGCTGGGAGTCCTTCCAGCTTGGGAGGTGTGGACAAAGGGTTTCCTGACAGGGGAGGTGCGTGCACCACCCCAGACAGGATTTTGTGTATTGGTCAGGTAGGGCTTGAAAGAAACCAGACATGCCTGTGGCTCACAAGGAGCCTCGGTGCATATGCCAGTTCAAACCGGTCCTGGGGCACACCAGTCCCGGGCCTGGGGCGAGCTGGACAAAGGATTGGGGGTGTAACCACCCCCCTTCCTGGTCCCACCCATAGGGAGGGACCTAGCAGGTAGTCCGGCCCCTAGAATCCGCTTAAAGGTAGGAGCTGTGTCCTAAGACTTCAGACATCCTGGAATCAACTTAAAACTAAGAAGAAGACGGGAACTTCGACGCTCTGCTGCACAGAGGACTGAAGCCAATCTCCCCTGTGGTCAGGGAGTGACCACCTTGCTAACGCAAGCACCATCTAGCGAATCAACGTCTGCTTTGCCGCCGCCTCCCGCCGGAGCCCGAGCCCAGAGACTGACAAGACCTGGACCTCCAGACCTCTCACCGCCCGATCCACAGTCCCTGAAAAGAGGAGACCCGTGGAGGCACCGAGACACGTGGAGCCAGCCATCTTGGAACGACTACGACAAGCTGACAAGTGCAACAACCGAGGCTCCCTCCAAGTTGTGCTTTGGGATCTGAGAAGCCCCACCCCCGAGCAGCATCTGCACCAAAGGTGAGCCCTCCAGCATCTCCACGATCTGCGTGGGGCCCTTCTGCATTTTGCCACTTGACGCGCCTAACCGGTTGCTGGCCCGCTGGCTAGTAGCCATCTTGGCGACGAACTTCAAGAAATACACCGCTGGTCTGGTTGCTCCAGACTAGCCCTTGCTCCCCTCCAAAGGAGCAGTCCTTCTGACCTTGCTGGTCAGAACCATCAGCTTATTTCCTTTTCCTACAACAATTGCTTTTGCCAAGGCTTGTTTGCTTCGATCAAGTCGCCGACACCGCCGACAGCGAGAGCCTGCGTGGGACAACTCGTGACTCGACTCCTGGACGTCGTCGACCTCCAGGGACCACGTGGCTGCAGAGACAAACTACACCTTTCTTCCTGTTTGCACCCGACATTGCCTGGTACCCACCTGGTGCCACGCTGGTCACTGGCTAGTGACTGTGAACACTGTCCCCTCTGCTTACAGGTCTTCAACATCTCCGATCCACTCTTGGATCCACTGCATCTCTCCCGGACCGACCGCCTGCAGCATCTTTGTCTTCAAGCTCCACGGAACAGATAGAAGAAACCCGACGCACTTCGAGGCCTATGCACCCGCTTCCTGTGGGTGAGGTAAAGCTGGCACATCTGTGTCCAAGTGTAGTATTACATCTCTAGTGCCTGTGTTCCAAATCTTGAGTTCCTAGTCCATCCGGAAGATCCTCTTTGCAGTAACTTTGTACTTTTTACGCACCCATTGAAACCTATGGGAGCACGCGTGTGACTATTTGCTCTGCACACGCCACCCGTGGACCTCCTGGTCACTAACTGACGTTAGCTCCTTGTAGGCCCAGCGATTCTAGAGGCCCTAGGCCTTTTCCCTTTTCTGTTCGTGGTACTTATACCACTATTTTAGTATATGGTTCGAGTGGCCACCAGGGCCTATCCATATAACGTGCAACTTCTGTGTATTCTGTGATAATCTTGTTTGACGATTTGTGCTCCTGTGCTCATAAAGAGACTAGGGGTTACTTTGAGAAATAAATACATATATATTTTGAATATATATCTGTGTGGTGTCCTTTCATTGGTATAAAAGGGGGTTGCATTTGGTAAAACAGCTGGCTTAACACGCTTCACGAGTTTAGCCTCAAAGACTGCTTAGCCTACGCTACCACTAGGGCAGCTAGTCCGAAAAGGTTGACTTACAACCACACCATAAGGGTTGCTTGGCATGGTACAAGGTGATCACTTTAACTAGTGAGCATCATATACCAGGCCAACTTCTCACACCTAGCAAACCCATATATTTTTTAAAACTAGACTCCCCGGGGAATCCAGGATGGGGTGACTTGAGTGCCTCCCACCAGGGTCTGTTACACAGAATCCCTTGCAAACCTAAAAAATTGACAAAAAAAAACATTTTCCTCACATTCCTGTGATGGAAAGTTCTGGAATCTGCGTGGATGCACAAATTTCCACCCCCCCGCGTTCCCCAAAGTCCTACGAGAAAAATGGTACCTCACTTGTGCGGGGCGGCCTAGTGCCTGCGACAGGAAACAGCGCAAAACGCAACGTGGTCACACCTCAATTTTGCAGTGAAAAATGACCCTTTTATGGCAAAGTGCCTAGATGTAGTTTTTGAACCCTAGCTCTGCCGGCACCTAGGGAAACCTAGCAAACCTATATATTTTTGAAAACTAGACACCCAGGGGAATCCAGGATGGGGTCACTTGAGTGCCTCCCACCAGGGTCTGTTACCCAGAATCCCTTGCAAACCTAAAAAATTGACAAAAAAGCCCATTTTCCCCACATTCCTGTGATGGAAAGTTCTGGAATCTGCGTGGATCCACAAATTTCCACCCACCCCGCGTTCCCCAAAGTCCTATGAGAAAAATGGTACCTCACTTGTACGGGTCGGCCTAGTGCCCGCGACAGGAAACAGCGCAAAACGCAACGTGGTCACACCTCAATTTTGCAGTGAAAAATGACCCTTTTTTGGCAAAGTGACTAGCTGTAGTTTTTTAACCCTAGCTCTGCCGGCACCTAGGGAAACCTAGCAAACCTATATATGTTTGAAAACTAGACACCCAGGGGAATCCAGGATGGGGTGACTTGAGTGCCTCCCACCAGGGTCTGTTACCCAGAATCCCTTGCAAACCTATAAAATTGACAAAAAAACACATTTTCCCCACATTTCTGTGATGGAAAGTGCTGGAATCTGCGTGGATCTACAAATTTCCACCCACCCCGCGTTCCCCAAAGTCCTATGAGAAAAATGGTACCTCACTTGTGCGGTTCGGCCTAGTGCCCGCGACAGTAAACGGCGCAAAACGCAACGTGGTCACACCTCAATTTTGCAGTGAAAAATGACCCTTTTTTGGCAAAGTGACTAGCTGTAGTTTTTAAACCCTTGCTCTGCCGGCACCTAGGGAAACCTAGCAAACCTATATATTTTTGTAAACTAGACACCCAAGGGAATCCAGGATTGGGTGACTTGAGTGCCTCCCTCCAGGGTCTGTTATCCAGAATCCCTTGCACACCTAAAAAATTTACAAAGAAAACACATTTGCCCCACATTTCTGTGATGGAAAGTTATGGAATCTGCGTGGATCCACAAATTTCCACCCACCCCGCGTTCCCCAAAGTCCTACAAGAAAAATGGTACCTCACTTGTGCGTGTCGCCTAGTGCCCGCGACAGGAAACGGCGCAAAACGCACCGTGGTCACACCTCAATTTTGCAGTGAAAAATTACCCTTTTTTGGCAAAGTGACTAGCTGTAGTTTTTGAACCCTAGCTCTGCCGGCACCTAGGGAAACCTAGCAAACCTATATATTTTGGTAAACTAGACACCCAGGGGAATCCAGGATGGGGTGACTTGAGTGCCTCCCACCAGGGTCTGTTACCCAGAATCCCTTGCAAACGTAAAAAATGGACAAAAAAAACATATTTTCCCCATATTTCTGTGATGGAAAGTTCTGGAATCTGCGTGGCTCCACAAATTTCCACCCACCCCGCGTTCCCCAAAGTCCTACAAGAAAAATGGTACCTCACTTGTGCGGGTCGCCTAGTGCCCGAGACAGGAAACGGCGCAAAACGCACCGTGGTCACACCTCAATTTTGCAGTGAAAATGTACCCTTTTTTGGCAAAGTGCCTAGCTGTAGTTTTTGAACCCTAGCTCTGCCAGCACCTAGGGAAACCTAGGAAACCTATATATATTTGAAAACTAGACTCCCCGGGGAATCCAGGATGGGGTGACTTGAGTGCTTCCCACCAGGGTCTGTTACACAGAATCCCTTGCAAACCTAAAAAGTTGACAAAAAAACACATTTTGCCCACATTTCTGTCATGGAAAGTTCTGGAATCTGCGTGGATCCACAAATTTACACCCACCCCGCGTTCCCCAAAGTCCTATGAGAAAAATGGTACCTCACTTGTGCGGGTCGGCCTAGTGCCTGCGACAGGAAACGGCGCAAAACGCAACGTGGTCACACCTCAATTTTGCAGTGAAAAATGACCCTTTTTTGGCAAAGTGACTAGCTGTAGTTTTTTAACCCTAGCTCGGCCGGCACCTAGGGAAACCTAGCAAATCTATATATTTTTGAAAACTAACACCCAGGGGAATCCAGGATGGGGTGACTTGAGTGCCTCCCTCCAGGGTCTGTTACCAAGAATCCCATGCACACCTAAACAATTTACAAAAAAACCACATTTGCCCCACATTTCTGTAATGGAAAGTTCTGGAATCTGCGTGGATCTACAAATTTCCACCCACCCCGCGTTCCCCAAAGTCCTACAAGAAAAATGGTACCTCACTTGTGCGGGTCGCCTAGTGCCCGCGACAGGAAACGGCGCAAAGCGCACCGTGGTCACACCTCAATTTTGTAGTGAAAAATGACCCTTTTTTGGCAAAGTGCCTAGCTGTAGTTTTTGCACCCTAGCTCTGCCGGCACCTAGGGAAACCTAGTGTAGGAGAGTAGGGTCTGCTATCCTATGGTCACCCCAAATTTTTGCTTTTTGCTTCACTGGTTTTTGACATATTGAGGCTGTGGGCCTGCTAATCAGACCCCCAGCCTGCTGTTCTCTCTAACTAAATTGACACTATGCACCCTAGCTGCATAACTGTGAGAAGTTGGCCTGGTATATGATGCTCACTAGTTAAAGTGATCACCTTGTACCATGCCAAGCAACCCTTATGGTGTGGTTGTAAGTCAACCTTTTCGGACTAGCTGCCCTAGTGGTAGCGTAGGCTAAGCAGTCTTTGAGGCTAAACTCGTGAAGCGTGTTAAGCCAGCTGTTTTACCAAATGCAACCCCCTTTTATACCAATGAAAGGACACCACACAGATATATATTCAAAATATATATGTATTTATTTCTCAAAGTAACCCCTAGTCTCTTTATGAGCACAGGAGCACAAATCGTCAAACAAGATTACAGTAGAATACACAGAAGTTGCACTTTATATGGATAGGCCCTGGTGGCCGCTCGAACCATATACTAAAATAGTGGTATAAGTACCACGAACAGAAAAGGGAAAAGGCCTAGGGCCTCTAGAATCGCTGGGCCTACAAGGAGCTAACTTCAGTTAGTGACCAGGAGGTCCACGGGTGGCGTGTGCAGAGCAAATAGTCACACGCGTGCTCCTATAGGTTTCAATGGGTGCGTAAAAAGTACAAAGTTACTGCAAAGAGGATCTTCCGGATGGACTAGGAACTCAAGATTTGGAACACAGGCACTAGAGATGTAATACTACACTTGGGCACAGGAGTGCCAGCTTTACCTCACCCACAGGAAGCGGGTGCATAGGCCTCGAAGTGCGTCGGGTTTCTTCTATCTGTTCCGTGGAGCCTGAAGACAAAGATGCTGCAGGCGGTCGTTCCGGGAGAGATGCGGTGGATCCAAGAGTGGATCGGAGATGTTGAAAACCTGTAAGCAGAGGGGACAGTGTTCACAGTCACTAGCCAGTGACCAGCGTGGCACCAGGTGGGTACCAGGCAATGTCGGGTGCAAACAGGAAGAAAGGTGTAGCTTGTCTCTGCAGCCACGTGGTCCCTGGAGGTCGACGACGCCCAGGAGTCGGTTCACAAGTTGTCCCACGCAGGCTCTCGCTGTCGGCGGTGTCGGCGACTTGATCAAAGAAAACAAACCTTGGCAAAAGCAATTGTTGTAGGAGACGAAATAAGCTGATGGTTCTGACCAGCAAGGTCAGAGGGACTGCTCCTTTGGAGGGGAGCAAGGGCCAGTCTGGAGCAACCAGACCAGTGGTGTATTTCGTAAAGTTCGTCGCCAAGATGGCTACTAGCCAGCGGGCCAGCAACCGGTTAGGCGCGTCGAGTGGCAAAATGCAGAAGGGCCCCACGCAGATCGTGGAGATGCTGGAGGGCTCACCTTTGGTGCAGGTGCTGCTCGAGGGTTGGGCTTCTCAGATCCCAAAGCACAACTTGGAGGAAGCCTCGGTTGTTGCACTTGTCAGCTTGTCGTGGTCGTTTCAAGATGGCTGGCTCCACGTGTCTCGGTGCCTCCACGGGTCTCCTCTTTTCAGGGACTGTGGATCGGGCGGTGAGAGGTCTGGAGGTCCAGGTCTTGTCAGTCTCTGGGCTTGGGCTCCGGCGGGAGGCGGCGGCAAAGCAGACGTTGATTCGCTGGATGGTGCTTGCGTTAGCAAGGTGGTCACTCCCTAACCACAGGGGAGATTTCCTTCAGTCTTCTGTGCAGCAGAATGTCGAAGTTCCCGTCTTCTTCTTAGTTTCAAGTTGATTCCAGGATGTCTGAAGTCTTAGGACTCAGCTCCTACCTTTAAGCGGATTCTAGGGGCCGGACTACCTGCTAGGTCCCTCCCTATGGGTGGGACCAGGAAGGGGGGTGGTTACACCCCCAATCCTTTGTCCAGCTCGCCCCAGGCCCGGGACTGGTGTGCCCCAGGACCGGTTTGAACTGGCATATGCACCGAGGCTCCTTGTGAGCCACAGGCATGTCAGGTTTCTTTCAAGCCCTACCTGACCAATACACAAAATCCTGTCTGGGGTGGTGCATGCACCTCCCCTGGCAGGAAACCCTTTGTCCACACCTCCCAAGCTGGAAGGACTCCCAGCAGCAGGAGGGCAGACTTGTGTCTGTGGTGGCAGCATCCATTTTGTGGAGCTGAGGCTATGTCTGATTTTACCCGGGTTTCAGGTACTGTACATGTCGTGTCCCTCTAGAAGGGTGGAATGCTAACCCCGTCGCCAGAATTGGCGAGGGGTTAGTATTCCAATTCGTATGACACCTTACTCGACATGTTTTGATAAAGCCAAACCAAAGATAGCATTTAACCGCGAGGTTCATAATGCACTTAAGAGTATATGGTATGACGATATCTGGAAACAGTAGAAGGAAGTTGTTCCTACCACTGCAGACAGGCTCAGCTCATGCCAGAGCACCATCTCACATGGAACCAAGCACTCTGCCTTCAGGATTGTTAAGGCCTGCCATAGGAGTGACTTATAGGTTACCATGTGTCCCATTTAAGGTTACGTATAGGTATACTACACCTAAGTAAGAGGTGATTACACCAACTTACCCCAGCTGAGTGATCAGACAGTTGTGTCAAATTGTTAGGCCAAGCCTGGGGTGGCATAATACATGCTTCAGCCCCTGGCAGGCCTTGGGTACACCAATGCCCTGGGTACCTAGTGTACACTGGTACAGGGGCTGACAGGGTGATCCACTTCCAATTGGTTATGCACCTAGGGTGCATAGTTTTAATTTAGTAGAGAGAACAGCAGGCTGGGGGTCTGATTGGCAGGCCCACAGCCTCAATATGTCAAAAACCAGTGAAGCAAAAAGCAAAAATTTCGGGTGACCATAGGATAGCAGACCCTACTCTCCTACACAACCCCCCCCCCAAACGCTGGGACATTAAACTAGCCTTGACCAGTCTCGTCTTCAAGTCCTAAGTGGAAGTACCTGGAGAGACCATCTGCATTCCCATGGTCAGTACCTGGCCGGTGCTCCACTGTAAAGTCCATCCCCTGTAGGGAAATGGACCACCTAAGCAGTTTGGGGTTTTCACCCTTCATCTGATTTAGCCACAAGAGGGGCTTATGGTCGGTCTAAATCTTGAAGTGAGTGCCAAACAAGTATGGCCTCAGCTTCTTCAGGGCCCACACCACAGCAAAGGCCTCCCTCTCAATAGCTGACCAATTCTTCTCTCTGGGGGTCAACCTTCTGCTAATAAAAGCAATGGGTTGGTCTTGACCATCTACATTAAGTTGTGACAGCACAGCTCCCACACCCAACTCAGAAGCATCTGTTTGGACAATAAACTCTTTGGAGTAGTCAGGACTTTTCAGGATAGGTGCAGAGCACATGGCCTCCTTCAGGTCATCAAATGCCTTTTGACAGCTTACTGTCCACTGAACCTTTTTGGGCATCTTCTTGGATGTCAGATCATTAAGAGGAGTCACAATGGACCCATAGTTCTTAACAAACTTCCTGTAGTACCCAGTCAAGCCCAAGAAAGCTCGAACTTGAGTCTGGGTGGTTGGAGGAGACCAGTCCTTGATGGATTGTATCTTACTCTCCAGTGGTTGAACTTGGCCTCCACCTACAAGGTGGCCCAAATATACAACCTTACTCTGCCCTATCTGGCACTTAGTAGCCTTGATAGTGAGGCCTGCCCTTTGCAGAGCCTCAAGAGCCTTCTTCAGGTGGATCAGGTGATCCTCCCAGGTGGAGCTAAAGACAGCAATGTCATCAAGATATGCTGCGCAAAAGTCATCCAACCCAGTAAGGACTTGGTTCACCAGCCTTTGGAAGGTGGCAGGTGCATTCTTCAGACCAAAGGGCATCACCACAAACTGGTAGTGCCCACCTGGGGTTGAGAATGCTGTTTTGGCCTTAGACTCCTCAGCTACTCTGATTTGCCAATAGCCAGCTGTTAAGTCAAATGTGCTCAAAAACTTTGCAGAAGCTAGTTTGTCTATGAGCTCATCTGCCCTTGGAATAGGGTGTGCATCTGTCCTGGTGACAGCATTGAGACCTCTGTAATCCACACAGAACCTCATCTCTCTCTTGCCATCTTTGGTGTGAGGTTTGGGGACCAGAACCACTGGGCTAGCCCAGGGGCTCTCTGAGGGTTCAATGACACCTAATTCCAGCATTTTATGTACCTCAGCCTTTATACAGTCCCTGACGTGGTCAGGTTGTCTGTAAAGCTTGTTCTTTACAGGCAGACTGTCACCAGTGTCCACCACATGGGTACACCAGTCAGTTTGACTAGGTATCAAGGAAAACATATGTGAAAATGATTGTAGAACCTGTCTACATTCAGTCTGCTGATGGGCAGTGAGGTTGCCTCCAAGGGTCACTCCTTCAACTGAGCCATCTTCAGGGTTCTGAGACAACAGGTCTGGGAGAGGGTCACTCTCTTCCTCCTGTCCCTCATCTGTAGCCATGAGCAAGCCCATGTCTGCCCTGTCAACATATGCTTTAAGCCTGTTAACATGGAGTACCCTGTGGGGACTCCTGGGAGTTCCTAGGTCTACCAAGTAGGTGACCTCTCCCTTCTTTTCCAGGATTGTATGGGGGCCAGACCATTTGTCTTGGAGTCCTGCTGGGGCCACTGGCTCCAGCACCCATACCTTCTGTCCTGGCTGAAACTCAACCAAGACAGCCTTTTGGTCATGCCAAGCTTTCTGTAAGGCCTGGCTTACCTCAAGGCTTTTGGATGCCTTCTCCATATACTCAGCCATCCTGGAGCGGAGACCAAGTACATAGTCCACTATGTCTTGCTTAGGCTTTTTGAGAGGTAACTCCCATCCTTCCTTCACTAAACACAGTGGGCCTCTTACAGGGTGCCCAAACAACAATTCAAAGGGGCTGTAGCCAACTCCTTTTTGTGGGACCTCTCTGTAAGCAAACAGAAGGCAGGGTAGAAGGATGTCCCATCTTCGCCTGAGCTTTTCAGGTAATCCTTTGATCATACCCTTTAGGGTCTTGTTGAATCTCTCAACAAGCCCATTGCATTGTGGGTGATAAGGGGTGGTGAACTTGTAGTTGACACCACATTCCTTCCACATAGCTGTCAAGTATCCTGACATAAAGTTAGTACCTCTGTCAGATACTACCTCCTTAGGAAACCCCACTCTGGAGAATACTCCCAGCAGGGCCCTGGCCACAACAGGAGCTGTAGTGGTCCTAAGGGGAATTGCCTCTGGATACCTGGTGGCATTATCCACTACCACCAGTATAAATCTGTGCCCAGATGCAGTGGGAGGATCCATGGGACCCACTATATCTATTCCCACTCTTTCAAAGGGGACCCCCACCACAGGTAGTGGTATTAGGGGGGCCTTTGTTGTGCCACCTGATTTGCCACTGGCTTGGCAGGTCACACAGGAGCGACAAAACTCCTTTGTATCTTCATTCATATGAGGCCAGTGAAAGTGAGGGACAAGCCTGTCCCAAGTCTTGTTCTGGCCTAAGTGTCCTGCTAAAGGAATATCATGGGCCAAGGTAAGAAGGAAGCCCCTAAATTGCAGAGGTATAACCAACCTCCTGGTAGCACCAGGCTTGGGGTCTCTAGCCTCTGAATAAAGGAGCCCTTCATCCCAATACACTTTATGGGTACCTTGAGCATTCCCAGCAGCCTCAGCAGCAGCCAGCTGTCTGAGGGGTTCAAGTGAGGGACAGGGTAACTGAGCCTGCCTCAAGTCAGCCCTTGAAGGTCCCCCTGTCCCCAGAAACTCAACCTGATCAGGTTCAAGCTCTTCAGGGACAGTTCCTTCAGGGTCCTCTAGATCAGCTTCCTGGGAAGGCTGATCATCACTCTGAGGCGGGGGGAAGGCACAGCCTTGACCCTCCTGTTCTTCTTCTTGGTAGGTGCTTGGTCCATTGTTCCAGGATCCAAGACCTGAGGTTCAGTGAGGCACTTTTTGGCCTGTGACCTGGTCACAGCAAGGACATGTGATGATATACCTAACATCTCTGCATGAGTCCTGTACTCCACTTCTGACCATAGAGAACTCTCTAGGTCATTGCCCAACAAACATTCTACTGGGAGGTCTGCACTAACCACAACCCTTTTGAGGCCAGTTACCCCTCCCCATGAGAAGTTAACAACTGCCACACTATGTGAAGTAGTGGCATTGCTGGCATTGGTCACCAGGTAGTTCTCACCTGGTATGTACTGTCCAGGGTCCACAAAGCCTGGTGTCACCATAGTGACACTGGCACATGTGTCCCTGTAGGCTTGAGCCACTTTTTCGTTAATTAAAGGAGTCTGTCTGTACTTGCCCAGGTTACTGGGGCTCACAGTCAGGGACAAATCAATGTCCCCATCACAGATCAACACTGCCTGTGTCAGGGTTCCGTCTAAGTCAGAATCTCCTTCAGTTCCCATAGTGATTCCCACTACACCCTTTGTCTGGGGACCAACAGTGCTAACAGTAGTACTGGGAGCAGGTGCCTTAGGGGCAACAGTGTTGGGGGCTCCACCCTTCTTACAATCACTAATCCAGTGAGTTGTATTCTTGCAATGATTGCACCAGGGTTTCTTTTGACCTTCTTTCTTCTTTCCCTTGGATTGTTGTTGGGACCCACCCTCCTTAGCAGTAGTTTGGGGCCCTGTTGAAGACTTCTGGTCTTTAGATTTCTGATCTCCACCCTTTTGGTCTGTTTTCTTCTGATCACCCCCTTGGCCCTGGTTCTGGTTCTTTTGCTTAACCCTGGTTCTGACCCATTTGTCTGCCTTCTTTCCCAATTCTTGGGGAGAGGTCAGATCAGAGTCAACCAAGTGTTTATGCAGTTGCTGGTTTTGACAGTTATTTAAAATCTGTTCTCTCATCATCAAATTATACAATCCTGTAAAATCAGATACCTTACTTCCCAGCAACCAACCCTCCAAAGCCTTAGTGGCACATTCAATGTATTCAGACCAGTCCTGAGTCTGTGTCTTTTGGGTGTCTCTGAACATTAACCTGTACTGTTCAGTGGTTAAGCCTAACCCATCAACTAGAACACTCTTCAGGACTCTGTAATTTCTGACATCCTCTTCTCTAACAGTGAGGAGTCTGTCTCTGCCTCTTCCTTCAAAGGAGAGCCAGAGGATTGCTGCCCACTGGACTTCAGGAACCTGCTGTACTTTGCAGGCTCTCTCAAGAGCAGTTATCCATTTGTGGATGTCATCCCCACTTTTGTAGGGGGGCACAACCTTAGACAGGTTCCTATTATCAAAGACCCTATCTTTGTCCTTAGGGACAATGCTGCCACCAGTGGGTATAGACCCACTCTCTCTAGGTTGCCTAGCCTTGCTCAGTTTTTCTTCCATCAGGGCTACTTCTAGCTCCTGCTTCCTGATCCTCAGCTGGGCTTCCTGCATTCTGGCCTCATGTTCCCTCCTCTGAGGGGTGGTCATCCTTTTCCTGGAGTGACCTTGAGAGCCTCTAGAGGCATGAGAAGCATTGGAGTCACCTGAGCGATTCCTTTGCCTCCCAAGCCCCTGGTTAAGTCCACTGGGGAGATCCAATGGGATGGTCCCATTGTCAGTCCCCAATAGCCTTAGTTTAGCTGGGCCAAGTATAACACTTGGCACTGGGCTAGTTCTCCCTTCATCATCACTACTCTCTGTATCCTCCCCACTTTCCTCCTCTGTAGTATGGTTCTC
Source organism: Triturus cristatus (assembly GCF_964204655.1). Taxonomy (NCBI): domain Eukaryota; kingdom Metazoa; phylum Chordata; class Amphibia; order Caudata; family Salamandridae; genus Triturus; species Triturus cristatus. Next base: position 1,326,538 of record NW_028187382.1, read on the forward strand.
ATCTAAGGGATGGCTATTGGAAAGGGGTACTTCTGTAGCATCTTCAGAAGGGGGGCCTCCTGTTCCTGACCCTAAGGGGGCTAACTGGGAAGCTTACTTGAGCTCTCTCTGATTTTCATCATTTTGCAAGAGTTCTCTGAGCTCAGAAGAGGTAGGGTTCTTGGGCTGTTTAAGGCCTCTAAGAGTTGCCAAATGCCTGAGCTCATTCTGATTAAGGGTAGCAAAGATGGATGGTGCCCTCTGGGGGTCACTCTCAACAGAGATGGGTACAGTGGACCCCTCTGCCCCAGCCATTGCTCTTAAGTGTGGGTGGATGTGTTGCAATCTACCTACACTTGGGTTTACCTACTAAACCTATCTAGTAGTTGTAGTCAGGGTGTGCTACTCCCTTTGCTCTACAACAACTAAGTTCAGTAGAACTTATGTATATCTAATCTTGTTTTATATGTACCTACAGGTACCTATGTGATCTTTCAATTGGTAACCAAGAGATTACAATGGTAAAACACAGCAAGCTCAAATCCAACCGCTGCTCACCAATGTGAGAAGTTGGCCTGGTATATGATGCTCACTAGTTAAAGTGATCACCTTGTACCATGCCAAGCAACCCTTATGGTGTGGTTGTAAGTCAACCTTTTCGGACTAGCTGCCCTAGTGGTAGCGTAGGCTAAGCAGTCTTTGAGGCTAAACTCGTGAAGCGTGTTAAGCCAGCTGTTTTACCAAATGCAACCCCCTTTTATACCAATGAAAGGACACCACACAGATATATATTCAAAATATATATGTATTTATTTCTCAAAGTAACCCCTAGTCTCTTTATGAGCACAGGAGCACAAATCGTCAAACAAGATTACAGTAGAATACACAGAAGTTGCACTTTATATGGATAGGCCCTGGTGGCCGCTCGAACCATATACTAAAATAGTGGTATAAGTACCACGAACAGAAAAGGGAAAAGGCCTAGGGCCTCTAGAATCTCTGGGCCTACAAGGAGCTAACTTCAGTTAGTGACCAGGAGGTCCACGGGTGGCGTGTGCAGAGCAAATAGTCACACGCGTGCTCCCATAGGTTTCAATGGGTGCGTAAAAAATACAAAGTTACTGCAAAGAGGATCTTCCGGATGGACTAGGAACTCAAGATTTGGAACACAGGCACTAGAGATGTAATACTACACTTGGGCACAGGAGTGCCAGCTTTACCTCACCCACAGGAAGCGGGTGCATAGGCCTCGAAGTGCGTCGGGTTTCTTCTATCTGTTCCGTGGAGCCTGAAGACAAAGATGCTGCAGGCGGTCGGTCCGGGAGAGATGCGGTGGATCCAAGAGTGGATCGGAGATGTTGAAGACCTGTAAGCAGAGGGGACAGTGTTCACAGTCACTAGCCAGTGACCAGCGTGGCACCAGGTGGGTACCAGGCAATGTCGGGTGCAAACAGGAAGAAAGGTGTAGCTTGTCTCTGCAGCCACGTGGTCCCTGGAGGTCGACGACGCCCAGGAGTCGGTTCACGAGCTGTCCCACGCAGGCTCTCGCTGTCGGCGGTGTCGGCGACTTGATCTAAGCAAACAAACCTTGGCAAAAGCAATTGTTGTAGGAGACAAAATAAGCTGATGGTTCTGACCAGCAAGGTCAGAGGGACTGCTCCTTTGGAGGGGAGCAAGGGCCAGTCTGGAGCAACCAGACCAGCAGTGTATTTTGTAAAGTTCGTCGCCAAGATGGCTACACTAGCCAGCGGGCCAGCAACCGGTTAGGCGCGTCGAGTGGCAAAATGCAGAAGGGCCCCACGCAGATTGTGGAGATGCTGGAGGGCTCACCTTTGGTGCAGGTGCTGCTCGAGGGATGGGCTTCTCAGATCCCAAAGCACAACTTGGAGGGAGCCTCGGTTGTTGCACTTGTCAGCTTGTCGTGGTCGTTTCAAGATGGCTGGCTCCACGTGTCTCGGTGCCTCCACGGGTCTCCTCTTTTCAGGGACTGTGGATCGGGCGGTGAGAGGTCTGGAGGTCCAGGTCTTGTCAGTCTCTGGGCTCGGGCTCCGGCGGAAGGCGGCGGCAAAGCAGACGTTGATTCGCTGGATGGTGCTTGCGTTAGCAAGGTGGTCACTCCCTAACCACAGGGGAGATTTCCTTCAGTCTTCTGTGCAGCAGAATGTCGAAGTTCCCGTCTTCTTCTTAGTTTCAAGTTGATTCCAGGATGTCTGAAGTCTTAGGACACAGCTCCTACCTTTAAGCGGATTCTAGGGGCCGGACTACCTGCAAGGTCCCTCCCTATGGGTGGGACCAGGAAGGGGGGTGGTTACACCCCCAATCCTTTGTCCAGCTCGCCCCAGGCCCGGGACTGGTGTGCCCCAGGACCGGTTTGAACTGGCATATGCACCGAGGCTCCTTGTGAGCCACAGGCATGTCTGGTTTCTTTCAAGCCCTACCTGACCAATACACAAAATCCTGTCTGGGGTGGTGCATGCACCTCCCCTGGCAGGAAACCCTTTGTCCACACCTCCCAAGCTGGAAGGACTCCCAGCAGCAGGAGGGCAGACTTGTGTCTGTGGTGGCAGCATCCATTTTGTGGAGCTGAGGCTATGTCTGATTTTACCCGGGTTTCAGGTACTGTACATGTCGTGTCCCTCTAGAAGGGTGGAATGCTAACCCCATCACCAGAATTGGCGAGGGGTTAGTATTCCAATTCGTATGACACCTTACTCGACATGTTTTGATAAAGCCAAACCAAAGATAGCATTTAACCGCGAGGTTCATAATGCACTTAAGAGTATATGGTATGACGATATCTGGAAACAGTAGAAGGAAGTTGTTCCGACCACTGCAGACAGGCTCAGCTCATGCCAGAGCACCATCTCACATGGAACCAAGCACTCTGCCTTCAGGATTGTTAAGGCCTGCCATAGGAGTGACTTATAGGTTACCAGGTGTCCCATTTAAGGTTAGGTATAGGTATACTACACCTAAGTAAGAGGTGATTACACCAACTTACCCCAGCTGAGTGATAAGCCAGTTGTGTCAAATTGTTAGGCCAAGCCTGGGGTGGCATAATACATGCTTCAGCCCCTGGCAGGCCTTTTGTACACCAATGCCCTGGGTACCTAGTGTACACTGGTACAGGGGCTGACAGGGTGATCCACTTCCAATTGGTTATGCACCTAGGGTGCATAGTTTTAATTTAGTAGAGAGAACAGCAGGCTGGGGGTCTGATTGGCAGGCCCACAGCCTCAATATGTCAAAAACCAGTGAAGCAAAAAGCAAAAATTTGGGGTGACCATAGGATAGCAGACCCTACTCTCCTACAATAACCAATTGGAAGTGGATCACCCTGTGAGCCCCTGTACCAGTGTACACTAGGTACCCAGGGCATTGGTGTATCTAAGGCCTGCCAGGGGCTGAAGCATGTATTATGCCACCCCAGGCTTGGCCTAACAAATTTGACACAGCTGGCTGATCAATCAGCTGGGGTAAGCTGGTGTAACCACCTCTTACTTAGGTGTAGTATACCTATACTTAACCTTAAATGGGACACATGGTAACCTATAAGTCACTCCTATGACAGGCCTTGACAATCCTGAAGGCAGAGTGCTTGGTTCCATGTGAGATGGTGCTCTGGCATGAGCTGAGCCTGTCTGCAGTGGTCAGAACAACTTCCTTCCACCGTTTCCAGATATCGTCATACCATATACTCTTAAGTGCATTATGAACCTCGCGGTTAAATGCTATCTTTGGTTTGGCTTTATCAAAACATGTCGAGTAAGGTGTCATACGAATTGGAATACTAACCCCTCGCCAATTCTGGTGACGGGGTTAGCATTCCACCCTTCTAGAGGGACACGACATGTACAGTACCTGAAACCCGGGTAAAATCAGACATAGCCTCAGCTCCTCAAAATGGATGCTGCCACCACAGACACAAGTCTGCCCTCCTGCTGCTGGGAGTCCTTCCAGCTTGGGAGACGTGGACAAAGGGTTTCCTGCCAGGGGAGGTGCGAGCACCACCCCAGACAGGATTTTGTGTATTGGTCAGGTAGGGCTTGAAAGAAACCAGACATGCCTGAGGCTCACAAGGAGCCTCGGTGCATATGCCAGTTCAATCCGGTCCTGGGGCACACCAGCCCCGGACCTGGGGCGAGCTGGACAAAGGATTGGGGGTGTAACCACCCCCCTTCCTGGTCCCACCCTTAGGGAGGGACCTAGCAGGTAGTCCGGCCCCTAGAATCCGCTTAAAGGTAGGAGCTGTGTCCTAAGACTTCAGACATCCTGGAATCAACTTACTACAAAGAAGAAGACGGGAACTTCGATGCTCTGCTGCACAGAGGACCGAAGGAAATCTCCCCTATGGTCAGGGAGTGACCATCTTGCTAACGCAAGCACCAACCAGCTATTCGACATCTGCTTTGCCGCCGCCTCCTGCCGGAGCCCAAGCCCAGAGCCCAACAAGACCTGGACCTCCAGACCTCTCACCTCCCGATCCACAGTCCCTGCAAAGAAGGGACCCATGGAGGCACCGAGACACGTGGAGCCAGCCATCTTGGAAGACCAACGACAAGCTGCAAGCGCACTGACAGAGGCTCCCTCCAAGTTGTGCTTTGGGTCCTGAGAAGCCCAACCACCGAGCAGCATCTGCACCAAAGGTGAGCCCTCCAGCATCTCCACGATCTGCGTGGGGCCCCTCTGCACTTTGCATCTCAACGCACCTGCCCGGTCCCTGGCCCGTTGGCTAGTGGCCATTTTGGCGACCTACTCTGAAATCAACGATGCTGGTCTGGTTGCTCCAGACTGGCCCTAGCTGCTCTCCAAAAGAGCAGCCCCTCTGATCTTGCTGGTCAGAACAATCAGCTTTCCTCTCTTTCCACAACTCCTGCCTTTGCCAAGGCTTGTTTGCTTCTTTCGAGTCGCCGACACCGCCGACAGCGAGAGCCTGTGTGGGATAGCTCGTGAACCGACTCCTGGATGTCGTTGACCTTCAGGGACCACGTGGCTGCAGAGACAAGCTACACCTCATCACCTGTTTGCACCCGACATCGCCTGGTACCTACCTGGTGCCACGCCGGTCACTGGCTAGTGACTGTGAACACTGTCCCCTCTGCTTTCAGGTCTTCTACAACTCCGATCCACTCTTGGATCCACCGCATCTCTTCTGGACCGACCGCCTGCAGCATCTTTGTCATTAGGCTCCATTGAATCGATAGAAGAAACCCGACACACTTCGAGACCTATGCACCCGCTTCCTGTGGGTGAGGTAAAGCTGGCACTCCGGTGCCCAAGTGTAGAGAAACATCTCTAGTGTCTGTGTTTTGAATCTTAAGATCGTAGTCCATCCAGAAGACCCTTTCTGCAGTAACTTTTAAACTTTTACGCACCCATTGAAAACCTATGGGAGCCCGCGTGTAACTTTCCTCACTGCACACGCGACCCGTGGACCTCCTGGTCACTAACTGAAGTTAGCTCCTTGTAGGCCCAGCGATTCTAGAGGCCCTAGGCCTTTTTCCTTTCCTGTTCGTGGTACTTATACCACTATTTTAGTATATGGTTTGAGTGGCCACCAGGGCCCATCCATATAAAGTGCAACTTCGGTATATTATAACATTGTCTTGTTTAACGATTTGTGCTCCTGTGCTCATAAAGAGTCTAGGGGATACTTTGAGAAATAAATACATATATATTTTGAATATATATCTGTGTGGTGTCCTTTCATTGGTATAAAGGGGGGTTGCAATTGGTAAAACAGCCTGCTTAACACGCTTTGACGAGTTTAGCCTCAAAGACTGCTTAGCCTACGCTACCACTAGGGCAGCTAGTCCGAAAAGGTTGACTTACAACCACTCCATAAGGGTTGCTTGGCATGGTACAAGGTGGTCACTTTAACTAGTGAACAGCATATACCAGGCCAACTTCTCACATTGGTGAGCAGCGGTTGGATTTGAGCTTGCTGTGTTTTACCATTGTAATCTCTTGGTTACCAATTGAAAGATCACATAGGTACCTGTAGGTACATATAAAACAAGATAGATATACTTAAGTTCTACTGAACTAGTTGTTGTAGAGCAAAGGGAGTAGCACACCCTGACTACAACTACTAGATAGGTTTAGTAGGAAAACCCAAGTGTAGGTAGATTGCAACACATCCACCCACACTTAAGAGCAATGGCAGTGTTTTGGTTTAGTGGAGATGGCTAGTTTAAAAATTATGTCTTGGAACATTAATGGGCTCCGAACCAAACCTCGGGCTAAGACATTGATGCGATATCTCCGGGATTCCGATGCCCAGGTCATCATTCTTCAGGAGACACATTTGATACAGTCTGAAATCGATACCCTGGTAAAAGGGAATACATGGATTGGTTTTATATTATCTACATCTCAGTCTATGACCTCCCGTGGTGTGTCTTTGATTTTTAAAAAGCAGCTTAGAGCCAGGGTATTAGATTTTAAAGCTGACCCTGCGGGAAGATGGGTTATTGCCTCTATGATAATTTTGGGTGCTTCGTTTACTGTGGTTGGATACTATGGCCCTAATGTGGATGACCCTACATCTTTGGAAGTGTTTTTTTCTCATCTTTTGTCCTTCCCGGAACCAGTTATATTAGCTGGAGATTTTAACATCGTTCTAGATCCAGTCCTGGATAAATCTAATAATAGTAGATCCCGTGTCCCTTCTAAATCAAGATCTTTTCTGTTGAATGAAATACGGATATGTCGACATCTGGAGATTAAGGGCTGGGCAGCAACAGGGGGTGTCCTTTAGAAATTATAAATACAATCATCAATCTAGGATAGATTTTACATTAATTAGCCATAGTTTATCCGACGTAGTTAAGGATATTTACTATCTCCCGCTACATCTATCCGATCATTCTGCTGTGTTTTTGGAACTTATGGTTCCTACCTCTGATGTAGTAAGGACTTGGTCTTTTGACCGTTCTTTGCTCTCTCACCCTGAAGATGTTACTTTTTTAAAAACTGAAGTGGGATCTTTTTTAGAGGTGAATGTGGGTTCATCAGAGTCTGGTGTGGTTTGGGACTCACTTAAAGCCTTTCTTTGGGGTCTCATCACAACTAAGACCTCATACAGACGGAGGGAATACAGAGAGGCTATTGCCTTAGTTGAGGCAAATCTGATTAAAACGCAGGCTGAAATCGATGACAACTTGGATTCCACAGATGATGTCTTAACACCTATACGGGCTAAATTATTGAGCCTAAGGGGTGAATTGACCTCGATCCTTAACCGGCGGCTTCAGGAAAGATGGGAGGCCAGTAAAATCGCACACTTTCAGTATGGAGAGTGTGCTGGTAAGTTATTGGCATGGAAAGTAAAAACTGATCAGGTTCGTAACAACATTAGCCAGATCCATGTCAATAACGTTCCTCTCTCCTCTGATGCAGACATTAGAGCAGCATTCAAAAATTACTATCAAGACATCTATCATGAAGATAAGAATGTGGATAATATTAAGATCAATGACTGGCTCGGGAAAGTAGATCTACCAAAACTTTCAGTTGACCAGTCAGGATCATTAGATAGTAAAATTTCGGAAGAGGAGGTAAGGGAAGCCATCCAGGATGCCAGGAAGGGCAAGGCGTCTGGGCCTGATGTGCTGCCTGCTGAAATATACAAATCATTGGAGCAGGAACTTGTTCCCTTTCTGGCTGTATTGTTTAATCAGATCTTGATGGACGGAGTTCGACCACCAACATCATGGGATAACGCATCCATAACCGTTATCATGAAACCAGGGAAGTCTACAACTGCTTGTGGTTCTTATAGACCAATTTCTGTATTGAATGGAGACTATAAGATCTTTGCCTCCATTCTTGCAAAGAGACTGTCCTTGGTTGCTCCCTCCATCCTACATACTGACCATAAGGGATTTATTAAGGGACGACAGCTCTTTGAATTGACGTATGACTTGTTTGGGTCAATTGACATGGCATGTTTGAGGTCTTTACCCTTGGCGGTTCTCACGCTGGATGCCACCAAGGCCTTCGACAGAGTTAATTGGTTGTACCTGTCGGAGGCCTTGGCAAAATTTGGCTTGGGGGCTAGATTTCGTCGGGCGATTAGTCTTCTCTATTGTAACCCGAGTGCTCGAGTCTTGGTTAATGGTATACTCTCTGACCCATTTGAAATCTCGAGGGGTACCAGACAGGGCTGCCCTCTCTCCCCGCTCTTGTTCGACTTATATGCTGAACCTTTTGCTCAGAACTTGAGGGATAGTGTTAACATCAAGGTGTTTGAGTGCGGGGGCTGGGAGAGAACTTTACGCCGACGATATTCTTATATTCACCTCTGATCCTCATGAGGCTCTCCCAGTAATATTCGAGTTGGCTTCAGAATTTGGGATGGTCTCCGGATACGAAATTAATACCTTAAAAACTGAGATGATGACCTGGAATATTGATCAAAGCATCTTTGTTTCTGAAACCCGGCCAGCAAATCGTATGAGATATTTAGGTCTGGATATTGTAGCTGATCTTGATCAGACTACTACTATTAACTTTGCAAGGGTTGCAAAGGAGTGTCGTAAGTTGTTCCAGACCTGGGCCCATCTCCCACTTTCTCTATTGGGTAGGATCAGCCTGGATAAAATGTCTATTTTGCCTAAGGTTACTTTTTTATTTAATACGATACCTTTATATTTTGATCCCACCTCTATTAGGAAATTGCAGTCTGATATCAGTACCTTTATTTGGAATAAACATCTCCCAAGAATCTCCTGGAAAAAAATCAGGAGGCGGAGGGAAAAAGGAGGGCTTGCTGCACCTGATCTCCAGGCTTATGCCTGGGCTTTCCAGCTATCACATGCCAGGATCCTATTAAAGAGGCCAGTGGGGCAGGGAGTGTGGTCTCTTTATTCAAAGTTATTGGATGTGGAAGGTGTAAGTCAGTCAGGGTTCCTTTTTAAGTTTGGGAACCCCAAGTTCTTCCAAAAAATTAAACTGAAAATCCTTAAGGGTATGGCAAGAATATGGGCTCAGATGTCTAAAGTAATTAAAGTGGGGTACTATGGAAGCAGGACACCGCTGTGGGACCTACCTGATGGGCCATCATGGTTGGGAGATGCAATAGCTATACCTATGAGAGAGGCTGGCTTGGAGGAGTGGGGTAACCTATTTGTTGATGGGGATTTGTTACCCTGGGAGTATCTCTGCACAAAGATTGGCCCACACTTCTCTAGGCTTAAGTATCTTCATATGTCAAGCTGGGCTCGGGAATATTCCGTTCAACCACCATATAGTTCTAAATTTCCCTTGGGTGTATATAGTTATCTTATAACACTTTTGCTCACTGTTAGGGAGGAGGATGTCAGAAACTACAGAGCCCTAAAGAGTGTCCTAGTTGATGGGTTAGGCTTAACCACTGAACAGTACAGGTTAATGTTCAGAGACACCCAGAAGACACAGACTCAGGACTGGTCTGAATACATTGAATGTGTCACTAAGGCTTTGGAAGGTTGGTTGCTGGGAAGTAAGGTATCTGATTATACAGGATTGTACAATTTGATGATGAGAGAACAGATTTTAAATAACTGTCAGAACCAGCAACTGCATCAACACTTGGTTGACTCAGATCTGACCTCTCCCCAAGAATTGGGAAAGAAGGCAGACAAATGGGTCAGAACCAGGGTTAAGCAAAAGAACCAGAACCAGGGCCAAGGGGGTGATCAGAAGAAAACAGACCAAAAGGGTGGAGATCAGAAATCTAAAGACCAGAAGTCTTCAACAGGGCCCCAAACTAGTACTAACGAGGGTGGGTCCCAGCCTAAAGGGAAGAAGAAAGAAGGTCCAAAGAAAACCTGGTGCAAATCTTGCAAGAATACAACTCACTGGACTAGTGATTGCAAGAAGGGTGGAGCCCCCAACACTGTTGCCCCTAAGGCACCTGCTCCCAGTACTACTGTTAGCAGTGTTGGTCCCCCGACAAAGGGTGTAGTGGGAATCACTATGGGAACTGAAGGAGATTCTGACCTAGACAGAACCCTGACACAGGCAGTCTTGATCGGTGATGGGGACATGGATTTGTCCCTGACTGTGAGCCCCAGTAACCTGGGCAAGTACAGACAGACTCCTTTAATTAATGAAAAAGTGGCGCAAGCCTACAGGGACACATGTGCCAGTGTCACTATGGTGACACCAGGCTTTGTGGACCCTGGACAGTACATACCAGGTGAGAACTACCTGGTGACCAATGCCAGCAATGCCACTACTTCTCATAGTGTGGCAGTTGTTAACTTCTCATGGGGAGGGGTAACTGGCCTCAAAAGGGTTGTGGTTATTGCAGACCTCCCAGTAGAATGTTTGTTGGGCAATGACCTAGAGAGTTCTCTATGGTCAGAAGTGGAGTACAGGACACATGCAGAGATGTTAGGTATATCACCACATGTCCTTGCTGTGACCAGGTCACAGGCCAAAAAGTGCCTTACTGAACCACAGGTCTTGGATCCTGGAACAATGGACCAAGCACCTACCAAGAAGAAGAACAGGAGGGTTAAGGCTGTGCCTTCCCCCCTGCCTCCAAGTGATGATCAGCCTTCCCAGGAAGATGATCTAGAGGACCCTGAAGGAACTGTCCCTGAAGAGCTTGAACCTGATCAGGTTGAGTTCCTGGGGACAGGGGGACCTTCCAGGGCTGACTTGGAGCAGGCTCAGTTATCCTGTCCATCTCTTGAACCCCTCAGACAGCTGGCTGCTGCTGAGGCTGCTGGGAATGCTCAAGGTACCCATAAAGTGTATTGGGATGATGGGCTCCTTTATTCAGAGGCTAGAGACCCAAAACCTGGTGCAACCAGGAGGTTGGTTATACCTCTGCAATTTAGGGGCTTCCTTCTTACCTTGGCCCATGATATTCCTCTAGCAGGACACTTAGGCCAGAACAAGACTTGGGACAGGCTTGTCCCTCACTTTCACTGGCCTCACATGAATGAAGATACCGAGGAGTTTTGTCGCTCCTGAGTGACCTGCCAAGCCAGTGGCAAATCAGGTGGCACAACAAAGGCCCCCCTAATACCACTACCTGTGGTGGGGGTCCCCTTTGAAAGAGTGGGAATAGATATAGTGGGTCCCATGGATCCTCCCACTGCATCTGGGCACAGATTTATACTGGTGGTAGTGGATCATTGTGAGAAGTTGGCCTGGTATATGATGTTCACTAGTTAAAGTGACCACCTTGTACCATGCCAAGCAACCCTTATGGTGTGGTTGTAAGTCAACCTATTCGGACTAGCTGCCCTAGTGGTAGCGTAGGCTAAGCAGTCTTTGAGGCTAAACTTGTTAAAGCGTGTTAAGCAGGCTGTTTTACCAAATGTAACCCCCTTTTATACCAATGAAAGGACACCACACAGATATATTCAAAATATATATGTATTTATTTCTCAAAGTAACCCCTAGACTCTTTATGAGCACAGGAGCACAAATCGTTAAACAAGACAATGTTATAATACACAGAAGTTGCACTTTATATGGATGGGCCCTGGTGGCCACTCAAACCATATATTAAAATAGTGGTATAAGTACCACGAACAGGAAAGGGAAAAGGCCTAGGGCCTCTAGAATCGCTGGGCCTACAAGGAGCTAACTTTAGTTAGTGACCAGGAGGTCCACGGGTTGCGTGTGCAGTGAGGAAAGTCACACGCGTGCTCCCATAGGTTTTCAATGGGTGCGTAAAAGTTATAAAGTTACTGCAGAAAGGGTCTTCTGGTTGGACTACGATCTCAAGATTCGAAACACAGACACTAGAGATGATTCTCTACACTTGGGCACTGAAGTGCCAGCTTTACCTCACCCACAGGAAGCGGGTGCATAGGTTTTGAAGTGCGTCGGGTTTCTTCTATCGATTCAATGGAGCCTGATGACAAAGATGCTGCAGGCGGTCGGTACAGAAGAGATGCGTTGGATCCAAGGGTGGATCGGAGTTGTAGAAGACCTGAAAGCAGAGGGGACAGTGTTCACAGTCACTAGCCAGTGACCGGCGTGGCACCAGGTAGGTACCAGGCGATGTCGGGTGCAAACAGGTGGTTAGGTGTAGCTTGTCTCCGCAGCCACGTGGTCCCTGAAGGTGGACGACATCCAGGAGTCAAGTCACGAGCTGTCCCACGCAGGCTCTCGCTGTCGGCGGTGTGGGCGACTCGAAAGAAGCAAACAAGCCTTGGCAAAGGCAGGAGTCGTGGAAAGAGAGGAAAGCTGATTGTTCTGACCAGCAAGGTCAGAGGGGCTGCTCTTTTGGAGAGCAGCTAGGGCCAGTCTGGAGCAACCAGACCAGCATCGTTAGTTTCAAGTTTCGTCACCAAAATGGCCACTAGCCAACGGGCCAGGGACCGGGCAGGCGCGTCGAGGTGCAAAGTGCAGAGGGGCCCCACGCAGATCGTGGAGATGCTGGAGGGCTCACCTTTGGTGCAGATGCTGCTCGATGGTTGGGCTTCTCCGGACCCAAAGCACAACTTGGAGGGAGCCTCTGTTGTTGCGCTTGCAGCTTGTCGTCGGTCTTCCAAGATGGCTGGCTCCACGTGTCTCGGTGCCTCCACGGGTTCCTTCTTTGCAGGGACTGTGGATCGGGCGGTGAGAGGTCTGGAGGTCCAGGTCTTGTCAGGCTCTGGGCTCGGGCTCCGGCAGGAGGCGGCGGCAAAGCAGACGTTCAATAGCTGGTTGGTGCTTGCGTTAGCAAGATGGTCACTCCCTGACCATAGGGGAGATTTCCTTCAGTCCTCTGTGCAGCAGAGCATCGAAGTTCCCGTCTTCTTCTTGTGGTTAAGTTGATTCCAGGATGTCTGAAGTTTTAGGACACAGCTTCTACCTTTAAGCGGATTCTAGGGGCCGGACTACCTGCTAGGTCCCTCCCTAAGGGTGGGACCAGGAAGGGGGGTGGTTACACCCCCAATCCTTTGTCCAGCTCGCCCCAGGTCCAGGGCTGGTGTGCCCCAGGACCGGATTGAACTGGCATATGCACCGAGGCTCCTTGTGAGCCTCAGGCATGTCTGGTTTCTTTCAAGCCCTACCTGACCAATACACAAAATCCTGTCTGGGGTGGTGCTCGCACCTCCCCTGGCAGGATACCCTTTGTCCACGTCTCCCAAGCTGGAAGGACTCCCAGCAGCAGGAGGGCAGACTTGTGTCTGTGGTGGCAGCATCCATTTTGTGGAGCTGAGGCTATGTCTGATTTTACCCGGGTTTCAGGTACTGTACATGTCGTGTCCTTCTAGAAGGGTGGAATGCTAACCCCGTCGCCATAATTGGCGAGGGGTTAGTATTCCAATTCGTCTGACATCTTACTCGACATGTTTTGATAAAGCCAAACCAAAGATAGCATTTAACCGCGAGGTTCATAATGCACTTAAGAGTATATGGTATGACGATATCTGGAAACAGTAGAAGGAAGTGGTTCCGACCACTGCAGACAGGCTCAGCTCATGCCAGAGCACTATCTCACATGGAACCAAGCACTCTGCCTTCAGGATTGTCAAGGCCTGCCATAGGAGTGACTTATAGGTTACCAGGTGTCCCATTTAAGGTTAGGTATAGGTATACTACACCTAAGTAAGAGGTGGTTACACCAACTTACCCCAGCTGAGTGATCAGCCAGTTGTGTCAAATTTGTTAGGCCAGGCCAGGGGTGGCATAATACATGCTTCAGCCCCTGGTAGGCCTTAGATACACCAATGCCCTGGGTACCTAGTGTACACTGGTACAGGGGCTCACAGGGTGATCCACTTCCAATTGGTTATGCACCTAGGGTGCATAGTGTCAATTTAGTTAGAGAGAACAGCAGGCTGGGGGTCTGATTAGCAGGCCCACAGCCTCAATATGTCAAAAACCAGTGAAGCAAAAAGCAAAAATTTGGGGTGACCATAGGATATGAGACCCTACTCTCCTACACAACCCCCCCAAACGCAGGGACATTAAACTAGCCTTGACCAGTCTCGTCTTCATGTCCTAAGTGGAAGTACCTGGAGAGACCATCTGCATTCCCATGGTCTGTACCTGGCCGGTGCTCCACTGTAAAGTCCATAGCCTGTAGGGAAATGGACCACCTAAGCAGTTTGAGGTTTTCACCCTTCATCTGATTTAGCCACAAGAGGGGCTTATGGTCGGTCTGAATCTTGAAGTGAGTGCCAAACAAGTATGGCCTCAGCTTCTTCAGGGCCCACACCACAGCAAAGGCCTCCCTCTCAATAGCTGACCAATTCTTCTCTCTGGGGGTCAACCTTCTGCTAAGAAAAGCAATGGGTTGGTCTTGACCATCTACATTAAGTTGTGACAGCACAGCTCCCACACCCATCTTAACCTGTTAACATGGAGTACCCTGTGGGGACTCCTGGGAGTTCCTAGGTCCACCAAGTAGGTGACCTCTCCCTTCTTTTCCAGGATTGTATGGGGTCCAGACCATTTGTCTTGGAGTGCTGCTGGGGCCACTGGCTCCAACACCCATACCTTCTGTCCTGGCTGAAACTCAACCAAGACAGCCTTTTGGTCATGCCAAGCTTTCTGTAAGGCCTGGCTTGCCTCAAGGTTTTTGGATGCCTTCTCCATATACTCAGCCATCCTGGAGCGGAGACCAAGTACATAGTCCACTATGTCTTGTTTAGGCTTTTTGAGAGGTAACTCCCATCCTTCCTTCACTAAACACAGTGGGCCTCTTACAGGGTGCCCAAACAACAATTCAAAGGGGCTGTAGCCAACTCCTTTTTGTGGGACCTCTCTGTAAGCAAACAGAAGGCAGGGTAGAAGGATGTCCCATCTTCGCCTGAGCTTTTCAGGTAATCCTTTGATCATACCATTTAGGGTCTTGTTGAATCTCTCAACAAGCCCATTGCATTGTGGGTGATAAGGAGTGGTGAACTTGTAGTTGACACCACATTCCTTCCACATAGCTGTCAAGTATCCTGACATGAAGTTGGTACCTCTGTCAGAAACCACCTCCTTAGGAAACCCCACTCTGGAGAATACTCCCAGCAGGGCCCTGGCCACAACAGGAGCTGTAGTGGTCCTAAGGGGAATTGCCTCTGGATACCTGGTGGCATGATCCACTACCACCAGTATAAATCTGTGCCCAGATGCAGTGGGAGGATCCATGGGACCCACTATATCTATTCCCACTCTTTCAAAGGGGACCCCCACCACAGGTAGTGGTATTAGGGGGGCCTTTGTTGTGCCACCTGATTTGCCACTGGCTTGGCAGGTCACACAGGAGCGACAAAACTCCTTGATATCTTCATTCATGTGAGGCCAGTGAAAGTGAGGGACAAGCCTGTCCCAAGTCTTGTTCTGGCCTAAGTGTCCTGCTAGAGGAATATCATGGGCCAAGGTAAGAAGGAAGCCCCGAAATTGCAGAGGTATAACCAACCTCCTGGTTGCACCAGGTTTTGGGTCTCTAGCCTGCTGAATAAAGGAGCCCTTCATCCCAATACACTTTATGGGTACCTTGAGCATTCCCAGCAGCCTCAGCAGCAGCCAGCTGTCTGAGGGGTTCAAGAGATGGACAGGTTAACTGAGCCTGCCCCAAGTCAGCCCTGGAAGGTCCCCCTGTCCCCAGAAACTCAACCTGATCAGGTTCAAGCTCTTCAGGGACAGTTCCTTCAGGGTCCTCTAGATCATCTTCCTGGGAAGGCTGATCATCACCTTGAGGCAGGGGGGAAGGCACAGCCTTAACCCTCCTGTTCTTCTTCTTGGTTGGTGCTTGGTCCATTGTTCCAGGATCCAAGACCTGTGGTTCAGTAAGGCACTTTTTGGCCTGTGACCTGGTCACAGCAAGGACATGTGGTGATATACCTAACATCTCTGCATGTGTCCTGTACTCCACTTCTGACCATAGAGAACTCTCTAGGTCATTGCCCAACAAACATTCTACTGGGAGGTCTGCACTAACCACAACCCTTTTGAGGCCAGTTACCCCTCCCCATGAGAAGTTAACAACTGCCACACTATGTGAAGTAGTGGCATTGCTGGCATTGGTCACCAGGTAATTCTCACCTGGTATGTACTGTCCAGGATCCACAAAGCGTGGTGTCACCATAGTGACACTGGCACATGTGTCCCTGTAGGCTTGAGCCACTTTTTCATTAATTAAAGGAGTCTGTCTGTACTTGCCCAGGTTACTGGGGCTCACAGTCAGGGACAAATCCATGTCTCCATCACAGATCAAGACTGCCTGTGTCAGGGTTCTGTCTAAGTCAGAATCTCCTTCAGTTCCCATAGTGATTCCCACTACACCCTTTGTTTGGGGACCAACACTGCTAACAGTAGTACTGGGAGCAGGTGCCTTAGGGGCAACAGTGTTGGGGGCTCCACCCTTCCTACAATCACTAGTCCAGTGAGTTGTATTCTTGCAATGTTTGCACCAGGGTTTCTTTGGACCTTCTTTCTTCTTCCCTTTAGGCTGGGACCCACCCTCGTTAGTACTAGTTTGGGGCCCTGTTGAAGACTTCTGGTCTTTAGATTTCTGATCTCCACCCTTTTGGTCTGTTTTCTTCTGATCACCCCTTTGGCCCTGGTTCTGGTTCTTTCGCTTAACCCTGGTTCTGACCCATTTGTCTGCCTTCTTTCCCAATTCTTGGGGAGAGGTCAGATCTGAGTCAACCAAGTGTTGATGCAGTTGCTGGTTCTGACAGTTATTTAAAATCTGTTCTCTCATCATCAAATTGTACAATCCTGTATAATCAGATACCTTACTTCCCAGCAACCAACCCTCCAAAGCCTTAGTGGCACATTCAATGTATTCAGACCAGTCCTGAGTCTGTGTCTTCTGGGTGTCTCTGAACATTAACCTGTACTGTTCAGTGGTTAAGCCTAACCCATCAACTAGGATACTCTTCAGGACTCTGTAATTTCTGACATCCTCCTCCCTAACTGTGAGGAGTCTATCTCTGCCTCTTCCTTCAAAGGAGAGCCATAAGATTGCTGCCCACTGGTCTTCAGGAACCTGCTGCACTTTGCAGGCTCTCTCAAGAGCAGTCATCCATTTGTGGATGTCATCCCCACTTTTGTAGGGGGGCACAACCTTGGACAGGTTCCTTTTGTCAAAGACCCTATCTTTGTCCTTGGGGACAATGCTGCCACCAGTGGGTATAGACCCACTCTCTTTAGGTTGCCTAGCCTTGTTCAGTTTTTCTTCCATCAGGGCTACCTCTAGCTCCTGCTTCCTGATCCTCAGCTGGGCTTCCTGCATTCTGGCCTCATGTTCCCTCCTCTGAGGGGTGGTCATCCTTCTCCTGGAGTGACCTTGAGAGCCTCTAGAGGTATGAGAAGCATTAGATTCACCTGAGTGATTCCTTTGCCTCCCAAGCGCCTGGTTAAGTCCACTGGGGAGATCCAATGGGATGATCCCATTGTCAGTCCCCAATAGCCTTAGGTTAGCTGGGCCACGTATAACACTTGGCACTGGGCTAGTTCTCCCTTCATCCTCACTACCTTCTGTATCAGTACCCTTCTCACTTTCATCCTCTGTAGTATGAATCTCATCTAAGGGGTGACTATTGGAAAGGGGTACCTCCGTAGCATCTTCAGAAGGGGGGCCTCCTGTTCTAGTCCCTAAGGGGCCTAACTGGGAGGCTTTCTTGAGAGCTTTTTGATCTTCATCAGCTTGTAAAAGCTCCCTGAGTTCAGCAGAAGTAGGATTCTTGGGCTGTTTAAGGCCCCTGATATTTGCCAACTGCCTGAGCTCATTTTGATTTAGGGTAGCAAAGAGAGTTGGTGCCCTCTGGGGGTCACACTCGACAGAGATGGGTACCTTGGACCCCTCTGCCCCAGCCATTGCTCTTAAGTGTGGGTGGATGTGTTGCAATCTACCTACACTTGGGTTTACCTACTAAACCTATCTAGTAGTTGTAGTCAGGGTGTGCTACTCCCTTTGCTCTACAACAACTAAGTTCAGTAGAACTTAAGTATATCTATCTTGTTTTATATGTACCTACAGGTACCTATGTGATCTTTCAATTGGTAACCAAGAGATTACAATGGTAAAACACAGCAAGCTCAAATCCAACCGCTGCTCACCAATGTGAGAAGTTGGCCTGGTACATGATGTTCACTAGATAAAGTGACCACCTTGTACCATGCCAAGCAACCCTTATGGTGTGGTTGTAAGTCAACCTATTCGGACTAGCTGCCCTAGTGGTAGCGTAGGCTAAGCAGTCTTTGAGGCTAAACTCGTTAAAGCGTGTTAAGCAGGCTGTTTTACCAAATGTAACCCCCTTTTATACCAATGAAAGGACACCACACAGATATATTCAAAATATATATGTATTTATTTCTCAAAGTAACCCCTAGACTCTTTATGAGCACAGGAGCACAAATCGTTAAACAAGACAATGTTATAATACACAGAAGTTGCACTTTATATGGATGGGCCCTGATGGCCACTCAAACCATATACTAAAATAGTGGTATAAGTACCACGAACAGGAAAGGGAAAAGGCCTAGGGCCTCTAGAATCGCTGGGCCTACAAGGAGCTAACTTTAGTTAGTGACCAGGAGGTCCACGGGTTGCGTGTGCAGTGAGGAAAGTCACACGCGTGCTCCCATAGGTTTTCAATGGGTGCGTAAAAGTTATAAAGTTACTGCAGAAAGGGTCTTCTGGTTGGACTACGATCTCAAGATTCGAAACACAGACACTAGAGATGATTCTCTACACTTGGGCACCGGAGTGCCAGCTTTACCTCACCCACAGGAAGCGGGTGCATAGGTCTCGAAGTGCGTCGGGTTTCTTCTATCGATTCAATGGAGCCTGATGACAAAGATGCTGCAGGCGGTCAGTCCAGAAGAGATGCGTTGGATCCAAGGGTGGATTGGAGTTGTAGAAGACCTGAAAGCAGAGGGGACAGTGTTCACAGTCACTAGCCAGTGACCGGCGTGGCACCAGGTAGGTACCAGGCGATGTCGGGTGCAAACAGGTGGTTAGGTGTGGCTTGTCTCTGCAGCCACGTGGTCCCTGAAGGTCGACGATGTCCAGGAGTCGAGTCACGAGCTGTCCTACGCAGGCTCTCTCTGTCAGCGGTATCGGCGACTCGAAAGAAGCAAACAAGCCTTGGCAAAGGCAGGAGTCGTGGAAAGAGAGGAAAGCTGATTGTTCTGACCAGCAAGGTCAGAGGGGCTGCTCTTTTGGAGAGCAGCTAGGGCCAGTCTGCAGCAACCAGACCAGCATCGTTAGTTTCAAGTTTCGTCACCAAAATGGCCACTAGCCAACGGGCCAGGGACCGGGCAGGCGCGTCGAGGTGCAAAGTGCAGAGGGGCCCCATGCAGATCGTGGAGATGCTGGAGGGCTCACCTTTGGTGCAGATGCTGCTCGATGGTTGGGCTTCTCAGGACCCAAAGCACAACTTGGAGGGAGCCTCTGTTGTTGCGCTTGCAGCTTGTCGTCGGTCTTCCAAGATGGCTGGCTCCACGTGTCTCTGTGCCTCCACGGGTTCCTTCTTTGCAGGGACTGTGGATCGGGCGGTGAGAGGTCTGGAGGTCCAGGTCTTGTCGGGCTCTGGGCTCGGGCTCCGGCAGGAGGCGGGGGCAAAGCAGACGTTCAATAGCTGGTTGGTGCTTGCGTTAGCAAGATGGTCACTCCCTGACCATAGGGGAGATTTCCTTCAGTCCTCTGTGCAGCAGAGCGTCGAAGTTCCCGTCTTCTTCTTGTGGTTAAGTTGATTCCAGGATGTCTGAAGTCTTAGGACACAGCTCCTACCTTTAAGCGGATTCTAGGGGCCGGACTACCTGCTAGGTCCCTCCCTAAGGGTGGGACCAGGAAGGGGGGTGGTTACACCCCCAATCCTTCGTCCAGCTCGCCCCAGGTCCAGGGCTGGTGTGCCCCAGGACCGGATTGAACTGGCATATGCACCGAGGCTCCTTGTGAGCCTCAGGCATGTCTGGTTTCTTTCAAGCCCTACCTGACCAATACACAAAATCCTGTCTGGGGTGGTGCTCGCACCTCCCCTGGCAGGAAACCCTTTGTCCACGTCTCCCAAGCTGGAAGGACTCCCAGCAGCAGGAGGGCAGACTTGTGTCTGTGGTGGCAGCATCCATTTTGTGGAGCTGAGGCTATGTATGATTTTACCCGGGTTTCAGGTACTGTACATGTCGTGTCCCTCTAGAAGGGTGGAATGCTAACCCCGTCACCAGAATTGGCGAGGGGTTAGTATTCCAATTCGTATGAAACCTTACTCGACATGTTTTGATAAAGCCAAACCAAAGATAGCATTTAACCGCGAGGTTCATAATGCACTTAAGAGTATATGGTATGACGATATCTGGAAACAGTAGAAGGAAGTGGTTCCGACCACTGCAGACAGGCTCAGCTCATGCCAGAGCACCATCTCACATGGAACCAAGCACTCTGCCTTCAGGATTGTCAAGGCCTGCCATAGGAGTGACTTATAGGTTACCAGGTGTCCCATTTAAGGTTAGGTATAGGTATACTACACCTAAGTAAGAGGTGGTTACACCAACTTACCCCAGCTGAGTGATCAGCCAGTTGTGTCAAATTTGTTAGGCCAGGCCAGGGGTGGCATAATACATGCTTCAGCCCCTGGTAGGCCTTAGATACACCAATGCCCTGGGTACCTAGTGCACACTGGTACAGGGGCTCACAGGGTGATCCACTTCCAATTGGTTATGCACCTAGGGTGCATAGTGTCAATTTAGTTAGAGAGAACAGCAGGCTGGGGGTCTGATTAGCAGGCCCACAGCCTCAATATGTCAAAAACCAGTGAAGCAAAAAGCAAAAATTTGGGGTGACCATAGGATAGCAGACCCTACTCTCCTACAATCATGCCACCAGGTATCCAGAGGCAATTCCCCTTAGGACCACTACAGCTCCTGTTGTGGCCAGGGCCCTGCTGGGAGTATTCTCCAGAGTGGGGTTTCGTAAGGAGGTGGTTTCTGACAGAGGTACCAATTTCATGTTAGGATACTTGACAGCTATGTGGAAGGAATGTGGTGTCAACTACAAGTTCACCACTCCTTATCACCCACAATGCAATGGGCTTGTTGAGAGATTCAACAAGACCCTAAAGGGTATGATCAAAGGATTACCTGAAAAGCTCAGGCGAAGATGAGACATCCTTCTACCCTGCCTTCTGTTTGCTTACAGAGAGGTCCCACAAAAAGGAGTTGGCTACAGCCCCTTTGAATTGCTGTTTGGGCACCCTGTAAGAGGCCCACTGTGTTTAGTGAAGGAAGGATGGGAGTTACCTCTCAAAAAGCCTAAACAAGACATAGTGGACTATGTACTTGGTCTCCGCTCCAGGATGGCTAAGTATATGGAGAAGGCATCCAAAAACCTTGAGGCAAGCCAGGCCTTACAGAAAGCTTGGCATGACCAAAAGGCTGTCTTGGTTGAGTTTCAGCCAGGACAGAAGGTATGGGTGTTGGAGCCAGTGGCCCCAGCAGCACTCCAAGACAAATGGTCTGGACCCCATACAATCCTGGAAAAGAAGGGAGAGGTCACCTACTTGGTGGATCTAGGAACTCCCAGGAGTCCCCACAGGGTACTCCATGTTAACAGGTTAAAGGCATATGTTGACAGGGCAGACATGGGCTTGCTCATGGCTACAGATGAGGGACAGGAGGAAGAGAGTGACCCTCTCCCAGACCTGTTGTCTCAGAACCCTGAAGATGGCTCAGTTGAGGGAGTGACCCTTGGAGGCAACCTCACTGACCATCAGCAGATTGAATGTAGACAGGTTCTACAATCATTTCAACATATGTTTTCATTGATACCTAGTCAAACTGACTGGTGTACCCATGTGGTGGACACTGGTGACAGTCTGCCTGTAAAGAACAAACTTTACAGACAACCTGACCACGTCAGGGACTGTATAAAGGCTGAGGTACACAAAATGCTGGAATTGGGTGTCATTGAACCCTCAGAGAGCCCCTGGGCTAGCCCAGTGGTTCTGGTCCCCAAACCTCACACCAAAGATGGCAAGAGAGAGATGAGGTTCTGTGTGGATTACAGAGGACTCAATGCTGTCACTAGGACAGATGCACATCCTATTCCAAGGGCAGATGAGCTCATAGATAAACTAGCTTCTGCTAAGTTTTTGAGCACATTTGACTTGACAGCTGGCTATTGGCAAATCAGATTAGCTGAGGAGTCTAAGGCCAAAACAGCATTCTCAACCCCAGGTGGGCATTATCAATTTTTGGTGATGCCCTTTGGTCTGAAGAATGCACCTGCCACCTTCCAAAGGTTGGTGAATCAAGTCCTTACTGGGTTGGATGACTTTTGTGCAGCATATCTTGATGACATTGCTGTCTTTAGCTCCACCTGGGAGGATCACCTGATCCACCTGAAGAAGGTACTTGAGGCTCTGCAAAAGGCAGGCCTCACTATCAAGGCTACTAAGTGCCAGATAGGGCAGAGTAAGGTTGTGTATTTGGGCCACCTTGTAGGTGGAGGCCAAGTTCAACCACTGGAGAGTAAGATACAATCCATCAAGGACTGGTCTCCTCCAACCACCCAGACTCAAGTTCGAGCTTTCTTGGGCTTCACTGGGTACTACAGGAAGTTTGTTAAGAACTATGGGTCCATTGTGACTCCTCTTAATGATCTGACATCCAAGAAGATGCCCAAAAAGGTTCAGTGGACAGTAAGCTGTCAAAAGGATTTGATGACCTGAAGAAGGCCATGTGCTCTGCACCTATCCTGAAAAGTCCTGACTACTCCAAAGAGTTTATTGTCCAAACAGATGCTTCTGAGTTGGGTGTGGGAGCTGTGCTGTCACAACTTAATGTAGATGGTCAAGACCAACACATTGCTTTTATTAGCAGAAGGTTGACCCCCAGAGAGAAGAATTGGTCAGCTATTGAGAGGGAGGCCTTTGCTGTGGTGTGGGCCCTGAAGAAACTGAGGCCATACTTGTTTGGCACTCACTTCCAGATTCAGACCGACCATAAGCCCCTCTTGTGGCTAAATCAGATGAAGGGTGAAAACCCCAAACTGCTTAGGTGGTCCATTTCCCTACAGGGGATGGACTTTACAGTGGAGCACCGGCCAGGTACAGACCATGGGAATGCAGATGGTCACTCCAGGTACTTCCACTTAGGGCATGAAGACGAGACTGGTCAAGGCTAGTTTAATGTCCCTGCGTTTGGGGGGGGGGGTTGTGTAGGAGAGTAGGGTCTGCTATCCTATGGTCACCCCAAATTTTTGCTTTTTGCTTCACTGGTTTTTGACATATTGAGGCTGTGGGCCTGCTAATCAGACCCCAGCCTGCTGTTCTCTCTAACTCAATTGACACTATGCACCCTAGGTGCATAACCAATTGGAAGTGGATCACCCTGTGAGCCCCTGTACCAGTGCACACTAGGTACCCAGGGCATTGGTGTATCTAAGGCCTGCCAGGGGCTGAAGCATGTATTATGCCACCCCAGGCTTGGCCTAACAAATTTGACACAACTGGCTGATCAATCAGCTGGGGTAAGCTGGTGTAACCACCTCTTACTTAGGTGTAGTATACCTATACCTAACCTTAAATGGGACACATGGTAACCTATAAGTCACTCCTATGGCAGGCCTTGACAATCCTGAAAGCAGAGTGCTTGGTTCCATGTGAGATGGTGCTCTGGCATGAGCTGAGCCTGTCTGCAGTGGTCGGAACAACTTCCTTCTACCGTTTCCAGATATCGTCATACCATATACTCTTAAGTGCATTATGAACCTCGCGGTTAAATGCTATCTTTGGTTTGGCTTTATCAAAACATGTCGAGTAAGGTGTCATACGAATTGGAATACTAACTTCTCGCCAATTCTGGCGACGGGGTTAGCATTCCACCCTTCTAAAGGGACACGACATGTACAGTACCTGAAACCCGGGTAAAATCAGACATAGCCTCAGCTCCACAAAATGGATGCTGCCACCACAGACACAAGTCTGCCCTCCTGCTGCTGGGAGTCCTTCCAGCTTGGGAGACGTGGACAAAGGGTTTCCTGCCAGGGGAGGTGAGAGCACCACCCCAGACAGGATTTTGTGTATTGGTCAGGTAGGGCTTGAAAGAAACCAGACATGCCTGAGGCTCACAAGGAGCCTCGGTGCATATGCCAGTTCAATCCGGTCCTGGGGCACACCAGCCCCGGACCTGGGGCGAGCTGGACAAAGGATTGGGGGTGTAACCACCCCCCTTCCTGGTCCCACCCTTAGGGAGGGACCTAGCAGGTAGTCCGGCCCCTAGAATCCGCTTAAAGGTAGGAGCTGTATCCTAAGACTTCAGACATCCTGGAATCAACTTACTACAAAGAAGAAGATGGGAACTTCGACACTCTGCTGCACAGAGGACTGAAGGAAATCTCCCCTATGGTCAGGGAGTGACCATCTTGCTAACGCAAGCACCAACCAGCTATTTGACATCTGCTTTGCCTCCGTCTCCTGCCGGAGCCCGAGCCCAGAGCCCAACAAGACATGGACCTCCAGACCTCTCACCGCCCGATCCACAGTCCCTGCAAAGAAGGGACCCGTGGAGGCACCGAGACACGTGGAGCCAGCCATCTTGGAAGACCAACGACAAGCTGCAAGCGCAACGACAGAGGCTCCCTCCAAGTTGTGCTTTCGGACCTGAGAAGCCCACCCACCGAGCAGCATCTGCTCCAAAGGTGAGCCCTCCAGCATCTCCATGATCTGCGTGGGGCCCCTCTGCACTTTGCATCTCGACGCGCCTGCCCGGTCCCTGGCCCGTTGGCTAGTGGCCATTTTGGTGACCTATTCTGAAATCAACAATGCTGGTCTGGTTGCTCCAGACTGGCCCTAGCTACTCTCCAAAAGAGCAGCCCATCTGATCTTGCTGGTCAGAACAATCAGCTTTCCTCTCTTTCCATGACTCCTGCCTTTGCCAAGGCTTGTTTGCCTCTTTCGAGTCGACGACACCGCCGACAGCGAGAGCCTGCATGGGACAGCTCGTGAACTGACTCCTGGACATCGTCAACCTTCAGGGACCACGTGGCTGCGGAGAAAAGCTACACCTCATCACCTGTTTGCACCCGACATCGCCTGGTACCTACCTGGTGCCACGCCGGTCACTGGCTAGTGACTGTGAACACTGTCCCCTCTGCTTTCTAGTCTTCTACAACTCCGATCCACTCTTGGATCCACTGCATCTCTTCTGGACCGACCGCCTGCAGCATCTTTGTCATCAGGCTCCATTGAATCGATAGAAGAAACCCGACACACTTCGAGACCTATGCACCCGCTTCCTGTGGGTGAGGTAAAGCTGGCACTCCGGTGCCCAAGTGTAGAGAAACATCTCTAGTGTCTGTGTTTTGAATCTTAAGATCGTAGTCCATCCAGAAGACCCTTACTGCAGTAACTTTTAAACTTTTACGCACCCATTGAAAACCTATGGGAGCCCGCGTGTAACTTTCCTCACTGCACACGCGACCCGTTGACCTCCTGGTCACTAACTGAAGTTAGCTCCTTGTAGGCCCAGCGATTCTAGAGGCCCTAGGCCTTTTCCCTTTCCTGTTCGTGGTACTTATACCACTATTTTAGTATATGGTTTGAGTGGCCACCAGGGCCCACCCATATAAAGTGCAACTTCTGTATATTATAACATTGTCTTGTTTAACGATTTGTGCTCCTGTGCTCATAAAGAGTCTAGGGGATACTTTGAGAAATAAATACATATATATTTTGAATATATATCTGTGTGGTGTCCTTTCATTGGTATAAAGGGGGGTTGAAATTGGTAAAACAGCCTGCTTAACACGCTTTAATGAGTTTAGCCTCAAAGACTGCTTAGCCTGCGCTACCACTAGGGCAGCTAGTCCGAAAAGGTTGACTTACAACCACACCATAAGGGTTGCTTGGCATGGTAAAAGGTGGTCACTTTAACTAGTGAACAGCATATACCAGGCCAACTTCTCACACCTAGCAAACCTATATATTTTTGAAAACTAGACACCCAGGGGAATCCAGGATGGGGTGACTTGAGTGCCTCCCACCAGGGTCTGTTACCCAGAATCCCTTGCAAACGTAAAAAATGGACAAAAAAAACAAATTTTCCCCACATTTCTGTGATGGAAAGTTCTGGAATCTGCGTTGATCCACAAATTTCCACACACCCCGCGTTCCCCAAAGTCCTATGAGAAAAATGGTACCTCACTTGTGCGGGTCGGCTTAGTGCCCGCGACAGGAAACGGCGCAAAACGCACTGTGGTCACACCTCAATTTTGCAGTGAAAAATGACCCTTTTTTGGCAAAGTGACTAGATGTAGTTTTTGAACCCTAGCTCTGCCGGCACCTAGGGAAAGCTAGCAAACCTATATATTTTTGTAAACTAGACACCCAAGGGAATCCAGGATGGGGTGACTTGAGTGCCTCCCTCCAGGGTCTGTTATCCAGAATCCCTTGCACACCTAAAAAATTTATAAAAAAAAAACATTTGACCCACATTTCTGTGATGGAAAGTTCTGGAATCTGCGTGGATCCACAAATTTCCACCGACCCCGCGTTCCCCAAAGTCCTACAAGAAAAATGGTACCTCACTTGTGCGGGTCGCCTAGTGCCCGAGACAGGAAACGGCGCAAAACGCACCGTGGTCACACCTCAATTTTGCAGTGAAAATGTACCCTTTTTTGGCAAAGTGCCTAGCTGTAGTTTTTGAACCCTAGCTCTGCCGGCACCTAGGGAAACCTAGGAAACCTATATATTTTTGAAAACTAGACTCCCCGGGGAATCCAGGATGGGGTGACTTGAGTGCCTCCCACCAGGGTCTGTTACACAGAATCCCTTGCAAACCTAAATAATTGACAAAAAAACACATTTTCCCCACATTTCTGTGATGGAAAGTTCTGGAATCTACGTGGATCCACAAATTTCCACCCACCCCGCGTTCCCCAAAGTCCTATGAGAAAAATGGTACCTCACTTGTGCGGGTCGGCCTAGTGCCTGCGACAGGAAACGGCGCAAAACGCAACGTGGTCACACCTCAATTTTGCAGTGAAAAATGACCCTTTTTTGGCAAAGTGACTAGCTGTAGTTTTTTAACCCTAGCTCTGCCGGCACCTAGGGAAACCTAGCAAATCTATATATTTTTGAAAACTAGACACCCAGGGGAATCCAGGATGGGGTGACTTGAGTGCCTCCCTCCAGGGTCTGTTACCCAGAATCCCATGCACACCTAAACAATTTACAAAAAAACACATTTGCCCCACATTTCTGTGATGGAAAGTTCTGGAATCTGCGTGGATCTACAAATTTCCACCCACCCCACGTTCCCCAAAGTCCTACAAGAAAAATGGTACCTCACTTGTGCGGGTCGCCTAGTGCCCGCGACAGGAAACGGCGCAAAACGCACCGTGGTCACACCTCAATTTTGTAGTGAAAAATGACCCTTTTTTGGCAAAGTGCCTAGCTGTAGTTTTTGAACCCTAGCTCTGCCGGCACCTAGGGAAACCTATCAAACCTATATATTTTTGAAAACTAGACACCCAGGGGAATCCAGGATGGGGTGACTTGAGTGCCTCCCACCAGGGTCTGTTACCCAGAATCCCTTGCAAACCTAAAAACTTTACAAAAAAACACATTTTCCCCACATTTCTGTGATGGAAAGTTGTGGAATCTACGTGGATCTACAAATTTCCACCCACCCCGCGTTCCCCAAAGTCCTATGAGAAAAATTGTACCTCACTTGTGGGGGTCGGCCTAGTGCCCGCGACAGGAAACGGCGCAAAACGCAACGTGGTCACACCTCAATTTTGCAGTGAAAAATGACTCTTTTTTGGCAAAGTGACAAGCTGTAGTTTTTGAACCCTAGCTCTGCCGGCACCTAGGGAAACCTAGCAAACCTATATATTTCTGTAAACTAGACACCCAGGGGAATCCAGGATGGGGTGACTTGAGTGCCTCCCACCAGGGTCTGTTACCCAGAATCCCTTGCAAACGTAAAAAATGGACAAAAAAAACAAATTTTCCCCACATTTCTGTGATGGAAAGTTCTGGAATCTGCGTTGATCCACAAATTTCCACACACCCCGCGTTCCCCAAAGTCCTATGAGAAAAATGGTACCTCACTTGTGCGGGTCGGCTTAGTGCCCGCGACAGGAAACGGCGCAAAACGCACTGTGGTCACACCTCAATTTTGCAGTGAAAAATGACCCTTTTTTGGCAAAGTGACTAGATGTAGTTTTTGAACCCTAGCTCTGCCGGCACCTAGGGAAACCTAGGAAACCTATATATTTTTGAAAACTAGACTCCCCGGGGAATCCAGGATGGGGTGACTTGAGTGCCTCCCACCAGGGTCTGTTACACAGAATCCCTTGCAAACCTAAATAATTGACAAAAAAACACATTTTCCCCACATTTCTGTGATGGAAAGTTCTGGAATCTACGTGGATCCACAAATTTCCACCCACCCCGCGTTCCCCAAAGTCCTATGAGAAAAATGGTACCTCACTTGTGCGGGTCGGCCTAGTGCCTGCGACAGGAAACGGCGCAAAACGCAACGTGGTCACACCTCAATTTTGCAGTGAAAAATGACCCTTTTTTGGCAAAGTGACTAGCTGTAGTTTTTTAACCCTAGCTCTGCCGGCACCTAGGGAAACCTAGCAAATCTATATATTTTTGAAAACTAGACACCCAGGGGAATCCAGGATGGGGTGACTTGAGTGCCTCCCTCCAGGGTCTGTTACCCAGAATCCCATGCACACCTAAACTATTTACAAAAAAACACATTTGCCCCACATTTCTGTGATGGAAAGTTCTGGAATCTGCGTGGATCTACAAATTTCCACCCACCCCACGTTCCCCAAAGTCCTACAAGAAAAATGGTACCTCACTTGTGCGGGTCGCCTAGTGCCCGCGACAGGAAACGGCGCAAAACGCACCGTGGTCACACCTCAATTTTGTAGTGAAAAATGACCCTTTTTTGGCAAAGTGCCTAGCTGTAGTTTTTGAACCCTAGCTCTGCCGGCACCTAGGGAAACCTATCAAACCTATATATTTTTGAAAACTAGACACCCAGGGGAATCCAGGATGGGGTGACTTGAGTGCCTCCCACCAGGGTCTGTTACCCAGAATCCCTTGCAAACCTAAAAACTTTACAAAAAAACACATTTTCCCCACATTTCTGTGATGGAAAGTTGTGGAATCTACGTGGATCTACAAATTTCCACCCACCCCGCGTTCCCCAAAGTCCTATGAGAAAAATTGTACCTCACTTGTGGGGGTCGGCCTAGTGCCCGCGACAGGAAACGGCGCAAAACGCAACGTGGTCACACCTAAATTTTGCAGTAAAAAATGACTCTTTTTTGGCAAAGTGACAAGCTGTAGTTTTTGAACCCTAGCTCTGCCGGCACCAAGGGAAACCTAGCAAACCTATATATTTCTGTAAACTAGACACCCAGGGGAATCCAGGATGGGGTGACTTGAGTGCCTCCCACCAGGGTCTGTTACCCAGATTCCCTTGCAAACGTAAAAAATGGACAAAAAAAACACATTTTCCCCACATTTCTGTGATGGAAAGTTCTGGAATCTGCGTTGATCCAAAAATTTCCACCCACCCCGTGTTCCTCAAAGTCCTATGAGAAAAATGGTACCTCACTTGTGCGGGTCGGCTTAGTGCCCGCGATAGGAAATGGCGCAAAACGCAACGTGGTCACACCTCAATTTTGCAGTGAAAAATGACCCTTTTTTGGCTAAGTGACTAGCTGTAGTTTTTTAACCCTAGCTCTGCCGGCCCCTAAGGAAACCTAGCAAATCTATATATTTTTGAAAAATAGACACCCAGGGGAATCCAGGATAGGGTGACTTGGGAGCCTCCCTCCAGGGTCTGTTACCCAGAATCCCTTGCACAACTAAAAAATTTACAATATAAACACATTTGACCCACATTTCTGTGATGGAAAGTTCTGGAATCTGCGTGGATCCACAAATTTCAACCCACCCCGCGTTTCCCAAAGTCCTACAAGAAAAATGGTGCCTCACTTGTGCGGGTTGCCTAGTGCCCGAGAAAGGAAACGGCGCAAAACGCACCGTGGTCACACCTCAATTTTGCAGTGAAAATGTACCCTTTTTTGGCAAAGTGCCTAGCTGTAGTTTTTGAACCCTAGCTCTGCCGGCACCTAGGGAAACCTAGGAAACCTATATATTTTTGAAAACTAGACTCCCCGGGGAATCCAGGATGGGGTGACTTGAGTGCCTCCCACCAAGGTCTGTTACGCAGAATCCCTTGCAAACCTAAAAAATTGACAAAAAAACACATTTTCCCCACATTTCTGTGATGGAAAGTTATGGAATCTGCGTGGATCCACAAAGTTCCACCCACCCCGCGTTCCCCAAAGTCCTACAAGAAATATGGTACCTCACTTGTGCGTGTCGCCTAGTGCCCACGACAGGAAACAGCGCAAAACGAACCGTGGTCACACCTCAATTTTGCAGTGAAAAATTACCCTTTTTTGGCAAAGTGACTAGCTGTAGTTTTTGAACCCTAGCTCTGCCGGCACCTAGGGAAACCTAGCAAACCTATATATTTTGGTAAACTAGACACCCAGGGGAATCCAGGATGGGGTGACTTGAGTGCCTCCCACCAGGGTCTGTTACCCAGAATCCCTTGCAAACATAAAAAATGGACAAAAAAAACACATTTTCCCCACATTTCTGTGATGGAAAGTTCTGGAATCTGCGTGGATCTACAAATTTCCACCCACCCCGCGTTCCCCAAAGTCCTACAAGAAAAATGGTACCTCACTTGTGCGGGTCGCCTAGTGCCCGCGACAGGAAGCGGCGCAAAACGCACCGTGGTCACACCTCAATTTTGTAGTGAAAAATGACACTTTTTTGGCAAAGTGCCTAGCTGTAGTTTTTGAACCCTAGCTCTGCCGGCACCTAGGGAAACCTAGCTAACCTATATATTTTTGAAAACTATACACCCAGGGGAATCCAGGATGGGGTGACTTGAGTGCCTGCCACCAGGGTCTGTTACCCAGAATCCCTTGCAAACCTAAAAAATGCACAAAAAAACACATTTTCCCCACACATCTGTGATGGAAAGTTGTGGAATCTGCGTGGATCTACAAATTTCCACCCAGCCCGCGTTCCCCAAAGTCCTATGAGAAAAATTGTACCTCACTTTTGGGGGTCAGCCTAGTGCCCGCGACAGGAAACGGCGCAAAACGCAACGTGGTCACACCTCAATTTTGCAGTGAAAAATGACTCTTTTTTGGCAAAGTGACAAGCTGTAGTTTTTTAACCCTAGCTCTGCCGGCACCTAGGGAAACCTAGCAAACCTATATATTTTTGTAAACTAGATACCCAGGGGAATCCAGGAATGCGGTGACTTGAGTGCCTCCCACCAGGGTCTGTTACCCAGAATCCCTTGCAAACGTAAAAAATGGACAAAAAAAACACATTTTCCGCACATTTCTGTGATGGAAAGTTCTGGAATCTGCGTTGATCCACAAATTTCCACCCACCCCGCGTTCCCCAAAGTCCTATGAGAAAAATGGTACCTCACTTGTGCGAGTCGGCTTAGTGCCCGCGACAGGAAACGGCGCAAAACGCAACGTGGTCACAACTCAATTTTGCAGAGAAAAATGACCCTTTTTTGGCAAAGTGACTAGCTGTAGTTTTTTAACCCTAGCTCTGTCGGCACCTAGGGAAACCTAGCAAATCTATATATTTTTGAAAAATAGACACCCAGGGGAATCCAGGATGGGGTGACTTGGGTGCCTCCCTCCAGGGTCTGTTACCCAGAATCCCTTGCACACCTAATAAATTTACAATATAAACACATTTGCCCCACATTTCTGTGATGGAAAGTTCTAGAATCTGCGTTATTCCACACATTTCCACCCACCCCCGTTCCCCAACGTCCTACAAGAAAAATGGTACCTCACTTGTGCGGGTCGCCTAGTGCCAGAGATAGGAAACGGCGCAAAACGCACCGTGGTCACACCTCAATTTTGCAGTGAAAATGTACCCTTTTTTGGCAAAGTGCCTAGCTGTAGTTTTTGAACCCTAGCTCTGCCGCCACCTAGGGAAGCCTAGGAAACCTATATATTTTTGAAAACTAGACTCCCCGGGGAATCCAGGATGGGGTGACTTGAGTGCCTCCCACCAGGGTCTGTTACCCAGAATCCTTTACAAACCTAAAAAATTGACACAAAAAACACATTTTCCCCACATTTCTGTGATGGAAAGTTCTGGAATCTGCGTGGATGCACAAATTTCCACCCACCCCGCGTTCCCCAAAGTCCTACGAGAAAAATGGTACCTCACTTGTGCTGGGCGGCCTAGTGCCCACGACAGGAAACGGCACAAAACACAACGTGGTCACACCTCAAGTTTGCAGTGAAAAATGACCCTTTTTTGGCAAAGTGACTAGCTGTAGTTTTTTAACCCTAGCTCTGCCGGCACCTAGGGAAACCTAGCAAACCGATATATTTTTGAAAACTAGACACCCAGGGGAATCCAGGATGGGGTGACGTGAGTGCCTCCCACCAGAGTCTGTTACCCAGAATCCCTTGCACACCTAAATAATTGACAAAAAAACACATTTTCCCCACATTTCTGTGATGGAAAGTTCTGGAATCTGCGTGGATGCACAAATTTCCACCCCCCCGCGTTCCTCAAAGTCCTACGAGAAAAATGGTACCTCACTTGTGCGGGGCGGCCTAGTGCCCACGACAGGAAACGGCACAAAGCGCAACGTGGTCACACCTCAATTTTGCAGTGAAAAATGACCCTTTTTTGGCAAAGTGACTAGCTGTAGATTTTGAACCCTAGCTCTGCCGGGACCTAGGGAAACCTAGCAAACCTATATATTTTTTAAAACTAGACACCCAGGGGAATCCAGTATGGGGTGACTTGAGTGCCTCCCACCAGGGTCTGTTACCCAGAATCCCTTGCAAACCTAAAAAATTGACAAAAAAAAACACATTTTCCCCACATTTCTGTGATGAAATGTTCTGGAATCTGTGTGGACCCACAAATTCCCACCCACCCCGCGTTCCCCAAAGTCCTATGAGAAAAATGGTACCTCACTTGTGCGGGTCAGCCTAGTGCCCGCGACAGGAAACAGCGCAAAACGCAACGTGGTCACACCTCAATTTTGCAGTGAAAAATTACCATTTTTTAGCAAAGTGATTAGCTGTAGTTTTTTAACCCTAGCTCTGCCGGCACCTAGGGAAACCTAGCAAACCTATATATTTTTGAAAACTAGACACCGAGGGGAATCCAGGATGGGGTGACTTGAGTGCCTCCCACCAGGGTCTGTTACTCAGAATCCCTTGCAAACCTAAACAATTGACAAAAAAACACATTTTCCCCACATTTCTGTGATGGAGAGTTCTGGAATCTGCGTGGATGTACAAATTTCCACCCACCCCGCGATCCCCAAAGTCCTATGAGAAAAATGGTACCTCACTTGTGCGGGTGGGCCTAGTGCCCGAGACAGGAAACGGCGCAATACGCAACGTGGTCACACCTCAATTTTGCAGTGATAAATGACCCTTTTTTGGCAAAGTGACTAGCTGTAGTTTTTTAACCCTAGCTCTTCCGGCACCTAGGTAAACCTAGCAAACCTATATATTTTTGAAAACTAGACACCCAGGAGAATCCAGGATGCGGTGACTTGACTGCCTCCCTCTAGGGTCTGTTACCCAGAATCCCTTGCAAACCTAAAAGATTGAAAAAAAAAAACATTTTCCCCACATTTCTGTGATGGAAAGTTCTGGAATCTGTGTGGACCCACAAATTTCCACCCACCCCGCGTTCCCCAAAGTCCTACGAGAAAAATGGTACCTCACTTGTGCAGGTCGCCTAGTGCCCGCGACAGGAAACGTCGCAAAACACAACATGGTCACACCTCAATTTTGCAGTGCAAAATGACCCTTTTTTGGCAAAGTGCCTAGCTGTAGTTTTTGAACCCTAGCTCTGCCGGCACCTAGGGAAACCTAGCAAACCTATATATTTTTGAAAACTAGACACCCAGGGGAATCCAGGATGGGGTGAGTTGAGTGCCTCCCACCAGGGTCTGTTACCCAGAAGCCCTTGCAAACCTAAAAAATTGACAAAAAAAACACATTTTCCCCACATTTCTGTGATGGAAAGTTCTGGAATCTGCGTGGATGCACAAATTTCCACCCACCCCGCGTTCCCCAAAGTCCTACAAGAAAAATGGTACCTCACTTGTGTGGGGCAACCTAGTGCCCATGACAGGAAACGGCGAAAAACGCAATGTGGTCACACTTCAATTTTGCAGTGAAAAATGACCCTTTTTTGGCAAAGTGACTAGCTTTCGTTTTTTAACCCTAGCTCTGCCGGCACCTAGGGAAACCTAGCAAACCTATATATTTTTGAAAACTAGACACCCAGGGGAATCCAGGATGGGGTGACTTGAGTGCCTCCCACCAGGGTCTGTTACCCAGAATCCCTTGCAAACCTAAACAATTGACAAAAAACACATTTTCCCCACATTTCTGTGATGGAGAGTTCTGGAATCTGCGTGGATGTACAAATTTCCACCCACCCCGCGATCCCCAAAGTCCTATGAGAAAAATGGTACCTCACTTGTGCGGGTCGGCCTAGTGCCCGAGACAGGAAACGGCGCAATACGCAACGTGGTCACACCTCAATTTTGCAGTGATAAATGACCCTTTTTTGGCAAAGTGACTAGCTGTAGTTTTTTAACCCTAGCTCTTCCGGCACCTAGGGAAACCTAGCAAACCTATATATTTTTGAAAACTAGACACCCAGGAGAATCCAGGATGCGGTGACTTGACTGCCTCCCTCTAGGGTCTGTTACCCAGAATCCCTTGCAAACCTAAAAAATTGAAAAAAAAAACATTTTCCCCACATTTCTGTGATGGAAAGTTCTGGAATCTGTGTGGACCCACAAATTTCCACCCACCCCGCGTTCCCCAAAGTCCTACGAGAAAAATGGTACCTCACTTGTGCAGGTCGCCTAGTGCCCGCGACAGGAAACGTCGCGAAACGCAACATGGTCACACCTCAATTTTGCAGTGCAAAATGACCCTTTTTTGGCAAAGTGCCTAGCTGTAGTTTTTGAACCCTAGCTCTGCCGGCACCTAGGGAAACCTAGCAAACCTATATATTTTTGAAAACTAGACACCCAGGGGAATCCAGGATGGGGTGAGTTGAGTGCCTCCCACCAGGGTCTGTTACCCAGAAGCCCTTGCAAACCTAAAAAATCGACAAAAAAAACACATTTTCCCCACATTTCTGTGATGGAAAGTTCTGGAATCTGCGTGGATGCACAAATTTCCACCCACCCCGCGTTCCCCAAAGTCCTACAAGAAAAATGGTACCTCACTTGTGTGGGGCAGCCTAGTGCCCATGACAGGAAACGGCGCAAAACGCAATGTGGTCACACTTCAATTTTGCAGTGAAAAATGACCCTTTTTTGGCAAAGTGACTAGCTTTCGTTTTTTAACCCTAGCTCTGCCGGCACCTAGGGAAACCTAGCAAACCTATATATTTTTGAAAACTAGACACCCAGGGGAATCCAGGATGGGGTGAGTTGAGTGCCTCCCACCAGGGTCTGTTACGCAGAATCCCTTGCAAATTTAAAAAATGGACAAAAAAAAACATTTTCCCCACATTTCTGTGATGGAACGTTCTGGAATCTGTGTGGATCCAAAAATTTCCACCCACCCCGCGTTCCCCAAAGTCCTACGTGAAAAATGGTACCTCACTTGTACGGGTCGCCTAATGCCCGCGACAGGAAACGGCACAAAACGCAACGTGGTCACACCTCAATTTTGCAGTGAAAAATGACCCTTTTTTGGCAAAGTGCCTAGCTGTAGTTTTTGAACCCTAGCTCTGCCGGCACCTAGGGAAACCTAGCAAACCTATATATTTTTGAAAACTAGACACCCAGGGGAATCCAGGATGTGGTGAGTTGCATGCCTCCCACCAGGGTCTGTTACCCAGAATCCCTTGCAAACCTAAAAAATTGACAAAAAAAAAAAAACATTTCCCACATTTCTGTGATGGAAAGTTCTGGAATCTGCGTGGATGCACAAATTTCCACCCACCCTGCGTTCCCCAAAGTCCTACGAGAAAAATGGTACCTCACTTGTGTGGGGCAGCCTAGTGCCCGTGACAGGAAACGGCGCAAAACGCAACGTGGTCACACTTCAATTTTGCAGTGAAAAATGACCCTTTTTTGGGAAAGTGACTAGCTGTAGTTTTTTAACCCTAGCTCTGCCGGCACCTAGGGAAACCTAGAAAACCTATATATTTTTGTAAACTAGACACCCAGGGGAATCCAGGATGGGGTGACTTGAGTGCCTCCAACCAGGGTCTGTTACCCATACTCCCTTGAAAACCTAAGAAATTGACAAAAAACACATTTCCCCCACATTTCTGTGATGGAAAGTTCTGGAATCTGCGTGGATCTACAAATTTCCACTCACCCCGCGTTCCCCAAAGTTCTATGAGATAAATGGTACCTCACTTGTGCGGGTCGGCCTAGGGCCCGCGACAGGAAACGGCGCAAAACGCAACGTGGTCACACCTCAATTTTGCAGTGAAAAATGACCCTTTTTTGGCAAAGTGACTAGCTGTAGTTTTTTAACCCTAGCTCTGCCGGCACCTGGGAAACCTAGCAAACCTATATATTTTTGAAAACTAGACACCCAGGGGAATCCAGTATGGGGTGACTTGAGTGCCTCCGACCAGGGTCTGTTACCCAGAATCCCTTGCAAACTTAAAAAATGGACAAAAAAACAAATTTTCCCCACATTCCTGTGATGGAAAGTTCTGGAATCTGCGTGGATCTACAAATTTCCACTCACCCCGCGTTCCCCAAAGTTCTATGAGAAAAATGGTACCTCACTTGTGCGGGTCGGCCTAGTGCCCGCGACAGGAAACAGCACAAAACGCAATGTGGTCACACCTCAATTTTGCAGTGAAAAATGACCCTTTTTTGGCAAAGTGACTAGCTGTAGTTTTTTAACCCTAGCTCTGCCGGCACCTAGGGAAATGTTAGACCTGGCACCTTGGCGTGAGTTTCCCTTCCACTTTTTGCTGATGTGCCTCATTGTGTTTTGTTGGTGTTAGCTGCTCAGGGCACTGTGCCACTGCTAATCAGTTCCACAGTGCAAGTGCTCCCTTTGTAAAGTGTATACATTGATTGGTGTCCATGATTGGTTTATTTGGTTTACTGTCAGCCCCTAGTAAAGTGCACCAGGAGTGCAAGGGCTTGTAAATACAAATGCTGCTGGTGGGCCTGCAGCACTGGTTGTGCCACCCACAGAAGCGGCCTAGTAAAATGTATCTAGGGTCTGCCACTGCAGAACCTGCGCGCGGTCTGGTACCGTCGCGCTGACTGCGCAAGTGCACCCACTTGCCAGTCCCTAAACCTTCCCTTAACTACATATTAGTCACCCCTCTGGTAGGCCCAAGGGCAGGGTGCATTGTAGGCATAAGGTAGGACATGCCCTGATGTGTGTGGCATGTCTTAATAGTGAATTACAGCCATTTTCCTTTTTCACTATTGAAGGCTACCTGCTCTCCATAGGCCAGAATGGGCTGCTGGAGTCACTACACGCTGTGACCCCAGTGGACTCATAGAGCATGGTAGAAAGTCATGTTTAGTATGCCTGAACTCAGAATAATAAAATACTTATTTTAGTAAAGTTTATTTTAATATCCTGCGTTTGTAAATACTACTTTTAGAAAGTTAGTATTTACTGTTTGGTCATTCAGTCCGCCTCTGCACTGTGTGTGTGTGTTCTGCCTAGCAACAGTAATGAGCAGGGTTGGGGAATCCCCAGTGTAGGAGAGTAGGGTCTGCTATCCTATGGTCACCCCAAATTTTTGCTTTTTGCTTCACTGGTTTTTGACATATTGAGGCTGTGGGCCTGCCAATCAGACCCCCAGCCTGCTGTTCTCTCTACTAAATTTACACTATGCACCCTAGGTGCATAACCAATTGGAAGTGGATCACGCTGTGAGCGCCTGTACCAGTGTACACTAGGTACCCAGGGCATTGGTGTATCTAAGGCCTACCAGGGGCTGAAGCATGTATTGTGCCACCCCTGGCCTGGCCTAACAAATTTGACACAACTGGCTGATCACTCAGCTGGGGTAAGTTGGTGTAACCACCTCTTACTTAGGTGTAGTATACCTATACCTAACCTTAAATGGGACACCTGGTAACCTATAAGTCACTCCTATGGCAGGCCTTAACAATCCTGAAGGCAGAGTGCTTGGTTCCATGTGAGATGGTGCTCTGGCATGAGTTGAGCCTGTCTGCAGTGGTCGGAACCACTTCCTTCTACTGTTTCCAGATATCGTCATACCATATACTCTTAAGTGCATTATGAACCTCGCGGTTAAATGCTATCTTTGGTTTGGCTTTATTAAAACATGTCGAGTAAGGTGTCATACGAATTGGAATACTAACCCCTCGCCAATTCTGGCGACGGGGTTAGCATTCCACCCTTCTAGAGGGACACGACATGTACAGTACCTGAAACCCGGGTAAAATCAGACATAGCCTCAGCTCCACCAAATGGATGCTGCCACCACAGACACAAGTCTGCCCTCCTGCTGCTGGGAGTCCTTCCAGCTTGGGAGGTGTGGACAAAGGGTTTCCTGCCAGGGGAGGTGCGTGCACCACCCCAGACAGGATTTTGTGTATTGGTCAGGTAGGGCTTGAAAGAAACCAGACATGCCTGTGGCTCACAAAGAGCCTCGGTGCATATGCCAGTTCAATCCGGTCCTGGGGCACACCAGTCCCGGGCCTGGGGCGAGCTGGACAAAGGATTTGGGGTGTAACCACCCCCCTTCCTGGTCCCACCCTTAGGGAGGGACCTAGCAGGGAGTCCGGCCCCTAGAATCCGCTTAAAGGTAGGAGCTGTGTCCTAAGACTTCAGACATCCTGGAATCAACTTGAAACTAAGAAGAAGACGGGAACTTCGACATTCTGCTGCACAGAAGACTGAAGGAAATCTCCCCTGTGATCAGGGAGTGACCACCTTGCTAACGCAAGCACCATCTAGCGAATCAACGTCTGCTTTGCCGCCACCTCCCGCCGGAGCCCGAGCCTAGAGACTGACAAGACCTGGACCTCCAGACCTCTCACCGCCCGATCCACAGTCCCTGAAAAGAGGAGACCCGTGGAGGCAACGAGACACGTGGAGCCAGCCACCTTGAAACGACCACGACAAGCTGCAAGTGCAACAACCAAGGCTCCCTCCAAGTTGTGCTTTGGGATCTGAGAAGCCCAACACCCGAGCAGCATCTGCACCAAAGGTGAGCCCTCCAGCATCTCCACGATCTGCGTGGGGCCCTTCTGCATTTTGCCACTCGACGCGCCTAACCGGTTGATGGCCCGCTGGCTAGTGGCCATCTTGGCGATGAACTTCAAGAAATACACCGCTGGTCTGGTTGCTCCAGAATGGCCCTTGCTCCCCTCCAAAGGAGCAGTCCCTCTGACCTTGCTGGTCAGAACCATCAGCTTATTTCATTTTCCACAACAATTGCTTTTGCCAAGGCTTGTTTGCTTCGACCAAGTCGCCAACACCGCCGACAGCGAGAGCCTGCGTGGGACAGCTCGTGAACCAACTCCTGGACATCGTCGACCTTCAGGGACCACGTGGCTGCAGAGACAAGCTACACCTTTCTTCCTGTTTGCACCCGACATCGCCTGGTACCCACCTGGTGCCACGCTGGTCACTGGCTAGTGACTGTGAACACTGTCCCCTCTGCTTACAGGTCTTCTACAACTCCGATCCACTCTTGGATCCACTGCATCCCTTCCGGACCGACCGCCTGCAGCATCTTTGTCCACAGGCTCCATTGAACAGATAGAAGAAACCCGACGCACTTCGAGGCCTATGCACCCGCTTCCTGTGGGTGAGGTAAAGCTGGCACTCCGGTGCCCAAGTGTAGAGAATCATCTCTAGTATCTGTGTTTCCAATCTTGAGTTCATAGTCCATCCGGAAGATCCTTTTTGCAGTAACTTTGTAACTTTTACTCACCCATTGAAAACCTGTGGGAGCACGCGTGTGACTATTTGCTCTGCACACGCAACCCGTGGACATCCTGGTCACTAACTGAAGTTAGCTCCTTGTAGGCCCAGTGATTCTAGAGGCCCTAGGCCTTTTCCCTTTTCTGTTCGTGGTACTTATACCACTATTTTAGTATATGGTTTGAGCGGCCACCAGGGCCTATCCATATAAAGTGCAACTTCTGTGTATTCTACTGTAATCTTGTTTGACGATTTGTGCTCCTGTGCTCATAAAGAGACTAGGGGTTACTTTGAGAAATAAATACATATATATTTTGAATATATATCTGTGTGGTGTCCTTTCATTGGTATAAAAGGGGGTTGCATTTGGTAAAACAGCTTGCTTAACACGTTTCACGAGTTTAGCCTCAAAGACTGCTTAGCCTACGCTACCACTAGGGCAGCTAGTCCGAAAAGGTTGACTTACAACCACACCATAAGGGTTGCTTGGCATGGCACAAGGTGGTCACTTTAACTAGTGAACATCATATACCAGGCCAACTTCTCACATTGGTGAGCAGCGGTTGGATTTGAGCTTGCTGTGTTTTACCATTGTAATCTCTTGGTTACCAATTGAAAGATCACATAGGTACCTGTAGGTACATATAAAACAAGATTAGATATACTTAAGTTCTACTGAACTTAGTGTTGTAGAGCAAAGGGAGTAGCACACCCTGACTACAACTACTAGATAGGTTTAGTAGGTAAACCCGAGTGTAGGTAGATTGCAACACATCCACCCACACTTAAGAGCAATGGCTGGGGCAGAGGGGTCCACTGTACCCATCTCTGTTGAGAGTGACCCCTAGAGGGCACCATCCATCTTTGCTACCCTTAATCAAAATGAGCTCAGGCATTTGGCAAATATCAGGGGCCTTAAACAGCCCAAGAATCCTACTTCTGCTGAACTCAGGGAGCTTTTACAGGCTGATGAAGATCAGAAAGCTCTCAGGAAAGCCTCCCAGTTAGGCCCCTTAGGGACAGGAACAGGAGGCCCCCCTTCTGAAGATGCTACTGAAGTACCCCTTTCCAATAGTCATCCCTTAGATGAGAATCATACTACAGAGGAGGAAAGTGACGGGGATACAGGAGGTAGTGAGGATGAAGGGAGAACTAGCCCAGTGCCAAGTGTTATACGTGGCCCAGCTAACTTAAGGCTACTGGGGACTGACAATGGGATCACCCCATTGGATCTCCCTAGTGGACTTAACCAGGGGCTTGGGAGGCAAAGGAATCACTCAGGTGACGCTAATGCTTCTCATGCCTCTAGAGGCTCTCAAGGTCACTCCAGGAGAAGGATGACCACCCCTCAGAGGAGGGAGCATGAGGCCAGGATGCAAGAAGCCCAGCTGAGGATCAGGAAGCAGGAGCTAGAAGTAGCCCTGATGGAAGAGAAACTGAGCAAAGCTAGGCAGCATAAAGAGAGTGGGTCTATACCCACTGGTGGCAGCATTGTCCCTAAGGACAAAGATAGGGTCTTTGACAATAGGAACCTGTCTAAGGTTGTGCCCCCCTACAAAAGTGGGGATGACATCCACAAATGGATGACTGCTCTTGAGAGAGCCTGCAAAGTGCAGCAGGTTCCTGAAGACCAGTGGGCAGCAATCCTCTGGCTCTCCTTTCAAGGAAGAGGCAGAGACAGACTCCTCACTACTAGAGAAGAGGATGTCAGAAATTACAGAGTCCTGAAGAGTGTCCTAGTTGATGGGTTAGGCTTAACCACTGAACAGTACAGGTTAATGTTCAGAGACACCCAGAAGACACAGACTCAGGACTGGTCTGAATACATTGAATGTGCCACTAAGGCTTTGGAGGGTTGGTTGCTGGGAAGTAAGGTATCTGATTATACAGGATTGTACAATTTGATGATGAGAGAACAGATTTTAAATAACTGTCAAAACCAGCAACTGCATCAACACTTGGTTGACTCTGATCTGATCTCTCCCCAAGAATTAGGAAAGAAGGCAGACAAATGGGTCAGAACCAGGGTTAAGCAAAAGAACCA
This sequence comes from Triturus cristatus, assembly GCF_964204655.1. NCBI lineage: Eukaryota > Metazoa > Chordata > Amphibia > Caudata > Salamandridae > Triturus > Triturus cristatus. The sequence goes on from NW_028187382.1 coordinate 1,368,483, forward strand.
GAACCAGGGCCAAGGGGGTGATCAGAAGAAAACAGACCAAAAGGGTGGAGATCAGAAATCTAAAGACCAGAAGTCTTCAACAGGGCCCCAAACTACTGCTAAAGAGGGTGGGTCCCAGCCTAAAGGGAAGAAGAAAGAAGGTCAAAAGAAACCCTGGTGCAATCATTGCAAGAATACAACTCACTGGACTAGTGATTGTAAAAAGGGTGGAGCCCCCAACACTGTTGCCCCTAAGGCACCTGCTCCCAGTACTACTGTTAGCAGTGTTGGTCCCCAGACAAAGGGTGTAGTGGGAATCACTATGGGAACTGAAGGAGATTCTGACTTAGACCGAACCCTGACACAGGCAGTCTTGATCTGTGATGGGGACATTGATTTGTCCCTGACTGTGAGCCCCAGTAACCTGGGCAAGTACAGACAGACTCCTTTAATTAATGAAAAAGTGGCTCAAGCCTACAGGGGCACATGTGCCAGTGTCACTATGGTGACACCAGGCTTTGTGGATCCTGGACAGTACATACCAGGTGAGAATTACCTGGTGACCAATGCCAGCAATGCCACTACTTCACATAGTGTGGCAGTTGTTAACTTCTCATGGGGAGGGGTAACTGGCCTCAAAAGGGTTGTGGTTAGTGCAGACCTCCCAGTAGAATGTTTGTTGGGCAATGACCTAGAGAGTTCTCTATGGTCTGAAGTGCAGTACAGGACACATGCGGAGATGTTAGGTATATCACCACATGTCCTTGCTGTGACCAGGTCACAGGCCAAAAAGTGCCTTACTGAACCAAAGGTCTTGGATCCTGGAACAATGGACCAAGCACCTACCAAGAAGAAGAACAGGAGGGTCAAGGCTTTGCCTTCCCCCCTGCCTCAGAGTGATGATCAACCTTCCCAGGAAGCTGATCTAGAGAACCCTGAAGGAGCTGTCCCTGAAGAGCTTGAACCTGATCAGGTTGAGTTTCTGGGGACAGGGGGACCTTCAAGGGCTGACTTGAGGCAGGCTCAGTTATCCTGTCCCTCTCTTGAACCCCTCAGACAGCTGGCTGCTGCTGAGGCTGCTGGGAATGCTCAAGGTACCCATAAAGTGTATTGGGATGATGGGCTCCTTTATTCAGAGGCTAGAGACCCCAAGCCTGGTGCAACCAGGAGGTTGGTTATACCTCTGCAATATAGGGGCTTCCTTCTTACCTTGGCCCATGATATTCCTTTAGCAGGACACTTAGGCCAGAATAAGACTTGGGACAGGCTTGTCCCTCACTTTCACTGGCCTCACATGAATGAAGATACAAAGGAGTTTTGTCGCTCCTGTGTGACCTGCCAAGCCAGTGGCAAATCAGGTGGCACAACAAAGGCCCCCCTAATACCACTACCTGTGGTGGGGGTCCCCTTTGAAAGAGTGAGAATAGATATAGTGGGTCCCATGGATCCTCCCACTGCATCTGGGCACAGATTTATACTGGTGGTAGTGGATCATGCCACCAGGTATCCAGAGGCAATTCCCCTTAGGACCACTACAGCACCTGTTGTGGCCAGGGCCCTGCTGGGAGTATTCTCCAGAGTGGGGTTTCCTAAGGAGGTAGTTTCTGACAGAGGTACCAACTTCATGTCAGGATACTTGACAGCTATGTGGAAGGAATGTGGTATCAACTACAAGTTCACCACTCCTTATCACCCACAATGCAATGGGCTTGTTGAGAGATTCAACAAGACCCTAAAGGGTATGATCAAAGGATTACCTGAAAAGCTCAGGCGAAGATGGAACATCCTTCTACCCTGCCTTCTGTTTGCTTACAGAGAGGTCCCACAAAAAGGAGTTGGCTACAGCCCCTTTGAATTGTTGTTTGGGCACCCTGTAAGAGGCCCACTGTGTTTGGTGAAGGAAGGATGGGAGTTACCTCTTAAAAAGCCTAAACAAGACATAGTGGACTATGTACTTGGTCTCCGCTCCAGGATGGCTGAGTATATGGAGAAGGCATCCAAAAACCTTGAGGCAAGCCAGGCCTTACAGAAAGCTTGGCATGACCAAAAGGCTATCTTGGTTGAGTTTCAGCCAGGACAGAAGGTATGGGTGTTGGAGCCAGTGGCCCCAGCAGCACTCCAAGACAAATGGTCTGGACCCCATACAATCCTGGAAAAGAAGGGAGAGGTTACCTACTTGGTGGACCTAGGAACTCCCAGGAGTCCCCACAGGGTACTCCATGTTAACAGGTTAAAAGCATATGTTGACAGGGCAGACATGGGCTTGCTCATGGCTACGGATGAGGGACAGGAGGAAGAGAGTGACCCTCTCCCAGACCTGTTGTCTCAGAACCCTGAAGATGGCTCAGTTGAAGGAGTGACTGTAGGAGAGTAGGGTCTGCTATCCTATGGTCACCCCAAATTTTTGCTTTTTGCTTCACTGGTTTTTGACATATTGAGGCTGTGGGCCTGCCAATCAGACCCCCAGCCTGCTGTTCTCTCTACTAAATTTAAACTATTCACCCTAGGTGCATAACCAATTGGAAGTGGATCACCCTGTCAGCCCCTGTACCAGTGTACACTAGGTACCCAGGGCATTGGTGTACCCAAGGCCTGCCAGGGGCTGCAGCATGTATTATGCCACCCCAGGCTTGGCCTAACAATCTGACACAACTGGCTGTTCACTCAGCTCGGGTAAGTTGGTGTAATCACCTCTTACTTAGGTGTAGTATACCTATACCTAACCTTAAATGGGACACCTGGTAACCTATAAATCACTCCTATGGCAGGCCTTAACAATCCTGAAGGCAGAGTGCTTGGTTCCATGTGAGATGGTGCTCTGGCATGAGCTGAGCCTGTCTGCAGTGGTCGGAAAAACTTCCTTCTACTGTTTCCAGATATCGTCATACCATATACTCTTAAGTGCATTATGAACCTCGCGGTTAAATGCTATCTTTGGTTTGGCTTTATCAAAACATGTCGAGTAAGGTGTCATACGAATTGGAATACTAACCCCTCGCCAATTCTGGTGACGGGGTTAGCATTCCACCCTTCTAGAGGGACACGACATGTACAGTACCTGAAACCCGGGTAAAATCAGACATAGCCTCAGCTCCACAATATGGATGCTGCCACCACAGACACAAGTTTGCCCTCCTGCTGCTGGGAGTCCTTCCAGCTTGGGAGGTGTGGACAAAGGGTTTCCTGCCAGGGGAGGTGCATGCACCACCCCAGACAGGATTTTGTGTATTGGTCAGGGAGGGCTTGAAAGAAACCAGACATGCCTGTGGCTCACAAGGAGCCTCGGTGCATATGCCAGTTCAAACCGGTCCTGGGGCACACCAGTCCCGGGCCTGGGGTGAGCTGGACAAAGGATTGGGGGTGTAACCACCCCCCTTCCTGGTCCCACCCATAGGGAGGGACCTAGCAGGTAGTCCGGCCCCTAGAATCCGCTTAAAGGTAGGAGCTGTGTCCTAAGACTTCAGACATCCTGGAATCAACTTGAAACTAAGAAGAAGACGGGAACTTCGACATTCTGCTGCACAGAAGACTGAAGGAAATCTCCCCTGTGGTCAGGGAGTGACCACCTTGCTAACGCAAGCACCATCCAGCGAATCAACGTCCGCTTTGCCGCCGCCTCCCGCCGGAGCCCGAGCTCAGAGACTGACAAGACCTGGACCTCCAGACCTCTCACCGCCCGATCCACAGTCCCTGAAAAGAGGAGACCCGTGGAGGCACCGAGACACGTGGAGCCAGCCATCTTGAAACGACCACGACAAGCTGACAAGTGCAACAACCAAGGCTCCCTCCAAGTTGTGCTTTGGGATCTGAGAAGCCCAACCCTCGAGCAGCATCTGCACCAAAGGTGAGCCCTCCAGCATCTCCACGATCTGCGTGGGGCCCTTCTGCATTTTGCCACTCAACGCGCCCAACCGGTTGCTGGCCCGCTGGCTAGTAGCCATCTTGGAAACGAACTTTACAAAATACACCACTGGTCTGGTTGCTCCAGACTGGCCCTTGCTCCCCTCCAAAGGAGCAGTCCCTCTGACCTTGCTGGTCAGAACCATCAGCTTATTTCATCTCCTACAACAATTGCTTTTGCCAAGGCTTGTTTGCTTCGATCAAGTCGTCGACACTGCCGACAGCGAGAACCTGCGTGGGACAGCTGGTGAACCGACTCCTGGACGTCGTCGATCTCCAGGGACCACGTGGCTGCAGAGACAAGCTACACCTTTCTTCCTGTTTGCACCCGACATTGCCTGGTACCCACCTGGTGCCACGCTGGTCACTGGCTAGTGACTGTGAACACTGTCCCCTCTGCTTACAGGTCTTCAACATCTCTGATCCACTCTTGGATCCACCGCATCTCTCCCGGACCGACCGCCTGCAGCATCTTTGTCTTTAGGCTCCACGGAACAGATAGAAGAAACCCGACGCACTTCGAGGCCTATGCACCCGCTTCCTGTGGGTGAGGTAAAGCTGGCACTCTTGTGCCCAAGTGTAGTATTACATCTCTAGTGCCTGTGTTCCAAATCTTGAGTTCCTAGTCCATCCGGAAGATCCTCTTTGCAGTAACTTTGTACTTTTTACGCACCCATTGAAACCTATGGGAGCACGCGTGTGACTATTTGCTCTGCACACGCCACCCGTGGACCTCCTGGTCACTAACTGAAGTTAGCTCCTTGTAGGCCCAGCGATTCTAGAGGCCCTTGGCCTTTTCCCCTTTCTGTTCGTGGTACTTATACCACTATTTTAGTATATGGTTCGAGCGGCCACCAGGGCCTATCCATATAAAGTGCAACTTCTGTGTATTCTACTGTAATCTTGTTTGACGATTTGTGCTCCTGTGCTCATAAAGAGACTAGGGGTTACTTTGAGAAATAAATACATATATATTTTGAATATATATCTGTGTGGTGTCCTTTCATTGGTATAAAAGGGGGTTGCATTTGGTAAAACAGCTGGCTTAACACGCTTCACGAGTTTAGCCTCAAAGACTGCTTAGCCTACGCTACCACTAGGGCAGCTAGTCCGAAAAGGTTGACTTACAACCACACCATAAGGTTTGCTTGGCATGGTACAAGGTGATCACTTTAACTAGTGAGCATCATATACCAGGCCAACTTCTCACATTGGTGAGCAGCGGTTGGATTTGAGCTTGCTGTGTTTTACCATTGTAATCTCTTGGTTACCAATTGAAAGATCACATAGGTACCTGTAGGTACATATAAAACAAGATTAGATATACATAAGTTCTACTGAACTTAGTTGTTGTAGAGCAAAGGGAGTAGCACACCCTGACTACAACTACTAGATAGGTTTAGTAGGTAAACCCAAGTGTAGGTAGATTGCAACACATCCACCCACACTTAAGAGCAATGGCTGGGGCAGAGGGGTCCACTGTACCCATCTCTGTTGAGAGTGACCCCCAGAGGGCACCATCCATCTTTGCTACCCTTAATCAGAATGAGCTCAGGCATTTGGCAACTCTTAGAGGCCTTAAACAGCCCAGGAACCCTACCTCTGCTGAGCTCAGAGAACTCTTGCAAAATGATGAAAATCAGAGAGAGCTCAAGAAAGCTTCCCAGTTAGCCCCCTTAGGGTCAGGAACAGGAGGCCCCCCTTCTGAAGATGCTACAGAAGTACCCCTTTCCAATAGCCATCCCTTAGATGAGAACCATACTACAGAGGAGGAAAGTGGGGAGGATACAGAAAGTAGTGATGATGAAGGGAGAACTAGCCCAGTGCCAAGTGTTATACTTGGCCCAGCTAAACTAAGGCTATTGGGGACTGACAATGGGATCATCCCATTGGATCTCCCCAGTGGACTTAACCAGGGGCTTGGGAGGCAAAGGAATCGCTCAGGTGACTCTAATGCTTCTCATGCCTCTAGAGGCTCTCAAGGTCACTCCAGGAAAAGGATGACCACCCCTCAGAGGAGGGAACATGAGGCCAGAATGCAGGAAGCCCAGCTGAGGATCAGGAAGCAGGAGCTAGAGGTAGCCCTGATGGAAGAAAAACTGAACAAGGCTAGGCAACCTAGAGAGAGTGGTTCTATACCCACTGGTGGCAGCATTGTCCCTAAGGACAAAGATAGGGTCTTTGATAATAGGAACCTGTCTAAGGTTGTGCCCCCCTACAAAAGTGGGGATGACATCCACAAATGGATAACTGCTCTTGAGAGAGCCTGCAAAGTACAGCAGGTTCCTGAAGACCAGTGGGCAGCAATCCTCTGGCTCTCCTTTGAAGGAAGAGGCAGAGACAGACTCCTCACTGTTAGAGAAGAGGATGTCAGAAATTACAGAGTCCTGAAGAGTGTTCTAGTTGATGGGTTAGGCTTAACCACTGAACAGTACAGGTTAATGTTCAGAGACACCCAAAAGACACAGACTCAGGACTGGTCTGAATATGTTGAATGTGCCACTAAGGCTTTGGAGGGTTGGTTGCTGGGAAGTAAGGTATCTGATTTTACAGGATTGTATAATTTGATGATGAGAGAACAGATTTTAAATAACTGTCAAAACCAGCAACTGCATCAACACTTGGTTGACTCTGATCTGACCTCTCCCCAAGAATTGGGAAAGAAGGCAGACAAATGGGTCAGAACCAGGGTTAAGCAAAAGAACCAGAACCAGGGCCAAGGGGGTGATCAGAAGAAAACAGACCAAAAGGGTGGAGATCAGAAATCTAAAGACCAGAAGTCTTCAACAGGGCCCCAAACTACTGCTAAGGAGGGTGGGTCCCAACAACAATCCAAGGGAAAGAAGAAAGAAGGTCAAAAGAAACCCTGGTGCAATCATTGCAAGAATACAACTCACTGGACTAGTGATTGTAAGAAGGGTGGAGCCCCCAACACTGTTGCCCCTAAGGCACCTGCTCCCAGTACTACTGTTAGCAGTGTTGGTCCCCAGACAAAGGGTGTAGTGGGAATCACTATGGGAACTGAAGGAGATTCTGACTTAGACAGAACCCTGACACAGGCAGTCTTGATCTGTGATGGGGACATTGATGTGTCCCTGACTGTGAGCCCCAGTAACCTGGGCAAGTACAGACAGACTCCTTTAATTAACGAAAAAGTGGCTCAAGCCTACATGGACACATGTGCCAGTGTCACTATGGTGACACCAGGCTTTGTGGACCCTGGACAGTACATACCAGGTGAGAACTACCTGGTGACCAATGCCAGCAACGCCACTACTTCACATAGTGTGGCAGTTGTTAACTTCTCATGGGGAGGGGTAACTGGCCTCAAAAGGGTTGTGGTTAGTGCAGACCTCCCAGTAGAATGTTTGTTGGGCAATGACCTAGAGAGTTCTCTATGGTCAGAAGTGGAGTACAGGACTCATGCAGAGATGTTAGGTATATCATCACATGTCCTTGCTGTGACCAGGTCACAGGCCAAAAAGTGCCTCACTGAACCTCAGGTCTTGGATCCTGGAACAATGGACCAAGCACCTACCAAGAAGAAGAACAGGAGGGTCAAGGCTGTGCCTTCCCCCCTGCCTCAGAGTGATGATCAGCCTTCCCAGGAAGCTGATCTAGAGGACCCTGAAGGAACTGTCCCTGAAGAGCTTGAACCTGATCAGGTTGAGTTTCTGGGGACAGGGGGACCTTCAAGGGCTGACTTGAGGCAGGCCCAGTTATCCTGTCCCTCTCTTGAACCCCTCAGACAGCTGGCTGCTGCTGAGGCTGCTGGGAATGCTCAAGGTACCCATAAAGTGTATTGGGATGAAGGGCTCCTTTATTCAGAGGCTAGAGACCCCAAGCCTGGTGCTACCAGGAGGTTGGTTATACCTCTGCAATTTAGGGGCTTCCTTCTTACCTTGGCCCATGATATTCCTTTAGCAGGACACTTAGGCCAGAACAAGACTTGGGACAGGCTTCTCCCTCACTTTCACTGGCCTCATATGAATGAAGATACAAAGGAGTTTTGTCGCTCCTGTGTGACCTGCCAAGCCAGTGGCAAATCAGGTGGCACAACCAAGGCCTCCCTAATACCACTACCTGTGGTGGGGGTCCCCTTTGAAAGAGTGGGAATAGATATAGTGGGTCCCATGGATCCTCCCACTGCATCTGGGCACAGATTTATACTGGTGGTAGTGGATCATGCCACCAGGTATCCAGAGGCAATTCCCCTTAGGACCACTACAGCACCTGTTGTGGCCAGGGCCCTGCTGGGAGTATTCTCCAGAGTGGGGTTTCCTAAGGAGGTAGTATCTGACAGAGGTACCAACTTTATGTCAGGATACTTGACAGCTATGTGGAAGGAATGTGGTGTCAACTACAAGTTCACCGCCCCTTATCACCCACAATGCAATGGGCTTGTTGAGAGATTCAACAAGACCCTAAAAGGTATGATCAAAGGATTACCTGAAAAGCTCAGGCGAAGATGGGACATCCTTCTACCCTGCCTTCTGTTTGCTTACAGAGAGGTCCCACAAAAAGGAGTTGGCTACAGCCCCTTTGAATTGTTGTTTGGGCACCCTGTAAGAGGCCCACTGTGTTTAGTGAAGGAAGGATGGGAGTTACCTCTCAAAAAGCCTAAGCAAGACATAGTGGACTATGTACTTGGTCTCCGCTCCAGGATGGCTGAGTATATGGAGAAGGCATCCAAAAACCTTGAGGCAAGCCAGGCCTTACAGAAAGCTTGGCATGACCAAAAGGCTGTCTTGGTTGAGTTTCAGCCAGGACAGAAGGTATGGGTGCTGGAGCCAGTGGCCCCAGCAGCACTCCAAGACAAATGGTCTGGACCCCATACAATCCTGGAAAAGAAGGGAGAGGTCACCTACTTGGTAGACCTAGGAACTCCCAGGAGTCCCCACAGGGTACTCCATGTTAACAGGCTTAAAGCATATGTTGACAGGCCAGACATGGGCTTGCTCATGGCTACAGATGAGGGACAGGAGGAAGAGAGTGACCCTCTCCCAGACCTGTTGTCTCAGAACCCTGAAGATGGCTCAGTTGAAGGTGTGACCCTTGGAGGCAACCTCACTGCCCATCAGCAGACTGAATGTAGACAGGTTCTACAATCATTTTCACATGTGTTTTCCTTGATACCTAGTCAAACTGACTGGTGTACTCATGTGGTGGACACTGGTGACAGTCTGCCTGTAAAGAACAAGCTTTACAGACAACCTGACCACGTCAGGGACTGTATAAAGGCTGAGGTACATAAAATGCTGGAATTAGGTGTCATTGAACCCTCAGAGAGCCCCTGGGCTAGCCCAGTGGTTCTGGTCCCCAAACCTCACACCAAAGATGGCAAGAGAGAGATGAGGTTCTGTGTGGATTACAGAGGACTCAATGCTGTCACCAAGACAGATGCACACCCTATTCCAAGGGCAGATGAGCTCATAGACAAACTAGCTTCTGCAAAGTTTTTGAGCACATTTGACTTAACAGCTGGCTATTGGCAAATCAGATTAGCTGAGGAGTCTAAGGCCAAAACAGCATTCTCAACCCCAGGTGGGCACTACCAGTTTGTGGTGATGCCCTTTGGTCTGAAGAATGCACCTGCCACCTTCCAAAGGCTGGTGAACCAAGTCCTTACTGGGTTGGATGACTTTTGCGCAGCATATCTTGATGACATTGCTGTCTTTAGCTCCACCTGGGAGGATCACCTGATCCACCTGAAGAAGGCTCTTGAGGCTCTGCAAAGGGCAGGCCTCACTATCAAGGCTACTAAGTGCCAGATAGGGCAGAGTAAGGTTGTATATTTGGGCCACCTTGTAGGTGGAGGCCAAGTTCAACCACTGGAGAGTAAGATACAATCCATCAAGGACTGGTCTCCTCCAACCACCCAGACTCAAGTTCGAGCTTTCTTGGGCTTGACTGGGTACTACAGGAAGTTTGTTAAGAACTATGGGTCCATTGTGACTCCTCTTAATGATCTGACATCCAAGAAGATGCCCAAAAAGGTTCAGTGGACAGTAAGCTGTCAAAAGGCATTTGATGACCTGAAGGAGACCATGTGCTCTGCACCTATCCTGAAAAGTCCTGACTACTCCAAAGAGTTTATTGTCCAAACAGATGCTTCTGAGTTGGGTGTGGGAGCTGTGCTGTCACAACTTAATGTAGATGGTCAAGACCAACCCATTGCTTTTATTAGCAGAAGGTTGACCCCCAGAGAGAAGAATTGGTCAGCTATTGAGAGGGAGGCCTTTGCTGTGGTGTGGGCCCTGAAGAAGCTGAGGCCATACTTGTTTGGCACTCACTTCAAGATTCAGATCGACCATAAGCCCCTCTTGTGGCTAAATCAGATGAAGGGTGAAAACCCCAAACTGCTTAGGTGGTCCATTTCCCTACAGGGGATGGACTTTACAGTGGAGCACCGGCCAGGTACTGACCATGGGAATGCAGATGGTCTCTCCAGGTACTTCCACTTAGGACATGAAGACGAGACTGGTCAAGGCTAGTTTAATGTCCCAGCGTTTGGGGGGGGGGGGTTGTGTAGGAGAGTAGGGTCTGCTATCCTATGGTCACCCCAAATTTTTGCTTTTTGCTTCACTGGTGTTTGACATATTGAGGCTGTGGGCCTGCCAATCAGACCCCCAGCCTGCTGTTCTCTCTACTAAATTTAAACTATGCACCCTAGGTGCATAACCAATTGGAAGTGGATCACCCTGTCAGCCCCTGTACCAGTGTACACTAGGTACCCAGGGCATTGGTGTACCCAAGGCCTGCCAGGGGCTGCAGCATGTATTATGCCACCCCAGGCTTGGCCTAACAATCTGACACAACTGGCTGTTCACTCAGCTGGGGTAAGTTGGTGTAATCACCTCTTACTTAGGTGTAGTATACCTATACCTAACCTTAAATGGGACACCTGGTAACCTATAAGTCACTCCTATGGCAGGCCTTAACAATCCTGAAGGCAGAGTGCTTGGTTCCATGTGAGATGGTGCTCTGGCATGAGCTGAGCCTGTCTGCAGTGGTCGGAACAACTTCCTTCTACTGTTTCCAGATATCGTCATACCATATACTCTTAAGTGCATTATGAACCTCGCGGTTAAATGCTATCTTTGGTTTGGCTTTATCAAAACATGTCGAGTAAGGTGTCATACGAATTGGAATACTAACCCCTCGCCAATTCTGGCGACGGGGTTAGCATTCCACCCTTCTAGAGGGACACGACATGTACAGTACCTGAAACCCGGGTAAAATCAGACATAGCCTCAGCTCCACAAAATGGATGCTGCCACCACAGACACAAGTCTGCCCTCCTGCTGCTGGGAGTCCTTCCAGCTTGGGAGGTGTGGACAAAGGGTTTCCTGCCAGGGGAGGTGCATGCACCACCCCAGACAGGATTTTGTGTATTGGTCAGGGAGGGCTTGAAAGAAACCAGACATGCCTGTGGCTCACAAGGAGCCTCGGTGCATATGCCAGTTCAAACCGGTCCTGGGGCACACCAGTCCCGGGCCTGGGGTGAGCTGGACAAAGGATTGGGGGTGTAACCACCCCCCTTCCTGGTCCCACCCATAGGGAGGGACCTAGCAGGTAGACCGGCCCCTAGAATCCGCTTAAAGGTAGGAGCTGTGTCCTAAGACTTCAGACATCCTGGAATCAACTTGAAACTAAGAAGAAGACGGGAACTTCGACATTCTGCTGCACAGAAGACTGAAGGAAATCTCCCCTGTGGTCAGGGAGTGACCACCTTGCTAATACAAGCACCATCCAGCGAATCAACGTCCCCTTTGCCGCCGCCTCTCGCCGGAGCCCGAGCCCAGAGACTGACAAGACCTGGACCTCCAGACCTCTCACCGCCCGATCCACAGTCCCTGAAAAGAAGAGACCCGTGGAGGCACCGAGACCCGTGGAGCCAGCCATCTTGAAACGACCACGACAAGCTGACAAGTGCAACAACCGAGGCTCCCTCCAAGTTGTGCTTTGGGATCTGAGAAGCCCAACCCTCGAGCAGCATCTGCACCAAAGGTGAGCCCTCCAGCATCTCCACGATCTGCGGGGGGCCCTTCTGCATTTTGCCACTCAACGCGCCTAACCGGTTGCTGGCCCGCTGGCTAGTAGCCATCTTGGCGACAAACTTTACGAAATACACCACTGGTCTGTTTGCTCCAGACTGGCCCTTGCTCCCCTCCAAAGGAGCAGTCCCTCTGACCTTGCTGGTCAGAACCATCAGCTTATTTCATCTCCTACAACAATTGCTTTTGCCAAGGCTTGTTTGCTTCGATCAAGTCGCCGACACAGCCGACAGCGAGAGCCTGCGTGGGACAGCTCGTGAACCGACTCCTGGACGTCGTCGACCTCCAGGGACCACGTGGCTGTAGAGACAAGCTACACCTTTCTTCCTGTTTGCACCCGACATTGCCTGGTACCCACCTGGTGCCACACTGGTCACTGGCTAGTGACTGTGAACACTGTCCCCTCTGCTTACAGGTCTTCAACATCTCCGATCCACTCTTGGATCCACCGCATCTCTCCCGGACCGACTGCCTGCAGCATCTTTGTCTTCAGGCTCCACGGAACAGATAGAAGAAACCCGACGCACTTCGAGGCCTATGCACCCGCTTCCTGTGGGTGAGGTAAAGCTGGCACTCCTGTGCCCAAGTGTAGTATTACATCTCTAGTGCCTGTGTTCCAAATCTTGAGTTCCTAGTCCATCCGGAAGATCCTCTTTGCAGTAACTTTGTACTTTTTACGCACCCATTGAAACCTATGGGAGCACGCGTGTGACTATTTGCTCTGCACACGCCACCCGTGGACCTCCTGGTCACTAACTGAAGTTAGCTCCTTGTAGGCCCAGTGATTCTAGAGGCCCTAGGCCTTTTCCCCTTTCTGTTCGTGGTACTTATATCACTATTTTAGTATATGGTTCGAGCGGCCACCAGGGCCTATCCATATAAAGTGCAACTTCTGTGTATTCTACTGTAATCTTGTTTGACGATTTGTGCTCCTGTGCTCATAAAGAGACTAGGGGTTACTTTGAGAAATAAATACATATATATTTTGAATACATATCTGTGTGGTGTCCTTTCATTGGTATAAAAGGGGGTTGCATTTGGTAAAACAGCTGGCTTAACACGCTTCACTAGTTTAGCCTCAAAGACTGCTTAGCCTACGCTACCACTAGGGCAGCTAGTCCGAAAAGGTTGACTTACAACCACACCATAAGGGTTGCTTGGCATGGTACAAGGTGATCACTTTAACTAGTGAGCATCATATACCAGGCCAACTTCTCACAGTTACCCTTGGAGGCAACCTCACTGCCCATCAGCAGACTGAATGTAGACAAGTTCTACAATCATTTCAACATCTGTTTTCCCTAATAACAAGCCAAACTGACTGGTGTACCCATGTGGTGGACACTGGTGACAGTCTGCCTGTAAAGAACACGCTTTACAGACAACCTGACCACGTCAGGGACTGTATAAAGGCTGAGGTACATAAAATGCTGGAATTAGGTGTCATTGAACCCTCAGAGAGCCCCTGGGCTAGCCCAGTGGTTCTGGTCCCCAAACCTCACACCAAAGATGGCAAGAGAGAGATGAAGTTCTGTGTGGACTACAGGGGTCTCAATGCTGTCACCAGGACAGATGCACACCCTATTCCAAGGGCAGATGAGCTCATAGACAAACTAGCTTCTGCTAAGTTTTTTGAGCACATTTGACTTGACAGCTGGCTATTGGCAAATCAGATTAGCTGAGGAGTCTAAGGCCAAAACAGCATTCTCAACCCCAGGTGGGCACTACCAATTTGTGGTGATGCCCTTTGGTCTGAAGAATGCACCTGCCACCTTCCAAAGGCTGGTGAACCAAGTCCTTACTGGGTTGGATGACTTTTGTGCAGCATATCTTGATGACATTGCTGTCTTTAGCTCCACCTGGGAGGATCACCTGATCCACCTAAAGAAGGCTCTTGAGGCTCTGCAAAGGGCAGGCCTCACTATCAAGGCTACTAAGTGCCAGATAGGGCAGAGTAAGGTTGTGTATTTGGGCCACCTTGTAGGTGGAGGCCAAGTTCAACCACTGGAGAGTAAGATACAATCCATCAAGGACTGGTCTCCTCCAACCACCCAGACTCAAGTTCGAGCTTTCTTGGGCTTGACTGGGTACTGCAGGAAGTTTGTTAAGAACTATGGGTCCATTGTGACTCCTCTTAATGATCTGACATCCAAGAAGATGCCCAAAAAGGTTCAGTGGACAGTAAGCTGTCAAAAGGCATTTGATGACCTGAAGGAGGCCATGTGCTCTGCACCTATCCTGAAAAGTCCTGACTACTCCAAAGAGTTTATTGTCCAAACAGATGCTTCTGAGTTGGGTGTGGGAGCTGTGCTGTCACAACTTAATGTAGATGGTCAAGACCAACCCATTGCTTTTATTAGCAGGAGGTTGACCCCCAGAGAGAAGAATTGGTCAGCTATTGAGAGGGAGGCCTTTGCTGTGGTGTGGGCCCTAAAGAAGCTGAGGCCATACTTGTTTGGCACTCACTTCAAGATTCAGACCGACCATAAGCCCCTCTTGTGGCTAAATCAGATGAAGGGTGAAAACCCCAAACTGCTTAGGTGGTCCATTTCCCTACAGGGGATGGACTTTACAGTGGAGCACCGGCCAGGTACTGACCATGGGAATGCAGATGGTCTCTCCAGGTACTTCCACTTAGGACATGAAGACGAGACTGGTCAAGGCTAGTTTAATGTCCCTGCATTTGGGGGGGGGGTTGTGTAGGAGAGTAGGGTCTGCTATCCTATGGTCACCCCAAATTTTTGCTTTTTGCTTCACTGGTTTTTGACATATTGAGGCTGTGGGCCTGCCAATCAGACCCCCAGCCTGCTGTTCTCTCTACTAAATTTACACTATGCACCCTAGGTGCATAACCAATTGGAAGTGGATCACCCTGTGAGCCCCTGTACCAGTGTACACTAGGTACCCAGGGCATTGGTGTATCTAAGGCCTACCAGGGGCTGAAGCATGTATTGTGCCACCCCTGGCCTGGCCTAACAAATTTGACACAACTGGCTGATCACTCAGCTGGGGTAAGTTGGTGTAACCACCTCTTACTTAGGTGTAGTATACTTATACCTAACCTTAAATGGGACACCTGGTAACCTATAAGTCACTCCTATGGCAGGCCTTAACAATCCTGAAGGCAGAGTGCTTGGTTCCATGTGAGATGGTGCTCTGGCATGAGCTGAGCCTGTCTACAGTGGTCGGAACCACTTCCTTCTACTGTTTCCAGATATCGTCATACCATATACTCTTAAGTGCATTATGAACCTCGCGGTTAAATGCTAGAAGGAGAAGGAAAGCCTGAAGAAAAAGACTTTAATTCAACTTGTGCTTTTACAAACAATCTCCAAGGGCTTGCTGGTGAACTTGTCCCCTGATCTGCGCCCCAGGAACAGTGGGCGCTACCTTCCTGACAGAAGAGGAGAAGTGCCTGGAAGTGATTCTACAAGCTGATCCTGGAGAACTGATGCGTCCCCTGACCTCGCTGAGCAACGCGACTTCTGCTGCTGGTGTGGCTGCGAACAACGTAAAGGCCTGACAGCCCGAGCAACGTGAACAACTGCCCCCTCGAGCCGTAGCTCGCAACGCAAGGAGGAGATCTACGAGTCTGAGCGCTGAGTCCCTGTGATCCCTGCCGGGTTATAGAGACTGCTGTAAGGACCGAGTGGTGCCCTGGTTCACGACCTACAGACGAAGCTAACAGCGCGCTGCGCTGCAACATCACCCCGGGGCTGCCCTCCTGCCTCTGCCCCCTTCGCGGTGACCTGTGACCCGCCCGGACACCCCGCGAAGCTTTGCCGCCCCCGGGACATCGGAGACTGCAGCGCGACGCGGGACGCCTTGGTGCCGAACTACGAGGCCGCCCAGAACCCCCCCCCTTTACAGGCTGCGGAATTCTGGTGAGTGCGCGCTGAAACGTACGGCCCGTACTCTCTTCCGTACGGACCGTACTGACCTCAAAACCGAACTAACATCAGGAGAGTCTGGTGGACAAAGCCGTACCGCCTTTAGAGTACCACAGTCTGGTGCGTTAGTACGGCGCGTCCTCACCTAGATACGCACCGTACTGCCTGCTCAAACATACTTTGGAGAACCTTGTGTTCGGCGCGTCCCTTGTTCAAGTACGGACCGTACTGCATCATAGAGCTTTGCCGGTGCTCACGCGGGAAGCGTGGAGCTTGGCAAGCGAGCTGGATCGACGTGGGTACGGCCCGTATGGTTCGAGGCCGATAGACGCGTCCCTCACGCGAGAAGCGTGAGGAACGGCACGACGTGCTGGGAAAGCAGTACGAAGCGTATCTGAAGTCCGGCGAGGCGCACAAACCCCCAAAGAACTTATTTCAAGTAGAACTGTGGCATTTCTGAAAACTGTGGACTGCCCTTAACGCATTTTGAGAGTAACTGGATTATTTTACCAAAAGAACTGTATTGATGCAACCTGCCAGAAAGGAAACCTTTTATATAAAGAATTATAGTTTGGATATAAATACAGCCTTGTGTCTTTTGTGTGGTGGGGTGGTGATTATTGTGTGGGACACCTTGAACGCTTAACCTATATGCCCTCTGGAAATTTAGCCTGACTGCTCGCGCCACGTTACCTAGAGGGTGAGCAGGGGTTATTTTTAAAGAGGTGATCCTTTGCCCTGACTTAGATGAAAAGGGTCTCTGCTTGTCGCAAGTGCATACCTGCGCCAACCAGAGACCCCGGATTCTAACATTGGTGGCAGCGGTGCGGATTTACGGATTTGCGTTCTTGGTGTCTGCGCAGTGATTACTAACCATTGCATAGTGGACAGTCCAGTAGCTTAAACCACAGAACTTTTTCAAGTTTTAATTTTCGCTTGCCAAGGAAAAAGAAGATCCCTTGCGTTTGAAGCCATGCCGGGCTCAAACAGCACAACATCTGAAGCCTCTGAGATGGAATGGGAATGGGATGCGTCAAAACTGGACGACTACACAAGAAGGCAACTCAAGTACTTCTGCAAGAAGTTCAAGGTTCCACATGTGGGGTGCAAGCTCAAACCACAGATCTACAAGGCGCTGAAAGCCTGGATGGAATCAAGGTGTGCAGCTGAGGATGTTGTACCTGAGGAGATTGACCTAGTGGAACCAGCGGAGAGCATCCACAGTGCGGGCAGAGGTCTGTCACCAGAGGAGCTGGCAGACAGACAGGCCGCAAGAGAGCAAGAGAGCAAAAAGTCACTTTGGCAAAGCTGAAAATAGATGGTCAATTGGAGCTGGAAAGCAAAAAGCTGGCTCTAGAAGAAAAGAGAATGGCTCTTGAGGAGAGAAAGATCCTGATGGAGCATGACGCCAGAATGAGGGAACTGGCGATCAAAGAGAAAAGTTTGGAGAACACTCCCTCTGGTGGCAGCGCAACGCCGGTGCAGGTAGAGTCAAGGGTGTACATCCCAATGTAGTTAAAGAATTCTTCAGGAATGATGACATAGGGCAATGGTTCCGGGCCTATGAGGTAGCCATGTCCTCCCACCGGGTCCCTGAGAAAGACTGGGGAGCGGGGTTGTGGGGACGGTTCCTCAGTGAGGGGCGGGACACACTTTTAGATTTGCCCTTTGACATGCAGAATTCTTACCCCCACATGAAAGAAGCTTAAATGACCAGATATGGGCTAACTCCTGAAATGTATAGACAGAGGTTCAGGGGGTGTACCAAGATTGCGGGGGGTACGTATGTGGAGTATGTAACCTTTTTCTGCAGAGCACTGGATGGCTGGGTGAAGGGTTGCAAAGTTAATGATTACCAAGGTCTCTTTGATTTAATTGCATGGGAGCACTTGTCGCTTAATTGTTTTCCTGAGCTACACCAACACCTGATAGATAGCAAGCTGACTAACCCTAGGAAGCTTGCTGAGGAGGCGGACCGCTGGCTCAGCACCAGGGTCCACAAGGGTCCCGTGGGAGACTCCGCCAAAGGTGGGCAGGGTCCCCAGCAGAAGAATGGGGGGGACAAGGGAAAACAGAAAGGGTTCCAAAAAGGCCCCCAAAGTAATCCCCAAGGGAACTAGCAGAAGGGTTCTCAGCCTCCCCCGACCCCGAAGCCAACAGGGGCCCCGACAGGTAAACCTGTTCCAAAGGGGCCACCTCAATGTTATAAATGTGGTGAGCTAGGTCACTTTGCCAGTGATCCCAAGTGTCGCCAGTATGTAAAACCAGCACCCACTGGTGCTCTACCGAAGCAAGTGGCTACAGTAGCCTTTGGGGAGGAGGTAGAAGTCACAGGTGGGTGGGACCCCGTCCAAATGACCTTAGTCTCGCTAGGAGACAGTGAGATGGTCCCCCAAGCCGACTTGCCCTCTAACACTAAAAAATATGGGCAAGTGGTGACCGTCAATGGTAGAAAGGTGGAGGCTCTTAGAGACACAGGAGCCAGCGTGACTGCAGTGCGGCAGCACCTGGTATCTCAAGAGCAGGTCGTACCTCATGCCTATTGTCGGGTTGTCAATGCTTACAACACGGAGAGTCGTTGTCCAATGGCTCAGGTTCCATTCGAGTGGGGGGGGTCTCTGGTACTCTGCAAGTCGCTGTGAGAACTGCCATGCCTGTAGACTGTCTCTTAGGTAATGACTTGGAGAGCTCCCCTTGGGAAAAGGTGGAGAAAACAGCTCACCTGCGGATGGTGGGCTTACCTGATTGGGCGTGCATGACCACCCGGTCAATGGCAGCCAGTAGGGAGCCTGAGGGAGAGGCCCAGGAACCGGCCTTAGGGAGAGGGCAAGGGAGGCACGGGAAACCGGCTCCTGAAGTTCCCACGGCCCAGGAGGAAGCAGACCTTGAGGGGGATGCCCTGGAGCCTACCGGGGAACAGATAGCCGAACTGGGGGACCTGCCTGAGCTGACCCATTGGCAGCAAGAAGGAGGCCCCTCCAGGGAGGAATTCTGCAGGGAGCAGAAAGAGTGCCCCTCTCTAGAGGGTATGCGGCAGCAGGCTGCAGCCCAGGCCAATGGTGATCAGTCTGGAACTCACGTGATCTACTGGGAGAACGACCTCCTGTACTCAGATTCTAAGGTTGCTGAACCTGGGTCAGCCCGTGCGCTGGTGGTACCCCAGAAGTTCAGAACCTTCCTACTGGGGCTGGCTCACGACGTACCATTAGCAGGACATTTGGGGCAGGACAAGACCTTTGAAAGGCTTGTCACCCACTTCTATTGGCCCCAAATGCGCAGGAGTTCTGATACTCACTGCAGGACATGCCAGACTTGCCAGGCAAGTGGCAAGAGTGGAAGGAAGCTGAAAGCTCCACTCCAACCTTTCCCTGTGGTCAGTACCCCATTCCAGCGAGTGGGGATTGACATTATGGGGCCACTGGACCCCAAGACAGCCATGGGCAACAGGTTTATCCTGGTCTTGGTGGACCATGCCACCCGGTACCCTGAAGCCATCCCTCTGAGGACAGTGACGGCCCCCGTGGTGGGACGGGCACTGATGGGAATTTTCTCACGAGTAGGATTCCCTCTAGAGGTGGTGTCCGATAGGGGGACCAATTTCATATCGAAATATATGAAATCCCTTTGGCAAGAATGTGGTGTGACATACAAGTTCACCACCCCTTACCATCCCCAAGGAAACGGGTTGGTTGAGCGATTCAACCGAACCCTAAAGGGCATGATCATGGGCCTTGAAGGACCAATGAGGCGTAAGTGGGACGTCCTCTTACCATGCCTTCTCATTGCATACCGTGAGGTGCCACAGAAGTCTCTGAGGTTCAGTCCCTTTGAGCTTCTGTATGGCCACCCTGTACGTGGACCTCTGAGTCTGGTCAAGGAAGGCTGGGAGCAATCTCCCAGGAAACCTCCCCAGAATGTATTTAGTTACATGCTGGCCTTCAGGAACCAGACTAGGCGTTTCAGGCAACTTGCTGAGGCAAATCTGGAAGCCAGCCAGGAGGAAATGAAGCGGTGGTACGACCAGAATGCCACTCTGGTTGAGCTTCAACCTGGTCAAAAGGTATGGGTCCTTGCCCCTGTGGAGCCTTGTGCACTCCAGGACAAGTGGACAGGACCCTTTGAGATTGTGGAGCGCAAGAGTTATGTCACCTACTTGGTGAACTTGCAGTCTCCTAGGAACCCCTTAAGGGTCCTAAATGTCAATCGCCTTAAGCCCCACTTGGAGAGGTCCGAAGTGGGCATGCTCTTGGCCACCGATGATGGGACGGAGGAGGAGTCAGAACCTCTTCCTGACCTCTTGGTAGCCTCAGAGCAGGACGGGTCAGTGGATGGAGTCAACCTCTCACCCACCCTGACCCCTGAGCAACAGGATGACTGCCGCCAGCTGCTGGGGCAGTTTCCTGACCTGTTCTCCCTGGTTCCTGGTATCACAGATTGGTGCGTCCATGATGTGGATACAGGAGACAGCTTACCTGTGAAGCACAAGGCTTACAGGGTAACTGACAGGGTCAGAGCCTGCATCAAAGAGGAGGTCTCAAAGATGCTTGCTCTTGGGGTGGTTGAGTCCTCCAGCAGTCCTTGGGCCAGCCCAGTGGTCTTGGTCCCAAAGGCTGCAGCGCCGGGTGCCACACCCGAACTCTGGTTCTGTGTGGACTACAGAGGACTCAATTCAGTCACGAAGACTGACGCGCACCCCATCCCCAGAGCTGATGAGCTCATCGATCGGTTAGGGGCTGCCCGTTACCTCAGCACGTTTGATCTAACGTCTGGGTACTGGCAGATCGCCTTAACTGATGGGGCCAAAGAGAGGTCTGCATTCTCCACACCAGATGGGCATTTCCAGTTCCGTGTCATGCCATTTGGGATGAAGAATGCCCCTGCCACCTTCCAGAGGTTGGTCAACCAGGTGTTGGCTGGACTGACCGAGTTCAGCGCAGCGTACCTGGATGACATCGCAGTGTTCAGCGGCACATGGGAAGAACACCTGCAACATCTCTGGGAAGTGTTGATGGCACTGCGCAAGGCAGGCCTCACGATCAAGGCAAGCAAGTGTCAGATCGGGCAGGGGTCCGTGGTGTACTTGGGACACCAGGTGGGGAGCGGCCAGGTGGCGCCCCTACAACCCAAGATAGAAACCATCCTGGCTTGGGAGCCCCCAAAGACCCAGACGGAGGTGAGGGCCTTTTTAGGACTCACTGGGTACTACAGGAGGTTTGTCAAGGGGTATGGCAGCATCGTTGCCCCCTTGACAGAGCTGACTTCGAAGAAGCAGCCCAGAAAAGTGATATGGACTGACACCTGTCAGAAGGCCTTTGACACCCTGAAAACTGCCATGTGCACGGCGCCCGTGCTCTTGGCTCCTGACTTCTCCAAAGAATTCCTAGTGCAGACAGACGCATCAGAGCATGGTGTAGGGGCTGTTCTCTCACAGATGACTGAGGAGGGCTGGGACCAACCTGTAGCCTTTATTAGTAGAAGGTTACTTCCATGGGAACAAAGGTGGAGTGCGATAGAGCGGGAAGCATTTGCTGTGGTCTTGGTCGCTGAAGAAGCTAAGACCCTACTTGTTTGGGTCTCACTTCCGGGTTCAGACCGACCACAGGCCCCTCAGATGGTTGATGCAAATGAGGGGTGAAAACCCAAAACTGTTGAGGTGGTCCATCTCCCTACAGGGTATGGACTTTAAGGTGGAGCATCGCCCTGGCACAGATCACGCCAATGCTGACGGTCTGTCCAGGTTTTTCCGCCTTAGTGAAGAGGAACTCCCTGGGGTAGGGTAGTTCCCCCCACATTTCAGCTGGAGGGGACACGTGTTAGACCTGGCACCTTGGCGTGAGTTTCCCTTCCACTTTTTGCTGATGTGCCTCATTGTGTTTTGTTGGTGTTAGCTGCTCAGGGCACTGTGCCACTGCTAATCAGTTCCACAGTGCAAGTGCTCCCTTTGTAAAGTGTATACATTGATTGGTGTCCATGATTGGTTTATTTGGTTTACTGTCAGCCCCTAGTAAAGTGCACCAGGAGTGCAAGGGCTTGTAAATACAAATGCTGCTGGTGGGCCTGCAGCACTGGTTGTGCCACCCACAGAAGCGGCCTAGTAAAATGTGTCTAGGGTCTGTTACTGCAGAACCTGCGCGCGGTCTGGTACCGTCGCGCTGACTGCGCAAGTGCACCCACTTGCCAGTCCCTAAACCTTCCCTTAACTACATATTAGTCACCCCTCTGGTAGGCCCAAGGGCAGGGTGCATTGTAGGCATAAGGTAGGACATGCCCTGATGTGTGTGGCATGTCTTAATAGTGAATTACAGCCATTTTCGTTTTTCACTATTGAAGGCTACCTGCTCTCCATAGGCCAGAATGGGCTGCTGGAGTCACTACACGCTGTGACCCCAGTGGACTCATATAGCATGGTAGAAAGTCATGTTTAGTATGCCTGAACTCAGAATAATAAAATACTTCTTTTAGTAAAGTTTATTTTAATATCCTGCGTTTGTAAATACTACTTTTAGAAAGTTAGTATTTACTGATCTGGTCATTCAGTCCGCCTCTGCGCTGTGTGTGTGTGTTCTGCCTAGCAACAGTAAGGAGCAGGGTTGGGGAATCCCCAGAGACAGACTGGCTGCCAGGTGGTGGGTAGGGAGATTACACCAGGATGGGTGGGAGGAGTACACCTTGACTCTTGAATAGACCTGTGCCCTGCCAGCACAAAGCCGGCGCCGCCCCCTGTGGAGCGGCTGATGTCTCTGCCCTGCTGCTGAAAGGAAAGCGCAGAGTCACCACAACAAAGTGCTCCAAAACTGGACTGAGCCAGGCCCAGGCCCCCTGGCGCTAAAGAACAAAAGAATTGTGCTATAAAAGTAGGAGCCTGGCTCCTAAGAAATCAGATACTGTTTGCGCCAAGAAGAAACACTGCCTGAAGGAGAAGGACCTGGAGAAGCTGAAGGAGGAATACTGTCTCTCTGCCTGAGAGACTGGCCTGCAGTGGGTGCCTGTCTGCTGGAAGGAGAAGGAAAGCCTGAAGAAAAAGACTTTAATTCAACTTGTGCTTTTACAAACAATCTCCAAGGGCTTGCTGGTGAACTTGCCCCCTGATCTGCGCCCCAGGAACAGTGGGCGCTACCTTCCTGACAGAAGAGGAGAAGTGCCTGGAAGTGATTCTACAAGCTGACCCTGGAGAACTGATGCGTCCCCTGACCTCGCTGAGCAACGCGACTTCTGCTGCTGGTGTGGCTGCGAACAACGTAAAGGCCTGACAGCCCGAGCAACGTGATCAACTGCCCCCTCGAGCCGTAGCTCGCAACGCAAGGAGGAGATCTACGAGTCTAAGCGCTGAGTCCCTGTGATCCCTGCCGGGTTATAGAGACTGCTGTAAGGACCGAGTGGTGCCCTGGTTCACGACCTACAGACGAAGCTAACAGCGCGCTGCGCTGCGACATCACCCCGGGGCTGCCCTCCTGCCTCTGCCCCCTTCGCGGTGACCTGTGACCCGCCCGGACACCCCGCGAAGCTTTGCCGCCCCTGGGACATCGGAGACTGCAGCGCGACGCGGGACGCCTTGGTGCCGAACTACGAGGCCGCCCCGAACCCCCCCCCCCTTTTACAGGCTGCGGAATTCTGGTGAGTGCGCGCTGAAACGTACGGCCCGTACTCTCTTCCGTACGGACCGTACTGACCTCAAAACCGAACTAACATCAGGAGCGTCTGGTGGACAAAGCCGTACCACCTTTAGAGTACCACAGTCTGGTGCGTTAGTACGGCGTGTCCTCACCTAGATACGCACCGTACTGCCTGCTCAAACATACTTTGGAGAACCTTGTGTTGTATTTTGGCCCGGACTGCCAACGTCCGGACTGTACCAGCGCGGCCGCCTGTGTACGGCGCGTCCCTTGTTCAAGAACGGACCGTACTGCATCATAGAGCTTTGCCGGTGCTCACGCGGGAAGCGTGGAGCTTGGCAAGCGAGCTGGATCGACGTGGGTACGGCCCGTATGGTTCGAGGCCGATAGACGCGTCCCTCACGCGAGAAGCGTGAGGAACGGCACGACGTGCTGGGAAAGCAGTACGAAGCGTATCTGAAGTACTGCGAGGCGCACAAACCCCCCAAAGAACTTATTTCAAGTAGAACTGTGGCATTTCTGAAAACTGTGGACTGCCCTTAACGCATTTTGAGAGTAACTGGATTATTTTACCAAAAGAACTGTATTTATGCAACTTGCCTGAAAGGAAACCTTTTATATAAAGAATTATAGTTTGGATATAAATACAGCCTTGTGTCTTTTGTGTGGTGGGGTGGTGATTATTGTGTGGGACAACTTGAACGCTTAACATATATGCCCTCTGGAAATATAGCCTGACTGCTCGCGCCACGTTACCTAGAGGGTGAGCAGGGGTTATTTTTAAAGAGGTGATCCTTTGCCCTGACTTAGATGAAAAGGGTCCCTGCTTGTCGCAAGTGCATACCTGCGCCAACCTGAGACCCCGGATTCTAACAGGAAACCTACCAAACCTATATATTTTTGAAAACTAGACACCCAGGGGAATCCAGGATGTGGTGAGTTGCGTGCCTCCCACCAGGGTCTGTTACCCAGAATCCCTTGCAAACCTAAAAAATTGACAAAAAAAACAAATTTTTCCCACATTTCTGTGATGGAAAGTTCTGGAATCTGCGTGGATCTACAAATTTCCACTCACCCCGCGTTCCCCAAAGTCCTATGAGAAAAATGGTACCTCACTTGTGCGGGTCGGCCTAGGGCCCGCGACAGGAAACGGCGCAAAACGCAACGTGGTCACACCCCAATTTTGCGGTGAAAAATGAACCTTTTTTGGCAAAGTGACTAGCTGTAGTTTTTTAACCCTAGCTCAGCCGGCACTTAGGGAAAACTAGCAAACCTATATATTTTTGAAAACTAGACACCGAGGGGAATCCAGGATGGGGTGACTTGAGTGCCTCCCACCAGGGTCTGTTACCCAGAATCCCTTGCAAACCTAAAAAATTGACAAAAAAAAACACATTTTCCCCACATTTCTGTGATGGAAAGTTCTGGAATCTGTGTGGACCCACAAATTTCCACCCACCCCGCGTTCCCCAAAGTCCTATGAGAAAAATGGTACCTCACTTGTGCGGGCCGGCCTAGTGCCCGCGACAGTAAACAGCGCAAAACGCAACGTGGTCACACTTCAATTTTGCAGTGAAAAATGACCATTTTTTAGCAAAGTGACTAGCTGTAGTTTTTTAACCCTAGCTCTGCCGGCACCTAGGGAAACCTAGCAAACCTATATATTTTTGAAAACTAGACACCGAAGGGAATCCAGGATGGGGTGACTTGAGTGCCTCCCACCAGGGTCTGTTTCCCAGAATCCCTTGCAAACCTAAACAATTGACAAAAAAAAACATTTTCCCCACATTTCTGTGATGGAAAGTTTTGGAATCTGCATGGATGTACAAATTTCCACCCACCCCGCGATCCCCAAAGTCCTATGAGAAAAATGGTACCTCACTGGTGCGGATCGGCCTAGTGCCCGCGACAGGAAACGGCGCAAAACGCAATGTGGTCACACCTCAATTTTGCAGTGAAAAATGACCCTTTTTTGGCAAAGTGACTAGCTGTAGTTTTTGAACCCTAGCTCTTCCGGCACCTAGGGAAACCTAGCAAACCTATATATTTTTGAAAACTAGACACCCAGGAGAATCTAGGATGCGGTGACTTGACTGCCTCCCTCTAGGGTCTGTTACCCAAAATCCCTTGCAAACCTAAAAAATTGACAAAAAAAAACATTTTCCCCACATTTCTGTGATGGAAAGTTCTGGAATCTGTGTGGACCCACAAATTTCCACCCACCCTGCGTTCCCCAAAGTCCTACGAGAAAAATGGTACCTCACTTGTGCAGGTCGCCTAGTGCCCGCGACAGGAAACGTCGCGAAACGCAACATGGTCACACCTCAATTTTGCAGTGCAAAATGACCCTTTTTTGGCAAAGTGCCTAGCTGTAGTTTTTGAACCCTAGCTCTGCCGGCACCTAGGGAAACCTAGCAAACCTATATATTTTTTAAAACTAGACACCCAGGGGAATCCAGGATGTGGTGAGTTGCGTGCCCCCCACAAGGGTCTGTTACCCAGAATCCCTTGCAAACCTAAAAAATTGACAAAAAAAATAAAATGTTTCCCACATTTCTGTGATGGAAAGTTCTGGAATCTGCGTGGATGCACACATTTCCACCCAACCCGCGTTCCCCAAAGTCCTACGAGAAAAATGGTACCTCACTTGTGTGGGGCAGCCTAGTGCCCGTGACAGGAAACGGCGCAAAACGCAACGTGGTCACACTTCAATTTTGCAGTGAAAAATGACCCTTTTTTGGGAAAGTGACTAGCTGTAGTTTTTTAACCCTAGCTCTGCCGGCACCTAGGGAAACCTAGCAAACCTATATATTTTTGTAAACTAGACACCCAGGGGAATCCAGGATGGGGTGACTTGAGTGCCTCCAACCAGGGTCTGTTACCCAGAATCCCTTGCAAACCTAAAAAACTTGACAAAAAAACTAATTTTCCCCACATTCCTGTGATGGAAAGTTCTGGAATCTGCGTGGATCCACAAATTTCCACCCACCCCGCGCTCCCGTAAGTCCTATGAGAAAAATGGTACCTCACTTGTGCGGGTCGGCCTAGTGCCCGCGACACGAAACAGCACAAAACGCAATGTGGTCACACCTCAATTTTGCAGTGAAAAATGACCCTTTTTTGGCAAAGTGACTAGCTGTAGTTTTTTAACCCTAGCTCTGCCGGCACCTAGGGAAACCTACCAAACCTATATATTTTTGAAAACTAGACACCCAGGGGAATCCAGGATGGGGCGACTTGAGTGCCTCCCACCAGGGTCTGTTACCCTGACTCCCTTGAAAACCTAAGAAATTGACAAAAAACACATTTCCCCCACATTTCTGTGATGGAAAGTTCTGGAATCGGCGCGGATCTACAAATTTCCACTCACCCCGCGTTCCCCAAAGTTCTATGAGAAAAATGGTACCTCACTTGTGCGGGTCGGCCTAGGGCCCACGACAGGAAACGGCGCAAAACGCAACATGGTCACACCTCAATTTTACAGTGAAAAATGACCCTTTTTTGGCAAAGTGACTAGCTGTAGTTTTTGAACCCTAGCTCTTCCGGCACCTAGGGAAACCTAGCAAACCTATATATTTTTGAAAACTAGACACCCAGGAGAATCTAGGATGCGGTGACTTGACTGCCTCCCTCTAGGGTCTGTTACCCAAAATCCCTTGCAAACCTAAAAAATTGACAAAAAAAAACATTTTCCCCACATTTCTGTGATGGAAAGTTCTGGAATCTGTGTGGACCCACAAATTTCCACCCACCCTGCGTTCCCCAAAGTCCTACGAGAAAAATGGTACCTCACTTGTGCAGGTCGCCTAGTGCCCGCGACAGGAAACATCGCGGAACACAACATGGTCACACCTCAATTTTGCAGTGCAAAATGACCCTTTTTTGGCAAAGTGCCTAGCTGTAGTTTTTTAACCCTAGCTCTGCCGGCACCTAGGGAAACCTAGCAAACCTATATATTTTTTAAAACTAGACACCCAGGGGAATCCAGGATGGGGTGAGTTGAGTGCCTCCCACCAGGGTCTGTTACCCAGAATCCCTTGCAAACCTAAAAAATCGACAAAAAAAACACATTTTCCCCACATTTCTGTGATGGAAAGTTCTGGAATCTGCGTGGATGCACAAATTTCCACCCAACCCGCGTTCCCCAAAGTCCTACGAGAAAAATGGTACCTCACTTGTGTGGGGCAGCCTAGTGCCCGTGACAGGAAACGGCGCAAAACGCAACGTGGTCACACTTCAATTTTGCAGTGAAAAATGACCCTTTTTTGGCAAAGTGACTAGCTGTAGTTTTTTAACCCTTGCTCTGCCGGCACCTAGGGAAACCTAGCAAACCTATATATTTTTGAAAACTAGACACCCAGGGGAATCCAGGATGGGGTGACTTGAGTGTATCCCACCAGGGTCTGTTACCCAGAATCCCTTGCAAACCTAAAAAACTTGACAAAAAAACTAATTTTCCCCACATTCCTGTGATGGAAAGTTCTGGAATCTGCGTGGATCCACATATTTCCACCCACCCCGCGTTCCCCAAAGTCCTACGAGAAAAATGGTACCTCACTTGTACGGGTCGCCTAGTGCCCGCGACAGGAAACGGCACAAAACGCAACGTGGTCACACCTCAATTTTGCAGTGAAAAATGACCCTTTTTTGGCAAAGTGACTAGCTGTAGATTTTGAACCCTAGCTCTGCCGGCACCTAGGGAAACCTACCAAACCTATATATTTTTGAAAACTAGACACCCAGGGGAATCCAGGATGGGGTGACTTGAGTGCCTCCCACCAGGGTCTGTTACCCAGAATTCTTTGCAAACCTAAAAAATTTACAAAAAAAACACATTTTCCCCACATTTCTGTGATGGAAAGTTCTGGAATCTGCGTTGATGCACAAATTTCCACCCACCCCGCGTTCCCCAAAGTCCTACGAGAAAAATCGTACCTCACTTGTGCGGAACGGCCTGGTGCCCGCGACAGGAAACGGCGCAAAGCGCAATGTGGTCACACCTCAATTTTGCAATGAAAAATGACCCTTTTTTGGCAAAGTGCCTAGCTGTAGTTTTTGAACCCTAGCTCTGCCGGCACCTAGGGAAACCTAGCAAACCTATATATTTTTGAAAACTAGACACCCAGGGGAATCCAGGATGTGGTGAGTTGCGTGCCTCCCACAAGGGTCTGTTACCCAGAATCCCTTGCAAACCTCAAAAAATTGACAAAAAAAATAAAATGTTTCCCACATTTCTGTGATGGAAAGTTCTGGAATCTGCGTGGATGCACACATTTCCACCCAACCCGCGTTCCCCAAAGTCCTACGAGAAAAATGGTACCTCACTTGTGTGGGGCAGCCTAGTGCCCGTGACAGGAAACGGCGCAAAATGCAACGTGGTCACACTTCAATTTTGCAGTGAAAAATGACCCTTTTTTGGGAAAGTGACTAGCTGTAGTTTTTTAACCCTAGCTCTGCCGGCACCTAGGGAAACCTAGCAAACCTATATATTTTTGTAAACTAGACACCCAGGGGAATCCAGGATGGGGTGACTTGAGTGCCTCCAACCAGGGTCTGTTACCCAAAATCCCTTGCAAACCTAAAAAATTGACAAAAAAAAACATTTTCCCCACATTTCTGTGATGGAAAGTTCTGGAATCTGTGTGGACCCACAAATTTCCACCCACCCCGCGTTCCCCAAAGTCCTACGAGAAAAATGGTACCTCACTTGTGTGGGGCAGCCTAGTGCCCGTGACAGGAAACGGCGCAAAACGCAACGTGGTCACACTTCAATTTTGCAGTGAAAAATGACCCTTTTTTGGCAAAGTGACTAGCTGTAGTTTTTTAACCCTTGCTCTGCCGGCACCTAGGGAAACCTAGCAAACCTATATATTTTTGAAAACTAGACACCCAGGGGAATCCAGGATGGGGTGACTTGAGTGCCTCCCACCAGGGTCTGTTACCCAGAATCCCTTGCAAACCTAAAAAACTTGACAAAAAAACTAATTTTCCCCACATTCCTGTGATGGAAAGTTCTGGAATCTGCGTGGATCCACATATTTCCACCCACCCCGCGTTCCCCAAAGTCCTACGAGAAAAATGGTACCTCACTTGTACGGGTCGCCTAGTGCCCGCGACAGGAAACGGCACAAAACGCAACGTGGTCACACCTCAATTTTGCAGTGAAAAATGACCCTTTTTTGGCAAAGTGACTAGCTGTAGATTTTGAACCCTAGCTCTGCCGGCACCTAGGGAAACCTAGCAAACCTATATATTTTTGAAAACTAGACACCCAGGGGAATCCAGGATGGGGTGACTTGAGTGCCTCCCACCAGGGTCTGTTACCCAGAATTCTTTGCAAACCTAAAAAATTTACAAAAAAAACACATTTCCCCACATTTCTGTGATGGAAAGTTCTGGAATCTGCGTTGATGCACAAATTTCCACCCACCCCGCGTTCCCCAAAGTCCTACAAGAAAAATCGTACCTCACTTGTACGGGGCGGCCTGGTGCCCGTGACAGGAAACGGCGCAAAGCGCAATGTGGTCACACCTCAATTTTGCAGTGAAAAATGACCCTTTTTTGGCAAAGTGCCTAGCTGTAGTTTTTGAACCCTAGCTCTGCCGGCACCTAGGGAAACCTAGCAAACCTATATATTTTTGAAAACTAGACACCCAGGGGAATCCAGGATGTGGTGAGTTGCGTGCCCCCCACAAGGGTCTGTTACCCAGAATCCCTTGCAAACCTAAAAAATTGACAAAAAAAATAAAATGTTTCCCACATTTCTGTGATGGAAAGTTCTGGAATCTGCGTGGATGCACACATTTCCACCCAACCCGCGTTCCCCAAAGTCCTACGAGAAAAATGGTACCTCACTTGTGTGGGGCAGCCTAGTGCCCGTGACAGGAAACGGCGCAAAACGCAACGTGGTCACACTTCAATTTTGCAGTGAAAAATGACCCTTTTTTGGGAAAGTGACTAGCTGTAGTTTTTTAACCCTAGCTCTGCCGGCACCTAGGGAAACCTAGCAAACCTATATATTTTTGTAAACTAGACACCCAGGGGAATCCAGGATGGGGTGACTTGATTGCCTCCAACCAGGGTCTGTTACCCAGAATCCCTTGCAAACCTAAAAAATTTGACAAAAAAACTAATTTTCCCCACATTCCTGTGATGGAAAGTTCTGGAATCTGCGTGGATCCACAAATTTCCACCCACCCCGCGCTCCCCTAAGTCCTATGAGAAAAATGGTACCTCACTTGTGCGGGTCGGCCTAGTGCCCGCGACACGAAACAGCACAAAACGCAATGTGGTCACACCTCAATTTTGCAGTGAAAAATGACCCTTTTTTGGCAAAGTGACTAGCTGTAGTTTTTTAACCCTAGCTCTGCCGGCACCTAGGGAAACCTACCAAACCTATATATTTTTGAAAACTAGACACCCAGGGGAATCCAGGATGGGGCGACTTGAGTGCCTCCCACCAGGGTCTGTTACCCAGACTCCCTTGAAAACCTAAGAAATTGACAAAAAACACATTACCCCCACATTTCTGTGATGGAAAGTTCTGGAATCGGCGCGGATCTACAAATTTCCACTCACCCCGCGTTCCCCAAAGTTCTATGAGAAAAATGGTACCTCACTTGTGCGGGTCGGCCTAGGGCCCACGACAGGAAACGGCGCAAAACGCAACATGGTCACACCTCAATTTTACAGTGAAAAATGACCCTTTTTTGGCAAAGTGACTAGCTGTAGTTTTTGAACCCTAGCTCTTCCGGCACCTAGGGAAACCTAGCAAACCTATATATTTTTGAAAACTAGACACCCAGGAGAATCTAGGATGCGGTGACTTGACTGCCTCCCTCTAGGGTCTGTTACCCAAAATCCCTTGCAAACCTAAAAAATTGACAAAAAAAAACATTTTCCCCACATTTCTGTGATGGAAAGTTCTGGAATCTGTGTGGACCCACAAATTTCCACCCACCCTGCGTTCCCCAAAGTCCTACGAGAAAAATGGTACCTCACTTGTGCAGGTCGCCTAGTGCCCGCGACAGGAAACATCGCGGAACACAACATGGTCACACCTCAATTTTGCAGTGCAAAATGACCCTTTTTTGGCAAAGTGCCTAGCTGTAGTTTTTGAACCCTAGCTCTGCCGGCACCTAGGGAAACCTAGCAAACCTATATATTTTTTAAAACTAGACACCCAGGGGAATCCAGGATGGGGTGAGTTGAGTGCCTCCCACCAGGGTCTGTTACCCAGAATCCCTTGCAAACCTAAAAAATCGACAAAAAAAACACATTTTCCCCACATTTCTGTGATGGAAAGTTCTGGAATCTGCGTGGATGCACAAATTTCCACCCAACCCGCGTTCCCCAAAGTCCTACGAGAAAAATGGTACCTCACTTGTGTGGGGCAACCTAGTGCCCGTGACAGGAAACGGCGCAAAACGCAACGTGGTCACACTTCAATTTTGCAGTGAAAAATGACCCTTTTTTGGCAAAGTGACTAGCTGTAGTTTTTTAACCCTTGCTCTGCCGGCACCTAGGGAAACCTAGCAAACCTATATATTTTTGAAAACTAGACACCCAGGGGAATCCAGGATGGGGTGACTTGAGTGCCTCCCACCAGGGTCTGTTACCCAGAATCCCTTGCAAACCTAAAAAACTTGACAAAAAAACTAATTTTCCCCACATTCCTGTGATGGAAAGTTCTGGAATCTGCGTGGATCCACATATTTCCACCCACCCCGCGTTCCCCAAAGTCCTACGAGAAAAATGGTACCTCACTTGTACGGGTCGCCTAGTGCCCGCGACAGGAAACGGCACAAAACGCAACGTGGTCACACCTCAATTTTGCAGTGAAAAATGACCCTTTTTTGGCAAAGTGACTAGCTGTAGATTTTGAACCCTAGCTCTGCCGGCACCTAGGGAAACCTACCAAACCTATATATTTTTGAAAACTAGACACCCAGGGGAATCCAGGATGGGGTGACTTGAGTGCCTCCCACCAGGGTCTGTTACCCAGAATTCTTTGCAAACCTAAAAAATTTACAAAAAAAACACATTTTCCCCACATTTCTGTGATGGAAAGTTCTGGAATCTGCGTTGATGCACAAATTTCCACCCACCCCGCGTTCCCCAAAGTCCTACGAGAAAAATCGTACCTCACTTGTGCGGAACGGCCTGGTGCCCGCGACAGGAAACGGCGCAAAGCGCAATGTGGTCACACCTCAATTTTGCAGTGAAAAATGACCCTTTTTTGGCAAAGTGCCTAGCTGTAGTTTTTGAACCCTAGCTCTGCCGGCACCTAGGGAAACCTAGCAAACCTATATATTTTTGAAAACTAGACACCCAGGGGAATCCAGGATGTGGTGAGTTGCGTGCCTCCCACAAGGGTCTGTTACCCAGAATCCCTTGCAAACCTCAAAAAATTGACAAAAAAAATAAAATGTTTCCCACATTTCTGTGATGGAAAGTTCTGGAATCTGCGTGGATGCACACATTTCCACCCAACCCGCGTTCCCCAAAGTCCTACGAGAAAAATGGTACCTCACTTGTGTGGGGCAGCCTAGTGCCCGTGACAGGAAACGGCGCAAAATGCAACGTGGTCACACTTCAATTTTGCAGTGAAAAATGACCCTTTTTTGGGAAAGTGACTAGCTGTAGTTTTTTAACCCTAGCTCTGCCGGCACCTAGGGAAACCTAGCAAACCTATATATTTTTGTAAACTAGACACCCAGGGGAATCCAGGATGGGGTGACTTGAGTGCCTCCAACCAGGGTCTGTTACCCAGAATCCCTTGCAAACCTAAAAAACTTGACAAAAAAACTAATTTTCCCCACATTCCTGTGATGGAAAGTTCTGGAATCTGCGTGGATCCACAAATTTCCACCCACCCCGTGCTCCCCTAAGTCCTATGAGAAAAATGGTACCTCACTTGTGTGGGTCGGCCTAGTGCCCGCGACAGGAAACAGCACAAAACGCAATGTGGTCACACCTCAATTTTGCAGTGAAAAATGACCCTTTTTTGGCAAAGTGACTAGCTGTAGTTTTTTAACCCTAGCTCTGCCGGCACCTAGGGAAACCTACCAAACCTATATATTTTTGAAAACTAGACACCCAGGGGAATCCAGGATGGGGCGACTTGAGTGCCTCCCACCAGGGTCTGTTACCCAGACTCCCTTGAAAACCTAAGAAATTGACAAAAAACACATTTCCCCCACATTTCTGTGATGGAAAGTTCTGGAATCTGCGTGGATCTACAAATTTCCACTCACCCCGCGTTCCCCAAAGTTCTATGAGAAAAATGGTACCTCACTTGTGCGGGTCGGCCTAGGGCCCGCGACAGGAAACGGCTCAAAACGCAACGTGGTCACACCTCAATTTTGCAGTGAAAAATGACCCTTTTTTGGCAAAGTGACTAGCTGTAGTTTTTTAACCCTAGCTCTGCCGGCACCTAGGGAAACCTAGCAAACCTATATATTTTTGAAAACTAGACACCGAGGGGAATCCAGGATGGGGTGACTTGAGTGCCTCCCTCCAGGGTCTATTACCCAGAATCCCTTGCAAACCTAAAAAACTTGACAAAAAATTTTTTTTTCCCACATTCCTGTGATGGAAAGTTCTGGAATCTGCGTGGATCCACATATTTCCACCCACCCCGCGTTCCCCAAAGTCCTATGAGAAAAATGGTACCTCACTTGTGCGGGTCGGCTTACTGCCCGTGACAGGAAACGGCGCAAAACGCAACGTGGTCACACCTCAATTTTGCAGTGAAAAATGACCCTTTTTTGGCAAAGTGACTAGCTGTAGTTTTTTAACCCTAGCTCTGCCGGCACCTAGGGAAACCTAGCAAACCTATATATTTTCGAAAACTAGACACCCAGGGGAATCCAGTATGGGGTGACTTGAGTGCCTCCCACCAGGGTCTCTTACCCAGAATCCCTTGCAAATGTAAAAAATGGACAAAAAAAACACATTTTCCCCACATTTCTGTGATGGAAAGTTCTGGAATCTGCGTGGATGCACAAATTCCCACCCACCCCGCGTTCCCCTAAGTCCTACGAGAAAAATGGTACCTCACTTGTGCGGGGCGACTGTAGGAGAGTAGGGTCTGCTATCCTATGGTCACCCCAAATTTTTGCTTTTTGCTTCACTGGTTTTTGACATATTGAGGCTGTGGGCCTGCTAATCAGACCCCAGCCTGCTGTTCTCTCTACTAAATTGACACTATGCACCCTAGGTGCATAACCAATTGGAAGTGGATCACCCTGTGATCCCCTGTACCAGTGTACACTAGGTACCCAGGGCATTGGTGTATCTAAGGCCTACCAGGGGCTGAAGCATGTATTATGCCACCCCTGGCCTGGCCTAACAAATTTGACACAACTGGCTGATCACTCAGCTGGGGTAAGTTGGTGTAACCACCTCTTACTTAGGTGTAGTATACCTATACCTAACCTTAAATGGGACACAGGTTAACCTATAAGTCACTCCTATTGCAGGCCTTGACAATTCTGAAGGCAGAGTGCTTGGTTCCATGTGAGATGGTGCTCTGGCATGAGCTGAGCCTGTCTGCAGTGGTCGGAACAACTTCCTTCTACCGTTTCCAGATATCGTCATACCATATACTCTTAAGTGCATTATGAACCTCGCGGTTAAATGCTATCTTTGGTTTGGCTTTATCAAAACATGTCGAGTAATGTGTCATACGAATTGGAATGCTAACCCCTCGCCAATTCTGGCGACGGGGTTAGCATTCCACCCTTCTAGAGGGACACGACATGTACAGTACCTGAAACCCGGGTAAAATCAGACATAGCCTCAGCTCCACAAAATGGATGCTGCCACCACAGACACAAGTCTGCCCTCCTGCTGGGAGACGTGGACAAAGGGTTTCCTGCCAGGGGAGGTGCGAGCACCACCCCAGACAGGATTTTGTGTATTGGTCAGGTAGGGCTTGAAAGAAACCAGACATGCCTGAGGCTCACAAGGAGCCTCGGTGCATATGCCAGTTCAATCCGGTCCTGGGGCACACCAGCCCCAGACCTGGGGCGAGCTGGACAAAGGATTGGGGGTGTAACCACCCCCCTTCCTGGTCCCACCCTTAGGGAGGGACCTAGCAGGTAGTCCGGCCCCTAGAATCCGCTTAAAGGTAGGAGCTGTGTCCTAAGACTTCAGACATCCTGGAATCAACTTAACCACAAGAAGAAGACGGGAACTTCGACGTTCTGCTGCACAGAGGACAGAAGGAAATCTCCCCTATGGTCAGGGAGTGACCATCTTGCTAACGCAAGCACCAACCAGCTATTCAACGTCTGCTTTGCCGCCGCCTCCTGCCAGAGCCCGAGCCCAGAGCCTGACAAGACCCTGACCTCCAGACCTCTCACCACCCGATCCACAGTCCCTGCAAAGAAGGAACCCGTGGAGGCACCGAGACACGTGGAGCCAGCCATCTTGGAAGACCGATGACAAGCTGCAAGCGCAACGACAGAGGCTCCCTCCAAGTTGTGCTTTGGGATCTGAGAAGCCCAACCCTCGAGCAGCATCTGCACCAAAGGTGAGCCCTCCAGCATCTCCACGATCTGCGTGGGGCCCTTCTGCATTTTGCCACTCGACGCGCCTAACCGGTTGCTGGCCCGCTGGCTAGTGGCAACGAACTTCAAGAAATACACCTATGGTCTGGTTGCTCCAGAATGGCCCTTGCTCCCCTCCAAAGGAGCAGTCCCTCTGACCTTGCTGGTCAGAACCATCAGCTTATTTCGGTTTCCACAACAATTGCTTTTGCCAAGGCTGGTTTGCTTCGATCAAGTCGCCGACACCGCCGACAGCGAGAGCCTGCGTGGGACAGCTCGAGAACCGACTCCTGGACGTCGTCGACCTTCAGGGACCACGTGGCTGCAGAGACAAGCTATACCTTTCTTCCTGTTTTCACCCGACATCGCCTGGTACCCACTTGGTGCCGCGCTGGTCACTGGCTAGTGACTGTGAACACTGTCCCCTCTGCTTACAGGTCTTCTACAACTCTGATCCACCCTTGGATCCACCGCATCCCTTCCGGGCCGACTGCCTGCAGCATCTTTGTCCACAGGCTCCATTGAACAGATAGAAGAAACCCGACGCACTTCGACACCTACGCACCCGCTTCCTGTGGGTGAGGTAAAGCTGGCACTCCGGTGCCCCAGTGTAGAGTATCATCTCTAGTGTCTGTGTTTCCAATCTTGAGTTCATAGTCCACCCGGAAGATCCTTTTTGCAGTAACTTTGTAACTTTTACGCACCCATTAAAAACCTATGGGAGCACGCGTGTGACTATTTGCTCTGCACACGCAACCCGTGGACCTCCTGGTCACTAACTGAAGTTAGCTCCTTGTAGGCCCAGCAATTCTAGAGGCCCTAGGCCTTTTCCCTTTTCTGTTCGTTGTACTTATACCACTATTTTAGTATATGGTTTGAGCGGCCACCAGGGCCTATCCATATAAAGTGCAACTTCTGTGTATTCTACTGTAATCTTGTTTGACGATTTGTGCTCCTGTGCTCATAAAGAGACTAGGGGTTACTTTGAGAAATAAATACATATATATTTTGAATATATATCTGTGTGGTGTCCTTTCGTTGGTATAAAAGGGGGTTGCATTTGGTAAAACAGCTTGCTTAACACGTTTCACGAGTTTAGCCTCAAAGACTGCTTAGCCTACGCTACCACTAGGGCAGCTAGTCCGAAAAGGTTGACTTACAATCACACCATAAGGGTTGCTTGGCATGGTACAAGGTGGTCACTTTAACTAGTGAACATCATATACCAGGCCAACTTCTCACATTGGTGAGCAGCGGTTGGATTTGAGCTTGCTGTGTTTTACCATTGTAATCTCTTGGTTACCAATTGAAAGATCACATAGGTACCTATAGGTACATATAAAACAAGATTAGATATACTTAAGTTCTACTGAACTTAGTGTTGTAGAGCAAAGGGAGTAGCACACCCTGACTACAACTACTAGATAGGTTTAGTAGGTAAACCCAAGTGTAGGTAGATTGCAACACATCCACCCACACTTAAGAGCAATGGCTGGGGCAGAGGGGTCCACTGTACCCATCTCTGTTGAGAGTGACCCCCAGAGGGCACCATCCATCTTTGCTACCCTTAATCAAAATGAGCTCAGGCAGTTGGCAAATATCAGGGGCCTTAAACAGCCCAAGAATCCTACTTCTGCTGAACTCAGAGAGCTTTTACAGGCTGATGAATATCAGAAAGCTCTCAGGAAAGCCTCCCAGTTAGGCCCCTTAGGGACAGGAACAGGAGGCCCCCCTTCTGAAGATGCTACTGAAGTACCCCTTTCCAATAGCCATCCCTTAGATGAGAATCATACTACAGAGGAGGAAAGTGGTGAGGATACAGAAAGTAGTGAGGATGAAGGGAGAACTAGCCCAGTGCCAAGTGTTATACGTGGCCCAGCTAACTTAACGCTACTGGGGACTGACAATGGGATCACCCCATTGGATCTCCCCAGTGGACTTAACCAGGGGTCTGGGAGGCAAAGGGATCACTCAGGTGAATCTAATGCTTCTCATACCTCTAGAGGCTCTCAAGGTCACTCCAGGAGAAGGATGACCACCCCTCAGAGGAGGGAGCATGAGGCCAGAATGCAGGAAGCCCAGCTGAGGATCAGGAAGCAGGAGCTAGAGGTAGCCCTGATGGAAGAGAAACTGAACAAGGCTAGGCAACCTAGAGAGAGTGGGTCTATACCCACTGGTGGCATCATTGTCCCTAAGGACAAAGATAGGGTCTTTGATAATAGGAACCTGTCCAAGATTGTGCCCCCCTACAAAAGTGGGGATGATATCCACAAATGGATGACTGCTCTTGAGAGAGCCTGCAAAGTGCAGCAGGTTCCTGAAGACCAGTGGGCAGCAATCCTCTGGCTCTCCTTTGAAGGAAGAGGCAGAGACAGACTCCTCACTGTTAGAGAGGAGGATGTCAGAAACTACAGAGCCCTGAAGAGTGTCCTGGTTGATGGGTTAGGCTTAACCACTGAACAGTACAGGTTAATGTTCAGAGATACCCAGAAGGCACAGACTCAGGACTGGTCTGAATATGTTGAATGTGCCACTAAGGCTTTGGAGGGTTGGTTGCTGGGAAGTAAGGTATCTGATTATACAGGATTGTACAATTTGATGATGAGAGAACAGATTTTAAGTAACTGTCAAAACCAGCTCCTCCATCAACACCTGGTAGACTCAGATTTGACCTCTCCCCAAGAATTGGGAAAGAGGGCAGATAAATGGGTCAGGACCAGGATCAGGCCTAAGAATCAGGGTGGTGACCAAAAGAAAGATACCACCAAACCTCAAGAGAAGGGTGGGGATAAAGCAAAAGAGAAATCTTCCTCAGGGCCCCAAAACTCCCCACATGGTGGTGGGTCCCAAGCTCCCTCCTCTACCACAGGTAAAAAGCCTTACTGCCATGAATGTAAAATTCCTGGGCATTGGAAAACTGACAGCAGTTGCCCAAAGGCTAAAAACAAGACTGTTCCTCCAACTACTCCTGTCACACCACCTATTACTGTCAGCAGTAATCCCCCAGGTGGTGGGAGTGCCCCCAAGAATTTGGGTGGGTTTACTTGGGGAACACAGGGGGACCCTGGCTTAGCCAATTCCCCTGCAGCAGATACTCTTGTCTGTGATGGTGGTGCTGGAGCAGAGTTTTCAGTTTGAAAATTCTGGGGCTTTTGAAGCTCTGGCATGTCTATTCGTTGTATTAATTCATTAATAATTAATAATTAATTATTTGTCTTGTGCAAGTGTGTTTATATTAATCAATCTGTTTGTGTTAACAAGAAAAAGTTACACGTAAGTGTGCTTAAATGTGCTGACTGATAATAACGCGTGTGTTAAATGCGTTTTCATGTTTAAACGTTGCTATGTGCTGTTTATTTTTTTGGAGCACAAAACGCTTTTGAATTAATGCTTTTCCATGTTGCAAGTGCTAGATAAATGCATACACATAAGGGTATTAGTGGGGTTAACACTGTTTAATCATTATGCTGTAGTAACGTTGTTTTTATTTCTTTTAATTGAGATGGTCTATTGTGGCCTATGGAGGCCTAGTCCATGATGGCTGATTTTGTGAGCCTGGCCTCGAGTGAATATGTGAAAACTGAGACGAGGGAGACCCCTGCTGGAAATGGTTTTGAAGCTAACTGACCATGGTCCTTGTCAAGAAACTTTCCATGAGGACAGCAGCAGTTTTTGGGAGTTCTCCAAGAGAAGTGAAAGTGTCCTTGGCAGCCATAGAAGACAAAGGAGCCTTAGAGGGAAACTCTGAACTGTGGCTCGATAGCCGAGGAGATGCCGGATTAATGTGATACATGTTTTATTTTCTTGGTTCCTGTTCCGTAGTCTTCGCTATGTGTATTTTTCCTGAGCGGAGATTCACAAATGTTGCAATGTTGCATCCTTTCCTTCTCGCTCTGCTCAGCAAGTCCGGCGGACATTATGATTTTTCCTATGTTCCAATGTATCTTTCCTTTGTTCAATTTATTATAAAAACTGTTAGCTTAGAGAGGGTTTTTGCCACCTCATTTGCCACTTGCCATTTTGCCTTTGCTGCGTGATGAATTTGCGTTGCTGAGGATTGATGCTGACGGGACTTCGTCTTGAGAGACATTTACCGAGAGACTTGTCCTG
Organism: Triturus cristatus; assembly: GCF_964204655.1. Taxonomy (NCBI): domain Eukaryota; kingdom Metazoa; phylum Chordata; class Amphibia; order Caudata; family Salamandridae; genus Triturus; species Triturus cristatus. The sequence continues at coordinate 1,408,586 of NW_028187382.1, forward strand.
ACCCGTTCTGACATTTAGCTAGAATAGGTAACTATGAGAAATGATTTACTCTGATTGAATTTCTTTGACTAATTTTAGATAAAGCAATATAATTTTAAACATGGTGTTGGATATTCATTTTTGTCAATTATTGGGTTTGCGTTATTGATTATTGTTGTATATATTGTATAGACTATACTTAGGGACAATCACAAAACCAGGTCTTATCGGCCTCGATATAGATGCAGGGTGTTTAGGAGTGTTTTCTTTCCACAGGTTCATTGTTGGTAGAGTATTTGAGCGTATGTTAGTGAAATGGGCCCTAGCGTATGATGTATGCATGTGCGTGTAACTGTGAGATTACTCTATCCGTGGTAGTGGGAATATTATATACACCCTGATCTCTATCAATTTCCTGGTAGCAGAGGATTGTTTTGATGATTGTTTTGATTAGATAAGATTGTTTTTATTGATTATTGATTATTGGTTCATGTTGGTATATGTACTAATACTATATGTTGGAGTCGTAATGTTAAGTTATATGTAGTGCTTCTGGAACTTGGAAGCTGTTGTAGCAGTTCCGTAGTAGGGCAGAGGGAAGTATATGCTGCTCTCGGGAAAGACGGAATTGGGGAATAACGTGTGACAATTGAAGTTGCGCGTCACATTGTCTGGGTTCGGAATCAGTGACATCGTCGTATGTTACTATTAGATATTTCTGGTATATAAGGAGTGTGTATGATAGTGAAGGTTATCTGTGAAACACTGGTCTTAAGTCCCAGGGATCCGTAAGGATTTCCGTTAAAGCTTATCGCGGGAGAAGTAATAGGTATTCTCTGAGCTTATTTTAAGAACTGGGCAAAGAAAGCTTGCTTAGTTAATGTATGTTATAATTCTGTAGTGGAGCAGATTGTCTGTTCTCGGGAAGCAGGATTCTGTGCGTATGTACTATATTTCCTTTGTATGAATGTGCGTGAATGTTTGTACATTTAGTTGATTGTAAGACTCTTTGGACAAGTCCTAGAGGAAACAGTTAATGAATGTATGTTAGTAGGGCAGAGTAGAAGAAGTGCTACTGTGTCAATGAAAGGTTTCTTATGAAATAGACTCTTTTACTATTCTGTGGTTAGCGAAGCAGACAATGGAGATGTTTTTATGTTGTAACTAATAGATTTTGTAGAAATTTTGACACGAAGTCTACTGAAAAGATTTTGTAAAGGAGGGGTAGACGAGTGACAGAAGACAGAGACAAACTGCAGCGACTGTTGACGTCAGAAAGACCGCGCTCTGATTGGATGGTAGATCAGAATAGTGCTCGCGCTAGGATTGGTGCGTTAGTGTGAGCCGCGCAAGGATTGGAAGAGCTAATTAGTGACGTAAACGTTCCAGGATTGGTGCGTTAGTGTGAGTCGCGCTGTAATTGGTTGAAAATTCGTATTGTATATTTATAATACGGAAAGAGTAGAGGGTTCTTTGTAAACGCTAAAATGTATTATCAAGAAGAGAAGAAGAAAAAAACATTTTTTGGTAGAGTTAAAAAGTGGTTTAGCAAGGATAAAGATGTTAAAACAAGAGAGGGCGAGTTGTTACCTCCACCGAAAACACCTGCATCCTTCATGGCTGCGAGACATGGGTTTCATACTTGTATATGGTTGGAGAATTGGGTTAGGTATACTAAAGAAGATGGCGTTCTAGCATTTCCAGAACATGGTTCATTTAATCTGGCCGTGTTGAGAAATTTACGGGAAAAGATGTTATGTCTTGACCCGAAACCGAGACCTACACAGTTCGAGGCTTTAGTGGAATGGGAAGAAGAAGTACATGAAAGAGAGAAACAAAGATCAGGAGGGTACTATGGTACATGTTTGGGAGGAGACATGATCGTGAGACTCATCATGATCGAATGAAAAGGTGGCGAGATGTTAGTATGTCAGAGGGATTATATCCGATGAGAACAGTTGAAGGAGGAGCAGAAAGGGTTCCTGAGTCAGAAATAAGAAGGTATGGAGTTAATGAGTACGAGGATGAGGTCTTGAATGACATGATTTACAAAAGACCCCCTCCATATAGACCAGAACCGGATAAAAGTACACCAGTTGTTTCTCCGATAAGAGATACAGTTTGTGTTAGTGAGACAGAAAATGAGACACCTGAGGTAAGGAGTGATCATTACCTTGATAAGAATGCCAGACAATTAGCCAGAACTACAACAGAGTTGACTGAGAAGATTAGGGAGTTAACGAAGAATCTAGAAGCTGTTACGGTGCCTGTAACAATAGGTCCAGTTATGCCTGTGTTTGACAAACAGAGAGCAGGTGAGAATGGACTGGTGATTCCATATGTTGGGAATAATCTGACAAATTCAGTTGGTCCTTCAGGAGATTCAGGCAAAAGAGCAGAAAGAAATGACCTGAGACAATCAAGACATGACACATGTAGTGAAATATTGGATGCTAGTGAAGCTAGTTGTTCAGGGATGCCAATTTTAGAACCGCAAAAGAGAGTGGTTCCAGTGAGAAAAACTGCTGAAATAACAGTTGATGATTTCAATGATTGGATGAAGGTTCTAGAGAAAAAGGATAAAGATTCACAAGTAATTGACGTAGCTAAGTTACGTGTAGAACTAGAAGAGCTTGTCACAGGGACTGTTCCAACAGAGATTCTGAAGAGTCATCATGATGGTGAACTAATGTTTATGTGTAATAGTGTTACCTGGAGAGCAAGGAATACACATGACAGGCTAAGAGCAATAGCAAATGAGCAGGGAGTTGACATTGATAAAGTGAAAGCTTTACAGAGAACTTATAGGATGGATTTTACAGAGAAGGATATTGAAAATTTGAATGCTACTGGTAGAACAGGACAGATTAAGGAAATGGTAGCATTATTGCGAAGATGGGGTGATGTTGAAAAGTGGAAGGATAGGTGGTATAAGAAAAGAGATGAGACTGAAGATAGAACAACTTATTCAGCATTTCCAGTGAGAGAAAAGGAGAAACCAGTGGATAATTATCCTATGAGAGAAATACCTGGAGGAGGATATGTACATGTTCCATGGACCAGACAGGATATTTTATCATTTACGAATGATTTCCCTCGATTGAGAGAAAAGCCCGTCGAGTGGTATAGGCAGGTAGATAGGTTTGTGAAATTGTCAAAAGTGCTGTGGGTTGACCTGAATAGTCTGTTTGATATAATTGTTCCAGCAGACTTGTGGACTGAGTGTAAAATAGTTGTGAGTTGGCCTACTGAGGAATACCCAAGAGACCCAAGAACAGGGACACCAGATCCAGAAGTAATGAGAAAGTATGATCAGGTGATGGTATACCTGAAGAGTAAAGTACCTGCAAAAGAGACAGACTGGGTAAAGATAGATCGAACACAACAGGAAGCGAAAGAATCAGTTCATGCTTTTTACGAGAGGCTGATACTGGCATTTAAACAATTCAGTGGAGATGAACACCTGGGTGACAAAGATTTGAGTCACTTTGTATACAGATTTGTATATGGCCTTAGACCTGAAATTGGTGAGAGAATTCGTGAGCACACAGTGGATTGGCAGAGTAAAAAAGTAGATGAGATCCTGAGACATGCAAAATACTTCAGTGATGAAATTGAAGCAAAACAAAGAAAGCTGAAAGAGAAAGCAATGTGGGCACAAGTGAAAGTTGCGGAGAGACAGGAAGCACAGTTAGTGGAACAAGCGAATAATCCAGGAAATAATGCAGGAAATAGACCAAGATATGCAGGAAAAGGAAAAGGAAGTCTTGAGGAAGCGAAGAAAAAGTTCCCTTGTCACAACTGTGGCCAATTGGGACATTGGAGATCAGAGTGTCCTAATCCACCATTAGTGAGTAATGAGAGTAAACCTTTAAATCAACAGGTGCAGAACCAGAACGAAGGAAATAATCAACAACAGCAACAACAGAAAGTTGTGAGACAGCAGAGTCAAGAGCCAAAACCGCCCTTGCCGCAGAATAGAGGGTTACAAAAGTATAATCAGGATTCAGGATTCTACAATGATGAGCAGGTAAACAAACCAAGACGTTCTAACAAAGTACAGCAGTACTTGTTAAAGAGTGAAGGGAGTGAGTCTGAGGGTGATTATTGACGGTGCCGAGGAGAGGAAGAAGAGTGCATACTTGGTGCAACTCTAGAAATAGCCCAGGCAGGACCATTTGTGGATGGGAAAATAAATGAGGAGAGTGTTACTTTTTTGGTAGACACAGGTGCGACAAGATCAACTGTCAGGTCAACAGATGTTAGAAATCTTCCTCTCTCGGATGAAGCAATCCAAGTAGTTGGTGTAGCCAATACACAGATCAAAACACGTCTTACTGAACCTGTAAGAGTACAGATAGGGAAATTTTCAGACATGCATAGATTCATTGTCTGTGACACGAGTCCAGTGAACCTATTGGGTAGGGACTTGTTGTGTAAGATGAACTGCACAATTTTTTGTACACCGGATGGGATAGCCTTTGAGACACCAGATGAAGATGCTTTGTACCGAGTGACTCTAGAAAATAGAGAGAGTGAGTTAATTGGTGCATTTGCTGTATTTAATCCGGAGGATTTGCCTCAAGAGCTGAGAGACACAGTGAAAAGGACAGTTTGGGATTTTACTGGAGAGGATGTGGGATTGATGAATAATGTAGATCCAGTGAAAATTGCAGTAAAAGAGGGAATCACATATCCTAACATTCCTCAATACAAAATGACACCAGAAATAATTGAAGGGATAACTCCTATAATTGAGAAAATGATTCAGCAAGGAGTCCTGAGAGAACTACTGAGTAGTCCGTGTAATTCACCGATAATGGGACTGAAAAAGCCCAATGGGAAATTTAGGATCGTACAGGATTTGAGAAAAGTTAATCAAATTGTGGTGGCATGTTGTCCTATTGTGCCAAATCCATCAGTGATCCTGTATCAAATTCCACATGATGCTGAGTGGTATACAGTGATTGATTTGTGTCATGCGTTCTTTTCAATTCCATTACATCATGATAGCCAGCCGATTTTTGCATTTAGGTTTGGCCAGCGTATCTTAGCATGGTGTCGAATCCCACAGGGGTATACGGAGAGTCCTTCGATATTCAATCAGTTATTGAAGAAATCGTTGGAAAGTTTGATCATGCCCGAAAATTCAGTGCTAGTGCAGTATATTGATGACCTACTTGTGGCATCAAAGACACGTGAAGCTTGTGAAGTAGATACCATAGCTTTACTGAATCATCTGGCAGATGGAGGGTTAAAGGTATCTCCAGCCAAATTGCAATTTTGCAAGAAAGAGGTGCATTATCTTGGACACAATATTGAAAAAGGTCTGAGAAAAGTGACTACTGACAGGATCAGAATAATCAGAGAAATGAAAGCTCCAAAGACCCAGAGAGAAGTGAGAATGTTCCTGGGTATGGTGGGTTATTGCCGTCAGTGGATAATTAATTTTTCCCTGATAGCAAAGCCACTGATTAAACTGACAAAAAGTGAAATGACGGATCCATTGGATCTAGATGCAGAACAAATGGCAGCATTTGAAGAGCTCAAAAGTAAAATGTGTGAGGCTCCAGCTTTGGGTATGCCTGACTATGAGAAAGAATTTGAGCTGTACTGCAGTGAGAGAAATGGATGTGCACTTTCAGTGTTAATTCAGAAACATGGATTACTGAGAAGGCCTATTGCATACTTCTCATCGACACTTGACCCTGTAGCTGTGGGTTTACCAGGTTGTCTGAAATCTGTGGCTGCAACATGCAGGAGTCTGGAACAAAGTGAAGGAATAATAATGGGATATCCTGTAAGGGTATTCGTACCTCACAATGTGGCAATTCTCTTGACAAGAAGTAGAACTCAGTACATGTCACATAGTCGATTGACTAAGTACGAAAAAGTGATTTTGGGAGCATCAAATGTGACTCTTGAGAGATGTGTAAATGTGAATCCAGCGACGCTTTTGCCGGATATTGAAAATGTGGGTGTGAAAATGGAAGATGATCATGATTGTTTGGATGTGCTTGAGTACTGTACAAAACCAAGACCAGACATAAGAGATCTACCCTTGAATGAGAGTGATCATGTGTTGTTTGTGGATGGATCATGTTTGAGGAATGATGATGGTGTGCTATGTGCAGCATATGCGGTGTGCAAAGTTTCAGAGGTCATGGAAGCATCACCATTGAAAGGAGTGAAATCTGCGCAAGTTGCTGAATTGATAGCATTGACAAAAGCTTGTGAAATTGGGAAAGATTTGAGGACGACTGTGTTGACTGATAGTCAGTATGGATTTGGAGTGGTGCATGATTTTGGCCAACTTTGGCTACAAAGAGGTTTCTTGACATCGAGTGGAACTCCAATAAAGAATGCTGAAATGATTGGTAAATTGCTTGAGGCGATACAGCTGCCTAAGGAGTTAGCAGTTGTAAAATGTGCTGCCCATGGTCATGGGGAGGATTTTATAACGGTTGGAAACAGATATGCCAACGATGTTGCGCAATACTGTGCCAAAACGAATCAGTCCATCAACAGGGACAGAGAAAGAGAAATGTCTTTTCTATCTGTGATGTTTACTAATGTCCTAGAGACCTGGGATGAAGTGAAACAGTTGCAAGATGAGGCAGGAGAGGAAGAGAAAAAAGATTGGATTAAGGCAGGATGTGCTCCAAGAGAAACAGACCATGTTTGGGTCTACAGAGATGGCAGACCAGTGATGCCGAACTCCATCTTGTCGTCAATGGCAAGGATGTATCATGGCAAGGGACATTTGGGGAGGGACGCGATGGTTAGGTCGTTCAAGCAGACCTGGTACAATGCAAAGTTCAGGACAATTGCAGAAAGCATCTGTCAGAGGTGTTTAGTTTGTCAGCAATTTAACACTGGGAAAAAGACAGTGGTGAGTCTGGGAACAATAGGCAGAGAAGGAGGTCCTTTTACAAGAATGCAGATTGATTTCATTGAAATGCCCCAAGTAAACAGACTGAGGTATGTTCTAGTGGTAGTCTGTTTGTTTTCAAGGTGGGTGGAAGCTTACCCGACTAGAAGAAATGATGGATTAACAGTGGCAAAGTTACTGTTAAGGGAGTTGATTCCTAGGTACGGGTTTCCAGTAACAGTTGAGTCTGATAGAGGTAGACACTTTCAAAATGAACTTATGGGTTTGATTTGTGAAGCATTGAAAATACAGCAGAAGCTACATTGTGCATACCGACCAGAGGCTTCTGGTGTGGTTGAGCAGATTAATGGCACAATTAAGAATAGGATTGGAAAGATGTGCTTAGCCCCTGGCATGAAATGGCCAGATGTTTTGCCTCTAGTTCTGATGACAATGAGATCTACTCCAGATAGAACTACTGGTTTGAGTCCGCACGAGATAATCATGGGACGTGCTATGCGCCATGCATTCGTGCCTGTCAATAAGTTGGTGACAATAACTGATGACATGATTTTGGATTACTGTAAAGGCCTGGCTGACGCAGTTCATTCTGTGTTTCACCAGGTTGGAGAAGAAGCTACCACACTTGAGAAGAAGCAAGCCCATGATCTGAGTCCAGGAGACTGGGTGAGGATAAAAGTTCACAGAAGAAGAAATTGCTTGATTCCAAGGTGGGGAAGGCCAAGACAAGTTATTCTGACTACGACAACTGCAGTAAAGTGTGCTGGAGTGAAGCACTGGGTACATGCAAGTCATACTCTGAGAGTTCCAAACCCAAAGGAAGGGACTGGTAAAGAGTATTTTGAAGAGTCAGATTCCAGCGATGATGAAGATACAGAATCAGTGGGGAAAGAAGTAGGAAGAGCTTCGAATGAACCACTGCGAGTATCGGAGAGGAGATCGAATTCTGTAAGAGAGTCTGAAGTTTCAAACAGCAGTGAAGGAAAAAGAAAAGAAAAGAGAAATCACACAGAGATTACTCCTGAATCAGAAGAGGAGGAGAGTGAAGAACCACTTGAGATTATACTTGAAGAAGTAGGGTCAGAAAAAGATAGAGAGGGACAGATTGCAGAAGACCCCCGAGGAGGTGTAGGGAACATTCTTGATGAGTCAGGTGAAGGGACAAGTAGACAGCAAGAAGATTGCGTGTCGGAGACCCGAGGAGGGACAGGAATAGGGAAGTCTCAAACAGTGGTGAAAAAATCTGTGGAGAAGAAGAAAGCTGCTGGAAAACGGAAACAAGAGGCACTTGAAACAGATGATGAAGATGAACAAACATAGGGTCGAGTTCTGAGAAAGAGAACTTGGATTGGAGAAAGAAGTAATAAAGAAATAAAGCCGAAAAAGGTGTTAAAAGGAGACCGTTGGCCTAACAACAGAGTTAAGAGGCTGAGATACAAAGTGATAAGAGCAAATACATCGAAAGCTGAACAAGTGAATGAAGTTTCGAGTCAAAGTTCAAAAGCTGAAGGAGAAGAATCAAAGGAGACAAATGAACCAGTGGAAATAAAAAGAGTAAGAAGACCCAACCAAAAGTACAGATCACCGGAATGGTCTTATGTGGCACTGTCTGAAGGAGGAAAAGAAGAAGCAGTGACTCGAGATAATCCGGAAGTGGTCTTGAGAGAAGTGGTTGAGGAAGATACTGGTGAAATTCTGAAAGTACTCTTGACTGACATTGGAGAAGAGTCGAGTACTGAGGATTTTGATGTTGGAGATCTGATACAATTTGATGTTGAAGAAATTGAAGTGAAGAATGACAAGTATCCAAACTGAGTGAAAGGAAGATTCACTTGGATCAAGTGAACGGAGAGATCATTTGGATAAACTGAAAGCTGAAGAATTGCTGAAGAATTGAAGAAGTTCAAATAATAGTGGAGTAGTAGAGGCTAAACTAAAATGGCTAACATAGGGGATAATAGAAATAGATGTGCCTTCTTTAAAAGGTGGTGTAGGATGTGCTGCTGTTGTACTGGATTATTAATGCTTCTATGGGGTGTTTTAGTTTTATTAGTTACTTTTAAAGTAGAGTTTGAGATGCATACAGAGAATGTGACAAATGTAGAGAAGAATTCACAAAAAGTAGTTCCAATTAGAATTAGTAATGCTTACACACACAAAGATAGATCAATTAATAACTTTTCTAGTAATGTTTTTTCGAAACTGTTATATGAATATGTGAAGACAATGGAAGTAAGGGATTGCTACGTCTGTATGCAATTACCTGCATCCATCTCAGAGGGTGTTACTTATCATCATTTACCAGCTACATATGGTATTTCCTGTAGTGTTTTAAGTAGTGTTTTTTATTTGTTAGGGAAAGTAGATTATAAGATGTCTAACAGAGATAGTATTTTTGGGCACTTGCCAATGAACAAAGAGCTGAATCCAGCTAAAGAAGCTAACACTTTTGGTGAGATTTTTATTGAAGAAAAAGGATTAACATTAGATTACATTTTTAAGAATAATTTAACTTGCAATTTGAAAGGAGAGGAGAAAGCTTTCTTGGATATGGTAGAAGAAAGGAGATTGAACATGCATGAGAAAGCAGGGAAATATGAAGTGAGTGAGACAATTTGGGACATTGAGATGGGAAAAGAGTTGAAGAATGGGGCTAGTCCAACTTTAGCTCTAGATGCACCACAGAAGGGTAAACTTTGTATTACCAGAAGGAAATCCCAATATGATACATATTTTGTTGGGACTAGTGAGTGCCATGATACATACTTCATTGCAACAGGTTGGGGTTTCAGAGGTGGAGAAGATACGATTTTTCCAGGAGTATATTATGTTTGTGGGAATAAGGCTTATTACAAGTTGCCTGACCATTGGTATGGCACGTGTTATGTGGGCCTAGTTTCCAAAGATTTTTCATATAGATAAAGTAACAGATGTAGAAGATGTTAACTTACTAATGCGTTTTAAGAGAGAAACTTGGTCTGAAATAGTGGGTGATATTTTTGGGGTTTTGATTCCAGCAGTGGGAATTTCATTGAATGCTTATGGAATTCGGAAGCTGTCTACAGTGGTTGATCGCTTATCGACAAATACCGCTGGAGGGTTTCTTTTGGTGAATACGGAATTAAGTGCCGTACGTGCCATGTCTATGCAAAATCGACTTGCCCTTGATATTCTATTGGCCAAGGAGGGTGGAGTCTGTGGAATGCTGAAAGTTCAACATTGTTGCACTTACATTCCAGACGAAAGCAGAGACCTAAAGGTCTATATCAAAAATATTACTGATTTGCATGAAGAATTAGTACCACTTGAAGCTGAGAGTTTGTGGACTAAAATAGCTAATAAAATGATAGCTGTTAAGGATTTTATTGCAAAGATAGGTAGTACTATTATAGGTAGAATATTGTTTCCCTTGTCTTGTATAATTGTGGCTTTATTAATAATAAGATTGGTGTGTGTGTGTTGTAAAAACAGGGGAGGGAGGAAGAAATTGAATAAAGAAAAGAAAAACAAAAGGTTGAAAAGAGAACCTCAAGAAATTGAACTAGAAGAATTGAGGGAGAGTGTTTACTTAGAGACAAAAAGGGATGATGAAAGAGTGACTGGTGTTTAATGTTGTGTATAGGGGAAAAGACATTTCTGATTTCTCCTAAAATGGGACTAAATTTTCACAATTTTTTTGGGGGGTTTATTTGGTGATAAAATCACCAAAGGGGGGATTGCTGGAGCAGAGTTTTCAGTTTGAAAATTCTGGGGCTTTTGAAGCTCTGGCATGTCTATTCGTTGTATTAATTCATTAATAATTAATAATTAATTATTTGTCTTGTGCAAGTGCGTTTATATTAATCAATCCGTTTGTGTTAACAAGAAAAAGTTACACGTAAGTGTGCTTAAATGTGCTGACTGATAATAACGCGTGTGTTAAATGCGTTTTCATGTTTAAACGTTGCTATGTGCTGTTTATTTTTTTTGAGCACAAAACGCTTTTGAATTAATGCTTTTCCATGTTGCAAGTGCTAGATAAATGCATACACATAAGGGTATTAGTGGGGTTAACACTGTTTAATCATTATGCTGTAGTAACGTTGTTTTTATTTCTTTTAATTGAGATGGTCTATTGTGGCCTATGGAGGCCTAGTCCATGATGGCTGATTTTGTGAGCCTGGCCTCGAGTGAATATGTGAAAACTGAGACGAGGGAGACCCCTGCTGGAAATGGTTTTGAAGCTAACTGACCATGGTCCTTGTCAAGAAACTTTCCATGAGGACAGCAGCAGTTTTTGGGAGTTCTCCAAGAGAAGTGAAAGTGTCCTTGGCAGCCATAGAAGACAAAGGAGCCTTAGAGGGAAACTCTGAACTGTGGCTCGATAGCCGAGGAGAAGCCGGATTAATGTGATACATGTTTTATTTTCTTGGTTCCTGTTCCGTAGTCTTCGCTATGTGTATTTTTCCTGAGCGGAGATTCACAAATGTTGCAATGTTGCATCCTTTCCTTCTCGCTCTGCTCAGCAAGTCCGGCGGACATTATGATTTTTCCTATGTTCCAATGTATCTTTCCTTTGTTCAATTTATTATAAAAACTGTTAGCTTAGAGAGGGTTTTTGCCACCTCATTTGCCACTTGCCATTTTGCCTTTGCTGCGTGATGAATTTGCGTTGCTGAGGATTGATGCTGACGGGACTTCGTCTTGAGAGACATTTACCGAGAGACTTGTCCTGACCCGTTCTGACATTTAGCTAGAATAGGTAACTATGAGAAATGATTTACTCTGATTGAATTTCTTTGACTAATTTTAGATAAAGCAATATAATTTTAAACATCGTGTTGGATATTCATTTTTGTCAATTATTGGGTTTGCGTTATTGATTATTGTTGTATATATTGTATAGACTATACTTAGGGACAATCACAAAACCAGGTCTTATCGGCCTCGATATAGATGCAGGGTGTTTAGGAGTGTTTTCTTTCCACAGGTTCATTGTTGGTAGAGTATTTGAGCGTATGTTAGTGAAATGGGCCCTAGCGTATGATGTATGCATGTGCGTGTAACTGTGAGATTACTCTATCCGTGGTAGTGGGAATATTATATACACCCTGATCTCTATCAGTGGCATGGGGTTTGCCAACTTCACTGCCTGTCCCAACACTTTGGGTAGGTACAGACAGGAGCCCTACATCAATGGTACAAAAGCTGAGGCCTACAGAGACACTGGAGCTAGCATCACTATGGTGGCCCATTGGCTAGTTCCCTCTGAGCAGCTTTTGCCTGGTTGCTCCTACCAGGTAACTAACATTGATGGCAAACAGAACAGTCATCCCATGGCAGAGGTGTGTCTCAGCTGGGGAGGGGTCACTGGCCCTAAAAGGGTGGCAGTGTCCCCAACCTTGCCTGTAGACTGCTTACTGGGGAATGACTTAGAACTCTCAGCTTGGGCTAGAGTTGAACAAGACACCCATTCTAAAATGGTAGGCCTTTCACAAAAGGGTAGTGGGGTTGTGCCAGTCACAACCCCTGTCCAAGTAGATTTCCTCCCTGAAAAGGTTGGAAGGGCAGTGGTAGCCACAGCCCAGGCAAAGACAGACTTCCCTGTAGAGACTGGCAGAGCTGTGACAGTCACAGCTGAAACCCAAACTGAATGCCTCCCTGAAAAGGTTGGCAAGGCTGTAATGGTCTCAGCCTATACTCAGACTGACATAGGTGTAGTGAAGCCTGAAACTATGGATCACTCCACTCAAACAGAGAGTAGTGGGGAGGAAGAAAAGTCTCCCTCTCCCCAGACATTAGGAAAAGGTCAGCCTCCTCAGGGATCTGACCTCACCCCTTGTGAAGGAACTGCCCCAGAGGTAGCCAGGCCTGGCCTGGCAGAGCCTCTGATGTCAGTGGCCCCTTCCAAGGTGGGACCCAGTCTGGTGCAGGTAGCCTGCCTCTCTCCACCCTGCCTCAGTCAGCCCAGGGCTGCAGAGGTCAGGGAGGCCAGTGGACCCCAAGAGGGCCCCTGTCCACAAGAACCCCCCATCAAAAGAATGAGGATTGCCTGGCTAGTAGCCCTAGCCAGGTGATGGGTAAAAACATTCCTGAGGGATCCCCTTTACAGGTAGTTAGGGACCTCCCCCAGAGGGATTCTGTTGGGCACAGGCAAACATGGGGCCTTAGAGCCCCAAACCTGACCTGTCCCTCCAGTAAGCCCACAAAAGGGACCCAGCCTCCAGCTTTAGGTAGCCAGAGGCTGACCCTGAGAGCACAGTGCAACTCAGCTAAGGAAAAAAGGCATCCATGGTGGAAGATGATTGGAGCAAGCTGAGGCCTCACTTTGAGGACACTCACTTCAGTACTCCATCTCAACACCAGCCTGTTACTTTGCCAAGACACACCAAAGGTAGAGATTCCCTATGGTGGAGACCCTCTGATACCCTTAGGGTGAGGGATTGCTTAGTGGACCATGAGACAGGGGGTAACCATGCCAGTGCTGGTTCTTCCTTATATGGCCACTTAGGCAATATAGGCTTACCTGGTCAAGGTCAGCCTTATCTCCCTTCGTTTGGGGGGGGGTTGTGTAGGAAGGTGAATATCTGACTATGGTTACCCCCAAATTTTTGCCTAGTATCTAGCTGGTTTTTCGACTTAGTTGGCCTGAGATCCTGCCATTCAGGATCTCAGCCTGGCTGTTCTCTCTTTAAAATGGACTCCATGTACCCTAGGTACATACCCAATTGGTTGGATCACCCTGTGAGCCCCTTGTACCAGTGTACACTAGGTACCCAGGGCATTGGTGTATCTAAGGCCTACCAGGGGCTGAAGCATGTATTATACCACCCCTGGCCTGGCCTAACAATTTGACACAACTGGCTGATCACTCAGCTGGGGTAAGTTGGTGTAATCACCTCTTACTTAGGTGTAGTATACCTATACCTAACCTTAAATGGGACACATATTAACCTATAAGTCACTCCTATGGCAGGCCTTAACAATCCTGAAGGCAGAGTGCTTGGTTTCATGTGATATGGTGCTCTGGCATGAGCTGAGCCTCTCTGCAGTGGTCGGAACCCCTTCCTTCTACTGTTTCCAGATATCGTCATACCATATACTCTTAAGTGCATTATGAACCTCGCGGTTAAATGCTAACTTTGGTTTGGCTTTATCAAAACATGTCGAGTAAGGTGTCATACGAATTGGAATACTAACCCCTCGCCAATTCTGGCGACGGGGTTAGCATTCCACCCTTCTAGAGGGACACGACATGTACAGTACCTGAAACCCGGGTAAAATCAGACATAGCCTCAGCTCCACAAAATGGATGCTGCCACCACAGACACAAGTCTGCCCTCCTGCTGCTGGGAGTCCTTCCAGCTTGGGAGGTGTGGACAAAGGGTTTCCTGCCAGGGGAGGTGCGTGCACCACCCCAGACAGGATTTTGTGTATTGGTCAGGTAGGGCTTGAAAGGAACCAGACATGCCTGAGGCTCACAAGGAGCCTCGGTGCATATGCCAGTTCAAACCGGTCCTGGGGCACACCAGTCCCGGGCCTGGGGCGAGCTGGACAAAGGATTGGGGGTGTAACCACCCCCCTTCCTGGTCCCACCCTTAGGGAGGGACCTAGCAGGTAGTCCGGCCCCTAGAATCCACTTAAAGGTAGGAGCTGTGTCGTAAGACTTCAGACATCCTGGAATCAACTTGAAACTAAGAAGAAGACGGGAACTTCGACGCTCTGCCGCACAGAGGACTGAAGCCAATCTCCCCTGTGGTCAGGGAGTGACCACCTTGCTAACGCAAGCACCATCCAGCGAATCAACGTCTGCTTTGCCGCTGCCTCCCGCCGGAGCCCGAGCCCAGAGACTGACAAGACCTGGACCTCCAGACCTCTCACCGCCCGATCCACAGTCCCTGAAAAAGAGAGACCCGTGGAGGCAACGAGACACGTGGAGCCAGCCATCTTGAAACGACCATGACAAGCTGCAAGTGCAACAACCGAGGCTCCCTCCAAGTTGTGCTTTGGGATCTGAGAAGCCCAACCCTTGAGCAGCATCTGCACCAAAGGTGAGCCCTCCAGCATCTCCACGATCTGCGTGGGGCCCTTCTGCATTTTGCCACTCGACGCGCCTAACCGGTTGCTGGCCCGCTGGCTAGTGGCCATCTTGGCGACGAACTTCAAGAAATACACTGCTGGTCTGGTTGCTCCAGACTGGCCCTTGCTCCCCTCCAAAGGAGCAGTCCCTCTGACCTTGCTGGTCAGAACCATCAGCTTATTTTTGTTTCCACAACAATTGCTTTTGCCAAGGCTTGTTTGCTTTGATCAAGTCGCCGACACCGCCGACAGCGAGAACCTGCATGGGACAGCTCATGAACCGACTCCTGGACGTCGTCGACCTTCAGGGACCACGTGGCTGCAGAGACAAGCTACACCTTTCTTCCTGTTTGCACCCGACATCGCCTGGTACCCACCTGGTGCCACGCTGGTCACTGGCTAGTGACTGTGAACACTGTCCCCTCTGCTTACAGGTCTTCTACAACTCCGATCCACCCTTGGATCCACCACATCCCTTCCGGACCCACTGCCTGCAGCATCTTTGTCCACAGGCTCCATTGAACAGATAGAAGAAACCCGACGCACTTCGACACCTACGCACCCGCTTCCTGTGGGTGAGGTAAAGCTGGCACTCCGGTGCCCCAGTGTAGAGTATCATCTCTAGTGTCTGTGTTTCCAATCTTGAGTTCATAGTCCACCCGGAAGATCCTTTTTGCAGTAACTTTGTAACTTTTACGCACCCATTGAAAACCTATAGGAGCACGCGTGTGACTATTTGCTCTGCACACGCAACCCGTGGACCTCCTGGTCACTAACTGAAGTTAGCTCCTTGTAGGCCCAGCGATTCTAGAGGCCCTAGGCCTTTTCCCTTTTCTGTTCGTGGTACTTATACCACTATTTTAGTATATGGTTTGAGCGGCCACCAGGGCCTATCCATATAAAGTGCAACTTCTGTGTATTCTACTGTAATCTTGTTTGACGATTTGTGCTCCTGTGCTCATAAAGAGACTAGGGGTTACTTTGAGAAATAAATACATATATATTTTGAATATATATCTGTGTGGTGTCCTTTCATTGGTATAAAAGGGGGTTGCATTTGGTAAAACAGCTTGCTTAACACGTTTCACGAGTTTAGCCTCAAAGACTGCTTAGCCTACGCTACCACTAGGGCAGCTAGTCCGAAAAGGTTGACTTACAACCACACCATAAGGGTTGCTTGGCATGGTATAAAGTGGTCACTTTAACTAGTGAACATCATATACCAGGCCAACTTCTCACAGTGCCTAGCTGTAGTTTTTGAACCCTAGCTCTGCCGGCACCTAGGGAAACCTAGCAAATCTATATATTTTTGAAAACTAGACACCCAGGGGAATCCAGGATGGGGTGACTTGAGTGCCTCCCTCCAGGGTCTGTTACCCAGAATCCCTTGCACACCTAAAAAATTTACAAAAAAAACACATTTGCCCCACATTTCTGTGATGGAAAGTTCTGGAATCTGATTGGATCCACAAATTTCCACCCACCCCGCGTTCACCAAAGTCCTACAAGAAAAATGGTACCTCACTTGAGCGGGTCGCCTAGTGCCCGTGACAGGAAACGGCGCAAAACGCACCGTGGTCACACCTCAATTTTGCAGTGAAAAATTACCCTTTTTTGGCAAAGTGCCTAGCTGTAGTTTTTGAACCCTAGCTCTGCCGGAACCTAGGGAAACCTAGCAAACCTATATATTTTTGAAAACTAGACACCAAGGGGAATCCAGGATGGGGTGACTTGAGTGCCTCCCACCAGGGTCTGTTACCCAGAATCCCTTGCAAATCTAAAAAATTGACAAAAAAACACATTTGCCACACATTTCTGTGATGGAAAGTTCTGGAATCTGCGTGGATCCACAAATTTCCACCCACCCCAAGTTCCCCAAAGTCCTATGAGAAAAATTGTACCTCACTTGTGCGGGTCGGCCTAGTGCCCACGACAGGAAACAGCGCAAAACGCAACGTGGTCACACCTCAATTTTGCAGTGAAAAATTAGCCTTTTTTGGCAAAGAGACTAGCTGTAGGTTTTTTAACCCTAGCTCTGCCGGCACCTAGGGAAACCTAGCAAACCTATATATTTTTGAAAACTAGATACCCAGGGGAATCCAGGATGGGGTGACTTGAGTGCCTCCCACCAGGGTCTGTTACCCAGAATCCCTTGCAAACCTAACAAATTGACAAAAAAACACATTTTCCCAACATTTCTGTGATGGAAAGTTCTGGAATCTGCGTGGATGCACAAATTTCCACCCACCCCGCGTTCCCCAAAGTCCCACGAGAAAAATGGTACCTCACTTGTGCGGGGCTGCCTAGTGCCCACGACAGGAAACGGCCCAAAACGCAACGTGGTCACACCTCAATTTTGCAGTGAAAAATGACCCTTTTTTGGCAAAGTGACTAGCTGTAGTTTTTTAACCCTAGCTTTGCCGGCACCTAGGGAAACCTAGCAAACCTATATATTTTTGAAAACTAGACACCCAGGGGAATCCAGGATGGGGTGACTTGAGTGCCTCCCACCAGGGTCTGTTACCCAGAATCCCTTGCAAACCTACAAAATTGACAAAAAACACATTTTCCCCACATTTCTGTGATGGAAAGTTCTGGAATCTGCGTGGATCCACAAATTTCCACCCACCCCGCGTTCCCCAAAGTCCTATGAGAAAAATGGTACCTCACTTGTGCGGGTCGCCTAGTGCCCGCGACAGGAAACGGCGCAAAACGCAACGTGGTCACACCTCAATTTTGCAGTGAAAAATGACCCTTTTTTGGCAAAGTGCCTAGCTGTAGTTTTTGAACCCTAGCTCTGCCGGCACCTAGGGAAACCTAGCAAACCTATATATTTTTGAAAACTAGACACCCAGGGGAATCCAGGATGGGGTGACTTGAGTGCGTCCCACCAGGGTCTGTTACCCAGAATCCCTTGCAAACCTAAAAAATTGACAAAAAAACACATTTTCTCCACATTTCTGTGATGGAAAGTTCTGGAATCTGCGTGGATGCACAAATTTCCACCCACCCCGCGTTCCCCAAAGTCCTACAAGAAAAATGGTACCTCACTTGTGCGGGGCGGCCTAGTGCCCACGACAGGAAACGGCGCAAAACGCAACGTGGTCACACCTCAGTTTTGCAGTGAAAAAGGACCCTTTTTTGGCAAAGTGACTAGCTGCAGTTTTTTAACCCTAGCTCTGCCGGCACCTAGGGTACCCTAGCAAAGCTATATATTTTTGAAAACTAGACACCCAGGGGAATCCAGGATGGGGTGACTTGAGTGCCTCTCACCAGGGTCTGGTACCCAGAATCCCTTGCAAACCTCTAAAATTGACAAAAAAACAAATTTTCCCCACATTTCTGTGATGGAAAGTTCTGGAATCTGTGTGGATCTACAAATTTCCACCCACCCCGCGTTCCCCAAAGTCCTATGAGAAAAATGGTACCTCACTTGTGCGGGTCAGCCTAGTGCCCGCAACAGGAAACGGCGCAAAACGCAACGTGGTCACACCTCAATTTTGCAGTGAAAAATTACCCTTTTTTGGCAAAGTGACTAGCTGTAGTTTTTGAACCCTAGCTCTGCCGGCACCTAGGGAAACCTAGCAAACCTATATATTTTTGAAAACTAGACACCCAGGGGAATCCAGGATGGGGTGACTTGAGTGCCTCCCACCAGGGTCTGTTACCCAGAATGCCTTGCAAACTTAAAAAATTGACAAAAATAAATACATTTTCCCCACATTTCTGTGATGGAAAGTGCTGGAATCTACTTGGATCCACAAATTTCCACCCACCCCGCATTCCCCAAAGTCCTATGAGAAAAATGGTACCTCACTTGTGTGGGTCGGCCTAGTGCCCGCGACAGGAAACAGCGCAAAACGCAACGTGGTCACACCTCAATTTTGCAGTGAAAAATGACCCTTTTTTGGCAAAGTGACTAGCTGCAGTTTTTTAACCCTAGCTCTGCCGGCACCTAGGGTAACCTAGCAAACCTATATATTTTTGAAAACTAGACACCCAGGGGAATCCAGTATGGGGTGACGTGAGTGCCTCCCACCAGAGTCTGTTACCCAGAATCCCTTGCAAACCTAAATAATTGACAAAAAAACAAATTTTCCCCACATTTCTGTGATGGAAAGTTCTGGAATCTGTGTGGATCTACAAATTTCCACCCACCCCGCATTCCCCAAAGTCCTATGAGAAAAATGGTACCTCACTTGTGCGGGTCGGCCTAGTGCCCGCGACAGGAAACGGCGCAAAACGCAACGTGGTCACACCTCAATTTTGCAGTGAAAAATGACCCTTTTTTGGCAAAGTGACTAGCTGTAGTTTTTTAACCCTAGCTCTGCCGGCACCTAGGGAAACCTAGCAAACCTATATATTTTTAAAAACTAGACACCCAGGGGAATCCAGGATGGGGTGACTTGAGTGCTTCCCACCAGGGTCTGTTACCCAGAATCCCTTGCAAACGTAAAAAATTGACAAAAATAAATACATTTTCCCCACATTTCTGTGATGGAAAGTTCTGGAATCTGCATGGATCCACAAATTTCCACCCACCCCGCGTTCCCCAAAGTCCTACGAGAAAAATGGTACCTCACTTGTGCGGGTCGCCTAGTGCCCGCGACAGGAAAGGGCGCAAAACGCAACTTGGTCACACCTCAATTTTGCAGTGAATAATGACCCTTTTTTGGCAAAGTGCCTAGCTGTAGTTTTTGAACCCTAGCTCTGCCGGCACCTAGGGAAACCTAGCAAAACTATATATTTTTGAAAACTAGACACCCAGGGGAATCCAGGATGGGGTGACTTGAGTGCCTCCCACCAGGGTCTGTTACCCAGAATCCCTTGCAAACCTAAAACATTGACAAAAAAACACATTTTCCCCACATTTCTGTGATGGAAAGTTCTGGAATCTACTTGGATCCACAAATTTCCACCCACCCCGCATTTCCCAAAGTCCTATGATTAAAATGCTACCTCACTTGTGCGGGTAGGCCTAGTGCCCGCGACAGGAAACAGCGCAAAACGCAACGTGGTCACACCTCAATTTTGCAGTGAAAAATGACCCTTTTTTGGCAAAGTGACTAGCTGCAGTTTTTTAACCCTAGCTCTGCCGGCACCTAGGGTAACCTAGCAAACCTATATATTTTTGAAAACTAGACACCCAGGGGAATCCAGGATGGGGTGACGTGAGTGCCTCCCACCAGAGTCTGTTACCCAGAATCCCTTGCAAACCTAAATAATTGACAAAAAAACACATTTTCCCCACATTTCTGTGATGGAAAGTTCTGGAATCTGCGTGGATGCACAAATTTCCACCCACCCCGCGTTCCCCAAAGTCCTACGAGAAAAATGGTACCTCACTTGTGCGGGGAGGCCTAGTGCCCATGACAGGAAACGGCGCAAAACGCAACGTGGTCACACCTCAATTTTGCAGTGAAAAAGGACCCTTTTTTGGCAAAGTGACTAGCTGCAGTTTTTTAACCCTAGCTCTGCCGGCACCTAGGGTAATGTTAGAAATGGGATTTCTGGTTGGCTAGGGCTTGCACCAAAGTCAGGCAGCAACCACCACTCTAGTCAGGGCTGGGGAGTTACACGCCAAAGATAACCCCTGCTCACCCCCTTGGTAGCTTGGCACGAGCAGTCAGGCTTATCCCGGAGGCGATGTGTAAAGCGTTTGCGCGCGCACCCAGCAACAACACCCAAGGCCCACCACAAAAGGAACTCCACACAAGGTATTATATAAAAATAGCCTTTGTATTACCAAAACACATTAGATAAAAACACACACTTTACAATGTGCCAACAGGCACGGGCAGAGTTTACAAGGGATTATATGTACAGGGGACAGGGCCACATGGACCACTGTCAGGAATTAGCACTTTGTAGAAATTAGCACTTAGAACATAGGATATAAAATACGGTAGTACAAAATAGCAAATGTAGCACACAACCAGTAACTACTGGTAACAGGTAAGTACCACCTACGCAACCCTAAACACCTTAGGAAAATGTCACGAAGGGAACTAGGACCTGACTAGCACCACCTGTACTAGGAGAAAACAACCTCCTAAGTATCACAATACCTGTAGGGGTAAAAGCACATTACACATGACGCATAAAAACACATTCAGAGGTGCAGGTTAGGAACCATAGCGCAAAACTCACATTAGTCACCACCTGTGGCAGTCCCTAGGCCAACTGGCCTTGAAGGGGCAAGGACGCCCTGTGTCCCAGTGTCAGGGGCCTAAACGGAGCAGCTGCCCACGAAGTGCTGGGCAGCTGTAGAACAGTGATGCTGGGGCCAACGTTGGAGCCTTCCAGGGCTGTGAATATCCAACACTCGTGGCCCCCTGAGCCCCTCTGGGCTCTGATCAAAGAAATGCCCCCGTTGGAGCCTCACAGGCTCAGTAAACAAATGTGCCCCGTTAGAGCCTCGTGGGCTCGAAAAGAATGGTGCCCCTAAAACGTTGGAGCCTCATGGGCTCTAGGACCATGCGCCTCTTTGGAGCCTCGTGGGCTCTGAAAACGAATATGCCCCCGAGTTGCTGGAGCCTCACGGGGCTCGAAAGGAATAATGCCCCCGAGTTGCTGGAGCCTCACGGGGCTCGAAAGGAATAATGCCCCCGTCTGTTGGAGCCTCTCTGGGCTCTGAATCACGAGTGCCCGCAACCGTTGGAGTCCCACTCGGGGGACTCTGGGATCACAATGCCCCAACTGTTGGAGTCCCGCTCGGGGACTCGAGCACACACTATGGGCCGCGTTGGAGCCTCGCAGGCTCGAGAAGCACTGCCCCCTTTGGTGGAGCGTCAGGCGCTCTGGCACAATGCCGCCGGCGGTAGCGAAATGCAGCCCGGACCCCCCTCAGTGCCCTCACTCACCGGACTGACGCGGGGCCTCCTCACTGCAGGGGACGCCTCCTCCGGTGGGTGCGTGGGGCTGTCTTTGGTATCTGTCTTACCAGGACTTCGTCCGGGATCCGGCGAGGCTGCCGGACTGCTTCCTCCTCCTCACTTCGTTGCAGGAGCACGGGGTAGGCTCCCGTCCGCTTCCTGGGTTGGGCCACGCCCCCGTCCCTTCCGAGACTGCCTGACTTCCGGGTGAAGCCCGGCTGCGGCGGTGGTTTTCTCTGTGGTGAGAAATACGGGGTAGGCTCCCGTTTTTGGATGAAACAACTGCGGGGTGGGCACCCGCTTGAGGACAAGCAAATCTGTATGGCGGCAATAACGCGGGATAGGCTCCCGCAAATATTACGTTATAAGCGGGGTGGGCACCTGCCAACGAACACGGCAATGTCCCTGGCAGGGTGGGCACCTGCCAGGGGACTTCAGGATCAGCACAGCCTACACGCTGCAAATGCCGGGTGGGCACCGGCTTCCAGAAATAAAGCGCTCCTAGCGCTAGGGATAAAAAGTGAAAGCGCTCTCAGCGCTAAAGGCCAATAAAAGCTCCCAGGCGCTTTAGGGATGAATAAGCGCAAAGTCCAGCAAAGTTTTTAGGAAGGTAGGCAGGGGGGCAAGGTTGGGCCAGGGGCCAGCTCACTGGGCCCTCCAGGGCAGGAAGGCAGTACCAAGTGGCGGTTCCTCCTGGCCTCCAGCAGCAGCAGCAGCCCCCCCTCAGGTGAGGATCAGCAAGAGAACAGTTTCTGTTGGGACACAGCCCCATTTTTATACAGTAAAACGCTTTGTCTCAAGGTGCAGGGAAGGGGCGAACCAGTTACAACTGGTTCCTGAGCACTTTGTTTTGCTCAGCCCCTCTCCCTATTCAGAGTGCAGGCCAGGGTCATCAGTCGCACCACAGGGGGCGGAGCCAGCATTGTGTGGGGAAAACCCAGCCCTAATCAGGACCCAGGTGTACTCCTCCCACCCATCTAGGTGCTGATCTCCCTATTCACCACTGGGTGACTCCTCCTGACTCTGGGGATTCCCTAGTCCGTCACATGACCTCAGCCAGCCAATCACGTGACAGGCAGTCACTGCACATTTTACACTAATATGCCAACTCCTAGAAGTGGCACTTCCGCACATGACATAATCACGCATCATACATCATTGCGAAGAATTCAATCACCCGAGTCCGCACATACCAAACTCGAGCCTGCACACCCCACGCATCAGGAACTACCAGGGACACATGCATTCCCCATGCATTCCTATGGGAGGGCAGGCCTATCTCACCACATGCACTCAGAGGGCGCACGCACTTTACTCTGGGACACAGGGAAAGTGCGCAGAAACCCAAAATCACTACCACCAGGTCACCAATAAAAGCAAAAAGTTCAGGAGTGAACCTGCCAGAAGGGCCAAGTCCAACAGGTAACCTAGCAAACCTATATATTTTTGAAAACTAGACACCCAGGGGAATCCAGGATAGGGTGGCTTGAGTGCCTCCAACCAGCGTCTGGTACCCAGAATCCCTTGCAAACCTATTAAATTGACAAAAAAACTAATTTTCCCCACATTTCTGTGATGGAAAGTTCTGGAATCTGTGTGGATCTACAAATTTCCACCCACCCCGCGTTCCCCAAAGTCCTATGAGAAAAATGGTACCTCACTTGTGCGGGTCGGCCTAGTGCCCGCGACAGGAAATGGCGCAAAACGCAACGTGGTCACACCTCAATTTTGCAGTGAAAAATGACCCTTTTTTGGCAAAGTGAATAGCT
This sequence comes from Triturus cristatus, assembly GCF_964204655.1. NCBI lineage: Eukaryota > Metazoa > Chordata > Amphibia > Caudata > Salamandridae > Triturus > Triturus cristatus. The sequence continues at coordinate 1,432,159 of NW_028187382.1, forward strand.
GTAGTTTTTTAACCCTAGCTCTGCCGGCACCTAGGGAAACCTAGCAAACCTATATATTTATGAAAACTAGACACCCAGGGGAATCCAGGATGGGGTGACATGAGTGCCTCCCACCAGAGTCTGTTACCCAGAATCCCTTGCAAACGTAAAATATTGACAAAAAAACACATTTTCCCCACATTTCTGTGATGGAAAGTTCTGGAATCTGCGTGGATGCACAAATTTCCACCCACCCCGCGTTTCCCAAAGTCCTACGTTAAAAATGGTACCTCACTTGTGCGGGGCGGCCTAGTGCCCACGGCAGGGAAAGGCGCAAAACGCAACGTGGTCACACCTCAATTTTGCAGTGAAAAATGACCCTTTTTTGGCAAAGTGACTAGCTGTAGTTTTTTAACCCTAGCTCTGCCGGCACCTAGGGAAACCTAGCAAACCTATATACTTTTAAAAACTAGACACCCAGGGGAATCCAGGATGGGGTTACTTGAGTGCCTCCCACCAGGGTCTGTTACCCAGAATCCCTTGCATACCTAAAAAATTGACAAAAAAACACATTTTCCCCATATTTCTGTGATGGAAAGTTCTGGAATCTGCGTGGATCCGCAAATTTCCACCCACCCCGCGTTCCCCAAATTCCTATGAGAAAAGTGGTACCTCACTTGTGTGGTTCGGCCTAGTGCCCCCGACAGAAAACAGCGCAAAACGCAACGTGGTCACACCTCAATTTTGCAGTGAAAAATGACCCTTTTTTGGCAAAGTGACTAGCTGTAGTTTTTGAACCCTAGCCCTGCCAGCACCTAAGGACACCTAGCAAACCTATATATTTTTGTACACTAGACACCCAGGGGAATCCAGGATGGGGTGACTTGAGTGCCTCCCACCAGGGTCTGTTACCCAGAATCCCTTGCAAACGTAAAAAATTGACAAAAAAAATAAATTTTCCCCACATTTCTGTGATGGAAAGTTCTGGAATCTGCATGGATCCACAAATTTCCACCCACCCCGCGTTCCCCAAAGTCCTACGAGAAAAATGGTACCTCACTTGTGTGGGTCGCCTAGTGCCCGCGACAGGAAACGGCGCAAAACGCAACATGGTCACACCTCAATTTTGCAGTGAAAAATGACCCTTTTTTGGCAAAGTGACTAGCTGTAGTTTTTTAACCCTAGCTCTGCCGGCACCTAGGGAAACCTAGCAAACCTATATATTTTTGAAAACTAGACACCCAGGGGAATCCATGATGGGGTGACTTGAGTGCCTCCCACCAGGGTCTGTTACCCAGAATCCCTTGCACACCTAAAAAATTGACAAAAAAACACATTTTCCCTACATTTCTGTGATGGAAAGTTCTGGAATCTGTGTGGATCCACAAATTTCCACCCACCCCGCATTCCCCAAAGTCCTATGAGAAAAATGGTACCTCACTTGTGTGGGTCGGCCTAGTGCCCGCGACAGGAAACAGCACAAAACGCAACGTGGTCACACCTCAATTTTGCCGTGAAAAATGGCCCTTTTTTGGCAAAGTGAATAGCTGTAGTTTTTTAACCCTAGCTCTGCCGGCACCTAGGGAAACCTAGCAAACCTATATATTTTTGAAAACTAGACACCCAGGGGAATCCAGGATGTGGTGACATGAGTGCCTCCCACCAGAGTCTGTTACCCAGAATCCCTTGCAAACGTAAAAAATTGACAAAAAAACACATTTTCCCCACATTTCTGTGATGGAAAGTTCTGGAATCTGCGTGGATCCACAAATTTCCACCCACCCCGCGTTCCCCAAAGTCCTATGAGAAAAATGGTACCTCACTTGTGCGAGTCGGCCTAGTGCCCGCGACAGGAAACAGCGCAAAACGCAACGTGGTCACACCTCAATTTTGCAGTGAAAAATGACCCTTTTTTGGCAAAGTGACTAGCTGTAGTTTTTGAACCCTAGCTCTGCCGGCACCTAGGGAAACCTAGCAAACCTATATATTTTTACAAACTATACACCCAGGGGAATCCAGGATGGGGTGACTTGAGGGCCTCCCACCAGGGTCTGTTACCCAGAACCCCTTGCAAACCTAAAAAATTGACAAAAAACACATTTTCCCCACATTTCAGTGATGGAAAGTTCTGGAATCTGCGTGGATCCACAAATTTCCACCCACCCCGCGTTCCCCAAAGTCCTATGAGAAAAATTGTACCTCACTTGTGCGGTTCGGCCTAGTGCCCCTGACAGAAAACAGCGCAAAACGCAACGTGGTCACACCTCAATTTTGCAGTGAAAAATGACCCTTTTTTGGCAAAGTGACTAGCTGTAGTTTTTTAACCCTAGCCCTGCCAGCACCTAAGGAAACCTAGCAAACCTATATATTTTTGTAAACTAGGCACCCAGGGGAATCCAGGATGGGGTGACTTGAGTGCCTCCCACCAGGGTCTGTTACCCAGAATTCTTTGCAAACGTGAAAAATTGACAAAACAAAATACATTTTCCCCACATTTCTGTGATGGAAAGTTCTGGAATCTGCATGGATCCACAAATTTCCACCCACCCCGCGTTCCCCAAAGTCCTACGAGAAAAATGGTACCTCACTTGTGCGGGTCGCCTAGTGCCCGCGACAGGAAACGGCGCAAAACGCAACATGGTCACACCTCAATTTTGCAGTGAAAAATGACCCTTTTTTGGCAAAGTGCCTAGCTGTAGTTTTAGAACCCTAGCTCTGCCGGCACCTAGGGAAACCTAGCAAACCTATATATTTTTGAAAACTAGACACCCAGGGGAATCCATGATGGGGTGACTTGAGTGCCTCCCACCAGGGTCTGTTACCCAGAATCCCTTGCACACCTAAAAAATTGACAAAAAAACACATTTTCCCCACATTTCTGTGATGGAAAGTTCTGGAATCTGCGTGGATCCCCAAATTTCCACCCACCCCGCATTCCCCAAAGTCCTATGAGAAAAATGGTACCTCACTTGTGCGGGTCGGCCTAGTGCCCGCGACAGGAAACAGCACAAAACGCAACGTGGTCACACCTCAATTTTGCGGTGAAAAATGACCCTTTTTTGGCAAAGTGAATAGCTGTAGTTTTTCAACCCTAGCTCTGCCGGCACCTAGGGAAACCTAGCAAACCTATATATTTTTGAAAACTAGACACCCAGGGGAATCCAGGATGGGGTGACATGAGTGCCTCACACCAGAGTCTGTTACCCAGAATCCCTTGCAAACGTACAAAATTGACAAAAAAACACATTTTCCCCACATTTCTGTGATGGAAAGTTCTGGAATCTGCGTGGATGCACAAATTTCCACCCACCCCGCGTTTCCCAAAGTCCTACGACAAAAATGGTACCTCACTTGTGCGGGGCGGCCTAGTGCCCACGACAGGAAAAGGCGCAAAACGCAACGTGGTCACACCTCAATTATGCAGTAAAAAATGACCCTTTTTTGGCAAAGTGACTAGCTGTAGTTTTTTAACCCTAGCTCTGCCGGCACCTAGGGAAACCTAGCAAACCTATATATTTTTGAAAACTAGACACCCAGGGGAATCCAGGATGGGGTGACTTGAGTGCCTCCCACCAGGGTCTGTTACCCAGAATCCCTTGCAAATCTAAAAAATTGACAAAAAAATAAATTTTCCCCACATTTCAGTGATAGAAAGTTCTGGAATCTGCGTGGATCCATAAATTTCCACCCACCCCGCGTTCCCCAAAGTCCTATGAGAAAAATGGTACCTCACTTGTGCGGGTCGGCCTAGTGCCCGCGACAGAAAACAGCGCAAAACGCAACGTGGTCACACCTCAATTTTGCAGTGAAAATTGACCCTTTTTTGGCAAAGTGACTAGCTGTAGTTTTTGAACCCTAGCTCTGCCGGCACCTAGGGAAACCTAGCAAACCTATATATTTTTGAAAACTAGACACCCAGGGGAATCCATGATGGGGTGACTTGAGTGCCTCCCACCAGGGTCTGTTACCCAGAATCCCTTGCACACCTAAAAAATTGACAAAAAAACACATTTTCCCCACATTTCTGTGATGGAAAGTTCTGGAATCTGCGTGGATCCCCAAATTTCCACCCACCCCGCTTTCCCCAAAGTCCTATGAGAAAAATGGTACCTCACTTGTGCGGGTCGGCCTACTGCCCGCGACAGGAAACAGCACAAAACGCAACGTGGTCACACCTCAATTTTGCGGTGAAAAATGACCCTTTTTTGGCAAAGTGAATAGCTGTAGTTTTTTAACCCTAGCTCTGCCGGCACCTAGGGAAACCTAGCAAACCTATATATTTTTGAAAACTAGACACCCAGGGGAATCCAGGATGGGGTGACTTGAGTGCCTCCCACCAGGGTCTGTTACCCAGAATCCCTTGCAAACCTAAAAAATTGACAAAAAAACAAATTTTCCCCACATTTCAGTGATCGAAAGTTCTGGAATCTGCGTGGATCCACAAATTTCCACCCACCCCGCGTTCCCCAAAGTCCTATGAGAAAAATGGTACCTCACTTGTGCGGGTCGGCCTAGTGCCCGCGACAGGAAACAGCGCAAAACGCAACGTGGTCACACCTCAATTTTGCAGTGAAAATTGACCCTTTTTTGGCAAAGTGACTAGCTGTAGTTTTTTAACCCTAGCTCTGCCGGCACCTAGGGAAACCTAGCAAACCTATATATTTTTTAAAACTATACACCCAGGGGAATCCAGGATGGGGTGACTTGAGTGCCTCCCACCAGGGTCTGTTACCCAAAATCCCTTGCATACCTAAAAAATTGACAAAAAAAACACATTTTCCCCACATTTCTGTGATGGAAAGTTCTGGAATCTGCGTGGATCCACAAATTTCCACCCACCCCGCATTCCCCAAAGTCCTATGATAAAAATTGTACCTCACTTGTGCGGTTCGGCATAGTGCCCCTGACAGAAAACAGCACAAAACGCAACGTGGTCACACCTCAATTTTGCAGGGAAAAATGACCCTTTTTTGGCAAAGTGACTAGCTGTAGTTTTTTAACCCTAGCCCTGCCGGCACCTAAGGAAACCTAGCAAACCTATATATTTTTGTAAACTAGACACCCAGGGGAATCCAGGATGGGGTGACTTGAGTGCCTCCCACCAGGGTCTGTTACCCAGAATCCCTTGCAAACGTGAAAAATTGACAAAACAAAATACATTTTCCCCACATTTCTGTGATGGAAAGGTCTGGAATCTGCGTGGATGCACAAATTTCCACACACCCCGCGTTCCCCAAAGTCCTATGAGAAAAATGGTACCTCACTTGTGCGGGTCGGCCTAGTGCCCACGACAGGAAACGGCGCAAAACGCAACGTGGTCACACATCAATTTTGCAGTGAAAAATGACCCTTTTTTGGCAAAGTGACTAGCTGTAGTTCTTTAACCCTCGCTCTGCCGGCACCTAGGGAAACCTAGCAAACCTATATATTTTTGAAAACTAGACACCCAGGGGAACCCAGGATGGGGTGACTTGAGTGCCTCCCACCAGGGTCTGCTACCCAGAATCCCTTGCAAACCTAAAAAATTGACAAAAAAACACACATTTTCCCCACATTTCTGTGATGGAAAGTTCTGGAATCTGCGTGGATCCACAAATTTCCACCCACCCCGCGTTCCACAAAGTCCTATGAGAAAAATGGTACCTCACTTGTGCGGTTCGGCCTAGTGCCCCCGACAGAAAACGGCGCAAAACGCAACGTGGTCACACCTCAATTTTGCAGTGAAAAATGACCCTTTTTTGGCAAACTGACTAGCTGTAGTTTTTGAACCCTAGCCCTGCCGGCACCTAGGGAAACCTAGCAAACCTATATATTTTTGAAAACTAGACACCCAGGGGAATCCAAGATGGGGTGACTTGAGTGCCTCCCACCAGGGTCTGTTACCCAGAATCCCTTGCAAACCTAAAACATTGACAAAAAAACACATTTTCCCCACATTTCTGTGATGGAAAGTTCTGGAATCTGTGTGGATCTACAAATTTCCACCCACCCCGCGTTCCCCAAAGTCCTATGAGAAAAATGGTACCTCACTTGTGCGGGTCGGCCTAGTGCCCGTGACAGGAAACGGCGCAAAACGCAATGTGGTCACACCTCAATTTTGCAGTGAAATGACTCTTTTTTGGCAAAGTGACTAGCTGTAGTTTTTGAACCCTAGCACTGCCGGCACCTAGGGAAACCTAGCAAACCTATATATTTTTAAAAACTAGACACCCAGGGGAATCCAGGATGGGGTGACTTGAGTGCCTCCCACCAGGGTCTGTTACCCAGAATCCCTTGCAAACCTAAAAAATTGACAAAAAAACACATTTTCCCCACATTTCAGTGATGGAAAGTTCTGGAATCTGCGTGGATCCACAAATTTCCACCCACCCCGCGTTCCCCAAAGTCCTATGAGAAAAATGGTACCTCACTTGTGCGGGTCGGCCTAGTGCCCGCGAAAGGGAAACAGCGCAAAACGCAACGTGGTCACACCTCATTTTTGCAGTGAAAATTGACCCTTTTTTGGCAAAGTGACTAGCTGTAGTTTTTGAACCCTAGCTCTGCCAGCACCTAGGGAAACCTAGCAAACCTATATATTTTTAAAAACTATACACCCAGGGGAATCAAGGATGGGGTGACTTGAGTGCCTCCCACCAGGGTCTGTTACCCAAAATCCCTTGCATACCTAAAAAATTGACAAAAAAAACACATTTTCCCCACATTTCTGTGATGGAAAGTTCTGATATCTGCGTGGATCCACAAATTTCCACCCACCCCGCGTTCCCCAAAGTCCTATGAGAAAAATTGTACCTCACTTGTTCGGTTCGGCATAGTGCCCCTGACAGAAAACAGCGCAAAACGCAACGTGGTCACACCTCAATTTTGCAGTGAAAAATGACCCTTTTTTGGCAAAGTGACTAGCTGTAGTTTTTTAACCCTAGCCCTGCCGGCACCTAAGGAAACCTAGCAAACCTATATATTTTTGTAAACTAGACACCCAGGGGAATCCAGGATGGGGTGACTTGAGTGCCTCCCACCAGGGTCTGTTACCCAGAATCCCTTGCAAACGTGAAAAATTGACAAAACAAAATACATTTTCCCCACATTTCTGTGATGGAAAGGTCTGGAATCTGCGTGGATGAACAAATTTCCACCCACCCCGCGTTCCCCAAAGTCCTATGAGAAAAATGGTACCTCACTTGTGCGGGGCGGCCTAGTGCCCGCGACAGGAAACAGCGCAAAACGCAACATGGTCACACCTCAATTTTGCAGTGAAAAACGACCCTTTTTTGGCAAAGTGACTAGCTGTAGTTTTTGAACCCTAGCTCTGCCGGCACCTAGGGAAACCTAGCAAACCTATATATTTTTAAAAACTATACACCCAGGGGAATCCAGGATGGGGTGACTTGAGTGCCTTCCACCAGGGTCTGTTACCCAAAATCCCTTGCATACCTACAAAATTGACAAAAAAAACACATTTTCCCCACATTTCTGTGATGGAAAGTTCTGGAATCTGCGTGGATCCACAAATTTCCACCCACCCCGCGTTCCCCAAAGTCCTATGAGAAAAATTGTACCTCACGTGTGCGGTTCGGCCTAGTGCCCCTGACAGAAAACAGCGCAAAACGCAACGTGGTCACACCTCAATTTTGCAGTGAAAAATGACCCTTTTTTGGCAAAGTGACTAGCTGTAGTTTTTTACCCTAGCCCTGCCGGCACCTAAGGAAACCTAGCAAACCTATATATTTTTTAAAACTAGACACCCAGGGGAATCCAAGATGGGGTGACTTTAGTGCCTCCCACCAGGGTCTGTTACCCAGAATCCCTTGCAAACCTAAAACATTGACAAAAAAACACATTTTCCCCACATTTCTGTGATGGAAAGTTATGGAATCTGTGTGGATCTACAAATTTCCACCCACCCCGCGTTCCCCAAAGTCCTATGAGAAAAATGGTACCTCACTTATGCGGGTCGGCCTAGTGCCCGCGACAGGAAACGGCGCAAAACGCAATGTGGTCACACCTCAATTTTGCAGTGAAATGACTCTTTTTTGGCAAAGTGACTAGCTGTAGTTTTTGAACCCTAGCTCTGCCGGCACCTAGGGAAACCTAGCAAACCTATATATTTTTAAAAACTAGACACCCAGGGGAATCCAGGATGGGGTGACTTGAGTGCCTCCCACCAGGGTCTGTTACCCAGAATCCCTTGCATACCTAAAGAATTGACAAAAAAACCACATTTTCCCCACATTTCTGTGATGGAAAGTTCTGGAGTCTGCGTGGATGCACAAATTTCCACCCACCCCGCGTTCCCCAAAGTCCTAAGAGAAAAATGGTACCTCACTTGTGCGGGGCGGCCTAGTGCCCACGACAGGAAACAGCGCAAAACGCAACGTGGTCACACCTCAATTTTGCAGTGAAAAATGACCCTTTTTTGGCAAAGTGACTAGCTGTAGTTTTTGAACCCTAGCCCTGCCGGCACCTACGGAAACCTAGCAAACCTATATATTTTTGTAAACTAGACCCCCAGGGGAATCCAGGATGGGGTGACTTGAGTGCCTCCCACCAGGGTCTGTTACCCAGAATCCCTTGCAAACGTAAAAAATTAACAAAAAAAACACATTTTCCCCACATTTCTGTGATGGAAAGTTCTGGAATCTGCGTGGATCCACAAATTTCCACCCACCCTGCATTCCCCAAAGTCCTACGAGAAAAATGGTACCTCACTTGTGCGGGTCGGCCTAGTGCCCGCGACAGGAAACGACGCAAAACGCAACGTGGTCACACCTCAATTTTGCAGTGAAAAATGACCCTTTTTTGGTAAAGTGACTAGCTGTAGCTTTTTTAACCCTAGCTCTTCCGGCACCTAGGGAAACCTAGCAAACCTATATATTTTTGAAAACTAGACACCCAGGGGAATCCAGGATGGGGTGACTTGAGTGCCTCCCTCGAGGGTCTGTTACCCAGAATCCCTTGTAAACCTTAAAAATTGAAAAAAACCCACATTTTCCCCACATTTCTGTGATGGAAAGCTCTGGAATCTGCATGGATCCACATATTTCCACCCACCCCGCGTTCCCCAAAGTCCTATGAGAAAAATGGTACCTCACTTGTGCAGGTCGCCTAGTGCCCATGACAGGAAACGGCGCAAAACGCACCGTGGTCACACCTCAATTTTGCAGTGAAAAATGACTCTTTTTTGGGAAAGTGCCTAGCTGTAGTTTTTGAACCCTAGCTCTGCTGGCACCTAGGGAAATGTAGGAGAGTAGGGTCTGCTATCCTATGGTCACCCCAATCTTTTGCTTTTTGCTTCACTGGTTTTTTACATATTGAGGCTGTGGGCCTGCCAATCAGACCCCCAGCCTGCTGTTCTCTCTACTAAATTAAAACTATGCACCCTAGGTGCATAACCAATTGGAAGTGGATCACCCTGTCAGCCCCTGTACCAGTGTACACTAGGTACCCAGGGCATTGGTGTACCCAGGGGCTGAAGCATGTATTATGCCACCTCAGGCTTGGCCTAACAATTTGACACAACTGGCTGATCACTCAGCTGGGGTAAGTTGGTGTAATCACCTCTTACTTAGGTGTAGTATACCTATACCTAACCTTAAATGGGACACCTGGTAACCTATAAGTCACTCAGAGTGCTTGGTTCCATGTGAGATGGTGCTCTGGCATGAGCTGAGCCTGTCTGCAGTGGTCGGAACAACTTCCTTCTACTGTTTCCAGATATCGTCATACCATATACTCTTAAGTGCATTATGAACCTCGCAGTTAAATGCTATCTTTGGTTTGGCTTTATCAAAACATGTCGAGTAAGGTGTCATACGAATTGGAATACTAACCCCTCGCCAATTCTGGCGACGGGGTTAGCATTCCACCCTTCTAGAGGGACACGACATGTACAGTACCTGAAACCCGGGTAAAATCAGACATAGCCTCAGCTCCACAAAATGGATGCTGCCACCACAGACACAAGTCTGCCCTCCTGCTGCTGGGAGTCCTTCCAGCTTGGGAGGTGTGGACAAAGGCTTTCCTGCCAGGGGAGGTGCATGCACCACCCCAGACAGGATTTTGTGTATTGGTCAGGTAGGGCTTGAAAGAAACCAGACATGCCTGTGGCTCACAAGGAGCCTCGGTGCATATGCCAGTTCAAACCGGTCCTGGGGCACACCAGTCCCGGGCCTGGGGTGAGCTGGACAAAGGATTGGGGGTGTAACCACCCCCCTTCCTGGTCCCACCCATAGGGAGGGACCTAGCAGGTAGTCCGGCCCCTAGAATCCGCTTAAAGGTAGGAGCTGTGTCCTAAGACTTCAGACATCCTGGAATCAACTTGAAACTAAGAAGAAGACAGGAACTTCGACATTCTGCTGCACAGAAGACTGAAGGAAATCTCCCCTGTGGTCAGGGAGTGACCACCTTGCTAAAGCAAGCACCATCCAGCGAATCAACGTCTGCTTTGCTGCCGCCTCCCGCCGGAGCCCGAGCCCAGAGACTGACAAGACCAGGACCTCCAGACCTCTCACCGCCTGATCCACAGTCCCTGAAAAGAGGAGACCCGTGGAGGCACCAAGACACGTGGAGCCAGCCATCTTGAAACGACCACGACAAGCTGACAAGTGCAACAACCGAGGCTCCCTCCAAGTTGTGCTTTGGGATCTGAGAAGCCCAACCCTCGAGCAGCATCTGCACCAAAGGTGAGCCCTCCAGCATCTCCACGATCTGCGTGGGGCCCTTCTGCATTTTGCCACTCGACGCGCCTAACCGGTTGCTGGCCCGCTGGCTAGTGCCATCTTGGCAATGAACTTCAAGAAATACACTGCTGGTCTGGTTGCTCCAGACTGGCCCTTGCTTCCCTCCAAAGGAGCAGTCCTTCTGACCTTGCTGGTCAGAACCATCAGCTTATTTCATCTCCTACAACAATTGCTTTTGCCAAGGCTTGTTGGCTTTGATCAAGTCGCCAACACCGCCGACAGCGAGAGCCTGTGTGGGACAGCTCGAGAACCGACTCCTGGGTGTCGTCGACCTCTAGGGACCGCGCGGCTGCAGAGACAAGCTACACCTTTCTTCCTGTTTGCACCCGACATTGCCTGGTACCCACCTGGTGCCACGCTGGTCACTGGCTAGTGACTGTGAACACTGTCCCCTCTGCTTACAGGTCTTCAGCATCTCCGATCCACTCTTGGATCCACCGCATCTCTCCCGGACCGACCGCCTGCAGCATCTTTGTCTTCAGGCTCCACGGAACAGATAGAAGAAACCCGACGCACTTCGAGGCCTATGCACCCGCTTCCTGTGGGTGAGGTAAAGCTGGCACACCTGTGCCCAAGTGTAGTATTACATCCCTAGTGCCTGTGTTCCAAATCTTAAGTTCCTAGTCCATCCGGAAGATCCTTTTTGCAGTAACTTTGTACTTTTTACGCACCCATTGAAACCTATGGGAGCCCGCGTGTGACTATTTGCTCTGCACACGTCACCCGTGGACCTCCTGGTCACTAACTGAAGTTAGCTCCTTGTAGGCCCAGCGATTCTAGAGGCCCTAGGCCTTTTCCCTTTTCTGTTCGTGGTACTTATACCACTATTTTAGTATATGGTTCGAGCGGCCACCAGGGCCTATCCATATAAAGTGCAACTTCTGTGTATTCTACTGTAATCTTGTTTGACGATTTGTGCTCCTGTGCTCATAAAGAGACTAGGGGTTACTTTGAGAAATAAATACATATATATTTTGAATATATATCTGTGTGGTGTCCTTTCATTGGTATAAAAGGGGGTTGCATTTGGTAAAACAGCTGGCTTAACACGCTTCACGAGTTTAGCCTCAAAGACTGCTTAGCCTACGCTACCACTAGGGCAGCTAGTCCGAAAAGGTTGACTTACAACCACACCATAAGGGTTGCTTGGCATGGTACAAGGTGATCACTTTAACTAATGAGCATCATATACCAGGCCAACTTCTCACATTGGTGGCAGCGGTGGGATTTGAGCTTGCTGTGTTTTACCATTGTAATCTCTTGGTTACCAATTGAAAGATCACATAGGTACCTGTAGGTACATATAAAACAAGATTAGATATACATAAGTTCTACTGAACTTAGTTGTTGTAGAGCAAAGGGAGTAGCACACCCTGACTACAACTACTAGATAGGTTTAGTAGGTAAACCCAAGTGTAGGTAGATTGCAACACATCCACCCACACTTAAGAGCAATGGCTGGGGCAGAGGGGTCCAATGTACCCATCTCTGTTGAGAGTGACCCCCAGAGGGCACCGTCCATCTTTGCTACCCATAACCAGAATGAGCTCAGGCATTTGGCAACTCTTAGAGGCCTTAAACAGCTCAAGAACCCTACCTCTGCTGAGCTCAGAGAACTCTTGCAAAATGATGAAAATCAGAGAGAGCTCAAGAAAGCTTCCCAGTTAGCCCCCTTAGGGTCAGGAACAGGAGGCCCCCCTTCTGAAGATGCTACAGAAGTACCCCTTTCCAATAGCCATCCCTTAGATGAGAACCATACTACAGAGGAGGAAAGTGGAGAGGATACAGAGAGTAGTGATGATGAAGGGAGAACTAGCCCAGTGCCAAGTGTTATACTTGGCCCAGCTAAACTAAGGCTATTGGGGACTGACAATGGGATCATCCCATTGGATCTCCCCAGTGGACTTAACCAGGGGCTTGGGAGGCAAAGGAATCGCTCAGGTGACTCTAATGCTTCTCATGCCTCTAGAGGCTCTCAAGGTCACTCCAGGAAAAGGATGACCACCCCTCAGAGGAGGGAACATGAGGCCAGGATGCAGGAAGCCCCGCTGAGGATCAGGAAGCAGGAGCTAGAAGTAGCCCTGATGGAAGAAAAACTGAACAAGGCTAGGCAACCTAGAGAGAGTGGGTCTATACCCACTGGTGGCAGCATTGTCCCTAAGGACAAAGATAGGGTCTTTGATAATAGGAACCTGTCTAAGGTTGTGCCCCCCTACAAAAGTGGGGATGACATCCACAAATGGATAACTGCTCTTGAGAGAGCCTGCAAAGTACAGCAGGTTCCTGAAGACCAGTGGGCAGCAGTCCTCTGGCTCTCCTTTGAAGGAAGAGGCAGAGACAGACTCCTCACTGTTAGAGAAGAGGATGTCAGAAATTACAGAGTCCTGAAGAGTGTTCTGGTTGATGGGTTAGGCTTAACCACTGAACAGTACAGGTTAATGTTCAGAGACACCCAAAAGACACAGACTCAGGACTGGTCTGAATATGTTGAATGTGCCACTAAGGCTTTGGAGGGTTGGTTGCTGGGAAGTAAGGTATCTGATTTTACAGGATTGTATAATTTGATGATGAGAGAACAGATTTTAAATAACTGTCAAAACCAGCAACTGCATCAACACTTGGTTGACTCTGATCTGACCTCTCCCCAAGAATTGGGAAAGAAGGCAGACAAATGGGTCAGAACCAGGGTTAAGCAAAAGAACCAGAACCAGGGCCAAGGGGGTGATCAGAAGAAAACAGACCAAAAGGGTGGAGATCAGAAATCTAAAGATCAGAAGTCTTCAACAGGGCCCCAAACTACTGCTAAGGAGGGTGGGTCCCAACAACAAACTAAGGGAAAGAAGAAAGAAGGTCAAAAGAAACCCTGGTGCAATCATTGCAAGAATACAACTCACTGGACTAGTGATTGTAAAAAGGGTGGAGCCCCCAACACTGTTGCCCCTAAGGCACCTGCTCCCAGTACTACTGTTAGCAGTGTTGGTCCCCAGACAAAGGGTGTAGTGGGAATCACTATGGGAACTGAAGGAGATTCTGACTTAAACAGAACCCTGACACAGGCAGTCTTGATCTGTGATGGGGACATTGATTTGTCCCTGACTGTGAGCCCCAGTAACCTGGGCAAGTACAGACAGACTCCTTTAATAAATGAAAAAGTGGCTCAAGCCTACAGGGACACATGTGCCAGTGTCACTATGGTGACACCAGGCTTTGTGGACCCTGGACAGTACATACCAGGTGAGAATTACCTTGTGACCAATGCCAGCAATGCCACTACTTCACAGTGTGGCAGTTGTTAACTTCTCATGGGGAGGGGTAACTGGCCTCAAAAGGGTTGTGGTTAGTGCAGACCTCCCAGTAGAATGTTTGTTGGGTAATGACCTAGAGAGTTTTCTATGGTCAGAAGTGGAGTACAGGACTCATGCAGAGATGTTAGGTATATCATCACATGTCCTTGCTGTGACCAGGTCACAGGCCAAAAAGTGCCTCACTGAACCTCAGGTCTTGGATCCTGGAACAATGGACCAAGCACCTACCAAGAAGAAGAACAGGAGGGTCAAGGCTGTGCCTTCCCCCCTGCCTCAGAGTGATGGTCAGCCTTCCCAGGAAGCTGATCTAGAGGACCCTGAAGGAACTGTCCCTGAAGAGCTTGAACCTGATCAGGTTGAGTTTCTGGGGACAGGGGGCCTTCAAGGGCTGACTTGAGGCAGGCTCAGTTATCCTGTCCCTCTCTTGAACCCCTCAGACAGCTGGCTGCTGCTGAGGCTGCTGGGAATGCTCAAGGTACCCATAAAGTGTATTGGGATGAAGGGCTCCTTTATTCAGAGGCTAGAGACCCCAAGCCTGGCGCTACCAGGAGGTTGGTTATACCTCTGCAATTTAGGGGCTTCCTTCTTACCTTGGCCCATGATATTCCTTTAGCAGGACACTTAGGCCAGAACAAGACTTGGAACAGGCTTGTCCCTCACTTTCACTGGCCTCATATGAATGAAGATACAAAGGAGTTTTGTCGCTCCTGTGTGACCTGCCAAGCCAGTGGCAAATCAGGTGGCACAACAAAGGCCCCCCTAATACCACTACCTGTGGTGGGGGTCCCCTTTGAAAGAGTGGGAATAGACATAGTGGGTCCCATGGATCCTCCCACTGCATCTGGGCACAGATTTATACTGGTGGTAGTGGATCATGCCACCAGGTATCCAGAGGCAATTCCCCTTAGGACCACTACAGCACCTGTTGTGGCCAGGGCCCTGCTGGGAGTATTCTCCAGAGTGGGGTTTCCTAAGGAGGTAGTATCTGACAGAGGTACCAACTTTATGTCAGGATACTTGACAGCTGTGTGGAAGGAATGTGGTGTCAACTACAAGTTCACCACTCCTTATCACCCACAATGCAACGGGCTTGTTGAGAGATTCAACAAGACCCTAAAGGGTATGATCAAAGGATTACCTGAAAAGCTCAGGCGAAGATGGGACATCCTTCTACCCTGCCTTCTGTTTGCTTACAGAGAGGTCCCACAAAAGGGGATTGGCTACAGCCCCTTTGAATTGTTGTTTGGGCACCCTGTAAGAGGCCCACTGTGTTTAGTGAAGGAAGGATGGGAGTTACCTCTCAAAAAGCCTAAGCAAGACATAGTGGACTATGTACTTGGTCTCCGCTCCAGGATGGCTGAGTATATGGAGAAGGCATCCAAAAACCTTGAGGCAAGCCAGGCCTTACAGAAAGCTTGGCATGACCAAAAGGCTGTCTTGGTTGAGTTTCAGCCAGGACAGAAGGTATGGGTGTTGGAGCCAGTGGCCCCAGCAGCACTTCAAGACAAATGGTCTGGACCCCATACAATCCTGGAAAAGAAGGGAGAGGTCACCTACTTGGTAGACCTAGGAACTCCCAGGAGTCCCCACAGGGTACTCCATGTTAACAGGCTAAAAGCATATGTTGACAGGGCAGACATGGGCTTGCTCATGGCTACCGATGAGGGACAGGAGGAAGAGAGTGACCCTCTCCCAGACCTGTTGTCTCAGAACCCTGAAGATGGCTCAGTTGAAGGAGTGACCCTTGGAGGCAACCTCACTGCCCATCAGCAGACTGAATGTAGACAGGTTCTACAATCATTTTCACATATGTTTTCCTTGATACCTAGTCAAACTGACTGGTGTACCCATGTGGTGGACACTGGTGACAGTCTGCCTGTAAAGAACAAGCTTTACAGACAACCTGACCACGTCAGGGACTGTATAAAGGCTGAGGTACATAAAATGCTGGAATTAGGTGTCATTGAACCCTCAGAGAGCCCCTGGGCTAGCCCAGTGGTTCTGGTCCCCAAACCTCACACCAAAGATGGCAAGAGAGAGATGAGGTTCTGTGTGGATTACAGAGGTCTCAATGCTGTCACCAGGACAGATGCACACCCTATTCCAAGGGCAGATGAGCTCATAGACAAACTAGCTTCTGCAAAGTTTTTGAGCACATTTGACTTAACAGCTGGCTATTGGCAAATCATATTAGCTGAGGTGTCTAAGGCCAAAACAGCATTCTCAACCCCAGGTGGGCACTACCAGTTTGTGGTGATGCCCTTTGGTCTGAAGAATGCACCTGCCACCTTCCAAAGGCTGGTGAACCAAGTCCTTACTGGGTTGGATGACTTTTGCGCAGCATATCTTGATGACATTGCTGTCTTTAGCTCCACCTGGGAGGATCACCTGATCCACCTGAAGAAGGCTCTTGAGGCTCTGCAAAGGGCAGGCCTCACTATCAAGGCTACTAAGTGCCAGATAGGGCAGAGTAAGGTTGTATACTTGGGCCACCTTGTAGGTGGAGGCCAAGTTCAGCCACTGGAGAGTAAGATACAATCCATCAAGGACTGGTCTCCTCCAACCACCCAGACTCAAGTTCGAGCTTTCTTGGGCTTGACTGGGTACTACAGGAAGTTTTTTAAGAACTATGGGTCCATTGTGACTCCTCTTAATGATCTGACATCCAAGAAGATGCCCAAAAAGGTTCAGTGGACAGTAAGCTGTCAAAAGGCATTTGATGACCTGAAGGAGGCCATGTGCTCTGCACCTATCCTGAAAAGTCCTGACTACTCCAAAGAGTTTATTGTCCAAACAGATGCTTCTGAGTTGGGTGTGGGAGCTGTGCTGTCACAACTTAATGTAGATGGTCAAGACCAACCCATTGCTTTTATTAGCAGAAGGTTGACCCCCAGAGAGAAGAATTGGTCAGCTATTGAGAGGGAGGCCTTTGCTGTGGTGTGGGCCCTGAAGAAGCTGAGGCTATACTTGTTTGGCACTCACTTCAAGATTCAGACCGACCATAAGCCCCTCTTGTGGCTAAATCAGATGAAGGGTGAAAACCCCAAACTGCTTAGGTGGTCCATTTCCCTACAGGGGATGGACTTTACAGTGGAGCACCGGCCAGGTACTGACCATGGGAATGCAGATGGTCTCTCCAGGTACTTCCACTTAGGACATGAAGACGAGACTGGTCAAGGCTAGTTTAATGTCCCTGCGTTTGGGGGGGGGTTGTGTAGGAGAGTAGGGTCTGCTATCCTATGGTCACCCCAAATTTTAGCTTTTTGCTTCACTGGTTTTTGACATATTGAGGCTGTGGGCCTGCCAATCAGACCCCCAGCCTGCTGTTCTCTCTACTAAATTAAAACTATGCACCCTAGGTGCATAACCAATTGGAAGTGGATCACCCTGTCAGCCCCTGTACCAGTGTACACTAGGTACCCAGGGCATTGGTGTACCCAAGGCCTGCCAGGGGCTGAAGCATGTATTATGCCACTCCAGGCTTGGCCTAACAATTTGACACAACTGGCTGATCACTCAGCTGGGGTAAGTTGGTGTAATCACCTCTTACTTAGGTGTAGTATACCCATACCTAACCTTAAATGGGACACCTGGTAACCTATAAGTCACTCCTATGGCAGGCCTTAACAATCCTGAAGGCAGAGTGCTTGGTTCCATGTGAGATGGTGCTCTGGCATGAGCTGAGCCTGTCTGCAGTGGTCGGAACAACTTCCTTCTACTGTTTCCAGATATCATCATACCATATACTCTTAAGTGCATTATGAACCTCGCGGTTAAATGCTATCTTTGGTTTGGCTTTATCAAAACATGTCGAGTAAGGTGTCATACGAATTGGAATACTAACCCCTCGCCAATTCTGGCGACGGGGTTAGCATTCCACCCTTCTAGAGGGACACGACATGTACAGTACCTGAAACCCGGGTAAAATCAGACATAGCCTCAGCTCCGCAAAATGGATGCTGCCACCACAGACACAAGTCTGCCCTCCTGCTGCTGGGAGTCCTTCCAGCTTGGGAGGTGTGGACAAAGGGTTTCCTGCCAGGGGAGGTGCATGCACCACCCCAGACAGGATTTTGTGTATTGGTCAGGTAGGGCTTGAAAGAAACCAGACATGCCTGTGGCTCACAAGGAGCCTCGGTGCATATGCCAGTTCAAACCGGTCCTGGGGCACACCAGTCCCGGGCCTCGGGCGAGCTGGACAAAGGATTGGGGGTGTAACCACCCCCCTTCCTGGTCCCACCCATAGGGAGGGACCTAGCAGGTAGTCCGGCCCCTAGAATCCGCTTAAAGGTAGGAGCTGTGTCCTAAGACTTCAGACATCCTGGAATCAACTTGAAACTAAAAAGAAGACGGGAACTTCGACATTCTGCTGCACAGACGACTGAAGGAAATCTCCCCTGTGGTCAGGGAGTGACCACCTTGCTAACGCAAGCACCATCCAGCGAATCAACGTCTGCTTTGGCGCCGCCTCCCGCCGGAGCCCGAGCCCAGAGACTGACAAGACCTGGACCTCCAGACCTCTCACCGCCCGATCCACAGTCCCTGAAAAGAGGAGACCCGTGGAGGCACCGAGACACGTGGAGCCAGCCATCTTGAAACGACCATGACAAGCTGCAAGTGCAACAACCGAGGCTCCCTCCAAGTTGTGCTTTGGGATCTGAGAAGCCCAACCCTCGAGCAGCATCTGCACCAAAGGTGAGCCCTCCAGCATCTCCACGATCTGCGTGGGGCCCTTCTGCATTTTGCCACTCAACGCGCCTAACCGGTTGCTGGCCCGCTGGCTAGTGGCCATCTTGGCGACGAACTTCAAGAAATACACTGCTGGTCTGGTTGCACCAGACTGGCCCTTGCTCCCCTCCAAAGGAGCAGTCCTTCTGACCTTGCTGGTCAGAACCATCAGCTTATTTCATCTCCTACAACAATTGCTTTTGCCAAGGCTTGTTGGCTTCGATCAAGTCGCCGACACCGCCGACAGCGAGAACCTGCGTGGTACAGCTCGTGAACCGACTCCTGGGCGTCGTTGACCTCCAGGGACCACGTGGCTGCAGAGACAAGCTACACATTTCTTCCTGTTTGCACCCGACATTGCCTGGTACCCACCTGGTGCCACGCTGGTCACTGGCTAGTGACTGTGAACACTGTCCCCTCTGCTTACAGGTCTTCAGCATCTCCGATCCCCTCTTGGATCCACCGCATCTCTCCCGGACCGACCGCCTGCAGCATCTTTGTCTTCAGGCTCCACGGAACAGATAGAAGAAACCCGACGCACTTCGAGGCCTATGCACCCGCTTCCTGTGGGTGAGGTAAAGCTGGCACACCTGTGCCCAAGTGTAGTGTTACATCTCTAGTGCCTGTGTTCCAAATCTTGAGTTCCTAGTCCATCCGGAAGATCCTTTTTGCAGTAACTTTGTACTTTTTACGCACCCATTGAAACCTATGGGAGCACGCGTGTGACTATTTGCTCTGCACACGCCACCCGTGGACCTCCTGGTCACTAACTGAAGTTAGCTCCTTGTAGGCCCAGCGACTCTAGAGGCCCTAGGCCTTTTCCCTTTTCTGTTTGTGGTACTTATACCACTATTTTAGTATATGGTTCGAGCGGCCACCAGGGCCTATCCATATAAAGTGCAACTTCTGTGTATTCTACTGTAATCTTGTTTGACGATTTGTGCTCCTGTGCTCATAAAGAGACTAGGGGTTACTTTGAGAAATAAATACATATATATTTTGAATTTATATCTGTGTGGTGTCCTTTCATTGGTATAAAAGGGGGTTGCATTTGGTAAAACAGCTGGCTTAACACGCTTCACGAGTTTAGCCTCAAAGACTGCTTAGCCTACGCTACCACTAGGGCAGCTAGTCCGAAAAGGTTGACTTACAACCACACCACAAGGGTTGCTTGGCATGGTACAAGGTGATCACTTTAACTAATGAGCATCATATACCAGGCCAACTTCTCACAGGAAACCTAGCAAACCTATATATTTTTGAAAACTAGACACCCAGGGGAATCCAGGATGGGGTGACTTGAGTGCCTCCCACCAGGGTCTGTTACCCAGAATCCCTTGCAAACCTAAAAAATTGACAAAAAAAACACATTTTCCCCACATTTCTGTGATGGAAAGTTCTGCAATCTGCGTGGATCCACAAATTTCCACCCACCCCGCGTTCCCCAAAGTCCTACGAGAAAAATGGTACCTCACTTGTGCGGGTCGGCCTAGTGCCCGCGACAGTAAACGGCGCAAAACGCAACGTGGTCACACCTCAATTTTGCAGTGAAAAATGACCCTTTTTTGGCAAAGTGACTACCTGTAGTTTTTAAACCCTAGTTCTGCTGGCACATAGGGAAACCTACCAAACCCATACATTTCTGAAAACTAGACACCCGGGGGCTTCCAGAGAGGTATGGCTTGCGTGGATCCCCCAAAGTTTCCTTACCCAGAATCCCCTGGAACCCTCAATTTTAGCTGAAAAAATCATTTTTTTCACACATTTTGGTGTGGGAAAGTTGTGGCATCACCGGGCTCACACAAATTTACCACCACCCAGTGTTCCCCCAGGTCTCCCAGTAAAAATGTTGCCTCACTTGTGTGGGAGGACCAAGTACCCGCGGCAGGCAAGGGCCCAAAACGTAGTGAGGCAACATCAAAATGGCCTATTGCAAAACCACCTGGTTTTGCAAGGGGGGGTCACTTGGGTTTTTGGCCCGGTGCTCGGCGGCCATCTAGGGAAACCTACCAAACCCATACATTTCTGAAAACTAGACACCCGGCGGCTTCCAGGAAGGTATGGCTTGCGTCGATCTCCCAACGTTTCCTTACCCAGAATCCCCTGCAAACCTCAATTTTAGCTGAAAAAATCACTTTTTTCACACATTTTGGTGTGGGAAAGTTGTGGCATCACCGGGCTCACACAAATTTACCACCACCCAGCGTTCCCCCAGGTCTCCCGGTAAAAATGGTGCCTCACTTGTGTGGAAGGCCCAAGTACCCGCGACAGGCAAGGGCCCAAAACGTAGTGAGGCGACATCAAAATGGCCTATTGCAAAACCACCTGGTTTTGCAAGGGGGGTCACTTGGGTTTTTGGCCCGGTGCTCGGCGGCCATCTAAGGAAACCTACCAAACCCATACATGTCTGAAAACTAGACACCCGGCGGCTTCCAGGGAGGTATGGCTTGCGTGGATCCCCCAATGTTTCCTTACCCAGAATCCCCTGCAAACCTCAATTTGTGTGGGAAGCTCAAGCACCCGCGACAGGCAAGGGCTCAAAACGTTGTGAGGCGAAATCAACATTGCCTATCAAAAAAATGTTTGGGCCCTTGCCTGTCGCAGGTACTTGGGCCTCCCACACAAGTGAGGCACCATTTTTACCGGGAGACCTGGGGGAACGCTGGGTGGTGGTAAATTTGTGTGAGCCCGGTGATGCCACAACTTTCCCACACCAAAATGTGTGAAAAAAGTCATTTTTTCAGCTAAAATGGAGGTTTGCATGGAATTCTGGGTAAGGAAACGTTGGGGGATCCACACAAGCCATACCTCCCTGGAAGCCGCCGGATGTCTAGTTTTCAGAAACGTATGGGTTTGGTAGGTTTCCCTAGATGGACGCTGAGCATCGGGCCAAAAACCCAAGTAACCCCCTTGCAAAACCAGGTGGTTTTGCGATAGGCCATTTTGATGTCGCCTCACTACGTTTTGGGCCCTTGCCTGTCGCGGGTACTTGGGCCTCCCACACAAGTGAGGCACCATTTTAAATGGGAGACCTGGGGGAATGCTGGGTAGTGTTAAATTTGTGTGAGCCTGGTGATGCCACAACTTTCCCACACCAAAATGTGTGAAAAAAGTCATTTTTTCAGCTAAAATTGAGGTTTGCAGGGGATTCTGGGTAAGGAAACGTTGGGGGATCCACGCAAGCCATACCTTCCTGGAAGCCGCCGGGTGTCTAGTTCTCAGAAATGTTTGGGTTTGGTAGGTTTCCCTAGATGGCCGCCGAGCACCGGGCCAAAAACCCAAGTGACCTCCCTTGCAAAACCAGGTGGTTTTGCGATAGGCCATTTTGATGTCACCTCACTACGTTTTGGGCCCTTGCCTGTCGCGGTTACTTGTGCCTCCCACACAAGTGAGGCACCATTTTTACCGGGAGACCTGGGGGAATGCTGGGTAGTGTTAAATTTGTGTGAGCCTGGTGATGCCACAACTTTCCCACACCAAAATGTGTGAAAAAAGTCATTTTTTCAGCTACAATTGAGGTTTGCAGGGGATTCTGGGTAAGGAAACATTGGGGGATCCACGCAAGCCATACCTCCCTGGAAGCCGCCAGGTGTCTAGTTTTCAGAAATGTATGGGTTTGGTAGGTTTCCCAAGATGGCCGCCGAGAACCGGGCCAAAAACCCAGGTGACACCCCTTGCAAAACCAGATTGTTTAGACATAATTATTTGTTTGTTTCTACAGCGTGAGAATTTTGGAACAATATTGCAATGAAAATTATTATTATTATTATTATTATTAGGAGTTTTATATCGCGCACGGTTACCCTTGGGCATCCCAGCGCTTGCATTGGGAACCCGTCCTGGTTTTTCCCTGTGAGATAATCCATACTGGGCATCCCCAAGGTGAAAGCCAGGCATCCCGCCGCGGGGGGGGCCGTTGTGGAGATTAAGCAAGCTAGTTGCCCAGAGCTGCCTAGTGTGAACTCATGCTTAGAGTAGGCACCGAAGCTAGAATTATCAAGTCCGTGGACAATTGGGCTCCAGACCCTGCCGCGTCGGGAATCGAACCCTGGTCCCGGGTCTGACCTCTGCTTCAGGGTATGCCTGCTCTAACCAGTGAGCTACACTTCTCCAATGTGACAGACATTTTGAGGTTTGCAGGACATTGGGGATAAAAAAACTTTTTGAATTCACAAGAGAGACATCACCATAAACTCCCATGGGTTTACGACAATATCTACAGTTGGTGGGTTATTCTTACATGGAAAGTACACCTTGGCAGAGAAACTAAAGACAAAGATTCCTGCACAACCATCTATTCCTCAAACACACACACATACTGGTTGGATTTGGCACGAGGGCGAGTCATGGTTCAGTGTATTAAATTTTATTAACAAGAGATTTCACGAAAATGAAATGCACTGTCAATAATTAAATGCACAAAAAACCAAACCAATGACTCGCAGCTCGTGAGCTGTAAAGCCACGTCAAAGCACCAACCACTTTACAGGCCATTCACACACCTTTCATACGTGATACAAACAAGACCATTCGCACCACCAGGCACAAAAGCAACACATTACAAAATTCACAAAAAGGGACAAGGTACACCCTGCTTCAGAAAGACAAATATTAATGCACAGCCATCTAATCCTCAAGCACACACACATACTGGTTGGATTGGGCACGAGGGTGAGTGATGGTTCAGTATATACAATTGTATTAGCAAGTGATTTCACAAAAATGAAATGCACTGTTAATAATTGAAAGGGCAAGAAACTGAACCATTGACTCACAGCTCGTGAGCTGTAAACCCACGACAAGGCACCAACCTCTTTACAGGCCCTTCATACACCTTTCATACGTGTGAGACATACAAAACCATTCACACCGCCAGCCGCGGGCCCATCACATAACAAAACTCACACCAGCACACAGCTCCATTCAAGGGCCCATCACTTTCACACTCCCACATTCCTGACACAGCAACTACACAAGCTGATGGATTGCGTGGAGTGGCACTCAGCTAGCAGTGTGTGTAGTGACCAGCAGCAAGTCACTACTCACACACAGCCAGCCGAGCACCAGTCCACACACACCGCTAGCCGAGCACCATTCCACGCACACCGCTAGCCAAACACCAGTCCACGCACACCGCTAGCCAAGCGCCAGTCCAGGCACACCGCCAGCCAATCGCCAGTCCAGGCACACCGGCAGCCAATCGCCAATCCACACACACCGCCAGCCAAGCTACGGTCCACGCACACCACCAGCCAAGCACCAGTCCACGCACACTGCCAGTCCACGCACACCGCCAGCCAAGTACCAGTCCACGCACACTGCCAGCCAAGCACCATTCCACGCACACCTCCAACCAAGTGCCAGTCCACACACACCAACAGCCAAGCGCCAGCCTACACACACCGCCATCACATTTAGGATTTTTTTAGACAAAAATAAAAACACAAACAAATCGCAAATAGATACAAATCTACAAACACAAAATCAGAAACTAAATACATTGCACTAACGCCAACCTTGAAACAGAATCAAATTTTCCAAAGTATACAGACCAGGCAGTTCACTTTACCACTCATGAATGCTCCCAAAAATTATTTTGTGTGTGGTACGCTCTAAAACAAGCAGGGACACACAGCCCAGGTTTAGAAAGACAGTCGGGGCAGTACATACGAATCTCCTTCTGCGTACCTCTTCGCCAACAGACTCTACATCTCCTACTGGGAAAATCTTTTGAGGGTGTGGGAGGAATGTGATCAGGAAAGTGGCGATCTCTCAATCTAGCAACATCCTCCACCACTCCAACTCTAGGAACACTTGCCTGTTCCACTACAACAAGGCTGCCTATTACAGACTCCTTGTGAGAAGTTGGCCTGGTATATGATGTTCACTAGTTAAAGTGACCACCTTGTACCATGCCAAGCAACCCTTATGGTGTGGTTGTAAGTCAACCTTTTCGGACTAGCTGCCCTAGTGGTAGCGTAGGCTAAGCAGTCTTTGAGGCTAAACTTGTGAAGCGTGTTAAGCCAGCTGTTTTACCAAATGTAACCCCCTTTTATACCAATGAAAGGACACCACACAGATATATATTGAAAATATATATGTATTTATTTCTCAAAGTAACCCCTAGTCTCTTTATGAGCACAGGAGCACAAATCGTTAAACAAGAATACGTTAGAATACACAGAAGTTGCACTTTATATGGATAGGCCCTGGAGGCCGCTCAAACCATATACTAAAATAGTGGTATAAGTACCACGAACAGAAAAGGGAAAAGGCCTAGGGCCTCTAGAATCGCTGGGCCTACAAGGAGCTAACTTCAGTTAGTGACCAGGAGGTCCACGGGTTGCGTGTGCAGAGCAAATAGTCACACGCGAGCTCCCATAGGTTTTCAATGGGTGCGTAAAAAGTACAAAGTTACTGCAAAAGGAATCTTCCGGATGGACTATGAACTCAAGATTGGAAACACAGACACTAGAGACGATACTCTACACTTGGGCACCGGAGTGCCAGCTTTACCTCACCCACAGGAAGCGGGTGCATAGGCGTCGAAGTGCGTCGGGTTTCTTCTATCTGTTCAATGGAGCCTGTAGACAAAGATGCTGCAGGCGGTCGGTCCGGAAGAAATGCGGTGGATCCAAGGGTGGATCAGAGATGTTGAAGACCTGTAAGCAGAGGGGACAGTGTTCACAGTCACTAGCCAGTGACCAGCGTGGCACCAGGTGGGTACCAGGCGATGTCGGGTGCAAACAGGAAGGAAGGTGTAGCTTGTCTCTGCAGCCACGTGGTCCCTGAAGGTCGACGACATCCAGGAGTCGGTTCACGAGCTGTCCCACGCAGACTCTCGCTGTCGGCGGTGTTGGCGACTTGGTCAAAGCAAACAAGCCTTGGCAAAAGCAATTGTTGTGGAAAACGAAATAAGCTGATGGCTCTGACCAGCAAGGTCAGAGGGACTGCTCCTTTGGAGGGGAGCAAGGGCCAGTCTGGAGCAACCAGACCAGTGGTGTATTTCTTGAAGTTCGTCGCCAAGATGGCCACTAGCCAGCGGGCCAGCAACCGGTTAGGCGCGTCGAGTGGCAAAATGCAGAAGGGCCCCACGCAGATCGTGGAGATGCTGGAGGGCTCACCTTTGGTGCAGATGCTGCTCGGGTTTTGGGCTTCTCAGATCCCAAAGCACAACTTGGAGGGAGCCTCGGTTGTTGCGCTTGCAGCTTGTCGTGGTCTTCTCAAGATGGCTAGCTCCACGTGTCTCGGTGCCTCCACGGGTCTCCTCTTCTCAGGGACTGTGGATCGGGCAGTGAGAGGTCTGGAGGTCCAGTTCTTGTCAGTCTCTGGGCTCGGATTCCGGCGGGAGGCGGCGGCAAAGCAGACGTTGATTCGCTGGATGGTGCTTGCGTTAGCAAGGTGGTCACTCCCTGACCACAGGGGAGATTGGCTTCAGTCCTCTGTGCGGCAGAGCATCAAAGTTCCCGTCTTCTTCTTAGTTTCAAGTTGATTCCAGGATGTCTGAAGTCTTAGGACACAGCTCCTACCTTTAAGCGGATTCTAGGGGCCGGACTACCTGCTAGGTCCCTCCCTAAGGGTGGGACCAGGAAGGGGGGTGGTTACACCCCCAATCCTTTGTCCAGCTCGCCCCAGGCCCGGGACTGGTGTGCCCCAGGACCGGATTGAACTGGCATATGCACCGAGGCTCCTTGTGAGCCTCAGGCATGTCTGGTTTCTTTCAAGCCCTACCTGACCAATACACAAAATCCTATCTGGGGTGGTGCATGCACCTCCCCTGGCAGGAAACCCTTTGTCCACACCTCCCAAGCTGGAAGGACTCCCAGCAGCAGGAGGGCAGACTTGTGTCTGTGGTGGCAGCATCCATTTTGTGGAGCTGAGGCTATGTCTGATTTTACCCGGGTTTCAGGTACTGTACATGTCGTGTCCCTCTAGAAGGGTGGAATGCTAACCCCGTTGCCAGAATTGGCGAGGGGTTAGTATTCCAATTCGTATGACACCTTACTCGACATGTTTTGATAAAGCCAAACCAAAGATAGCATTTAACCGCGAGGTTCATAATGCACTTAAGAGTATATGGTATGACGATATCTGGAAACAGTAGAAGGAAGTGGTTCCGACCACTGCAGACAGGCTCAGCTCATGCCAGAGCACCATCTCACATGGAACCAAGCACTCTGCCTTCAGGATTGTCAAGGCCTGCCATAGGAGTGACTTATAGGTTAACATGTGTCCCATTTAAGGTTAGGTATAGGTATACTACACCTAAGTAAGAGGTGGTTACACCAACTTACCCCAGCTGAGTGATCAGCCAGTTGTGTCAAATTTGTTAGGCCAAGCCTGGGGTGGCATAATACATGCTTCAGCCCCTGGTAGGCCTTGGATACACCAATGCCCTGGGTACCTAGTGTACACTGGTACAAGGGGCTCACAGGGTGATCTAGTTCCAATTGGTTATGCACCTAGAGTGCATAGTGTTAATTTAGTAGAGAGAACAGCAGGCTGGGGGTCTGATTGGCAGGCCCACAGCCTCAATATGTCAAAAACCAGTGAAGCAAAAAGCAAAAATTTGGGGTGACCATAGGATAGTAGACCCTACTCTCCTCCACGTGCACTAGGCCTACCCACACAAGTGATGCACCATTTTTCTCAGAAGACTTTGGGGAACACAGGGTGGGTGGAAATTCTTGGATCCACACAGATTCCAGAACTTTCCACCTAAGAAGTTTGAGGAAAATGTGATTTTTTTGACAATTTTTAAGGTTTGCATTGAATTTAGGGGAACAGAACCTGGTGAGACCCAGTCAAGTCACCCCATCCTGGATTCCCCTGGGTGTTTAGATTTAAAAAATGTATAGGTTTTCTTGGTTTCCCTAGGTACCGGCAGAGCTAGGGTTCTAAAACTACAGCTAGGCACTTTTTCAAAGAAAGGGTCATTTTGCACTGTGGAATTGTGGTGTGTCCACGTTGCGTTTTGCGCTGTTTCCTGTTGCGGGCCCTAGGCTTACCCACACAAGTGAGGTACCATTTTTCTCTGAAGACCTTGGGGAATGTGGAATGGGTGGAAATGTGTGGATCCACGCAGGATCCAGAACTTTCCACCACAGAAATCTGAGGCAAATGTGGGTTTTTTGACAGTTTTTCAGGTTTGCAAGGGATTCTGGTTAACAGAACCTGGTAAGAGCCAGTCAAGCCACCCCATCCTAAATTCCCCTGGGTGTCTAGTTTGCACAAATGTATAGCTTTGCTAGGTTTCCCTAGGTGCCAGAAGAGCTGGGGTTCAAAAACTACAGCTAGGCACTTTGCAAAAAAAGGGTCATTTTTCCCTGTGAAATTGTAGTGTTTCCACGTTGCGTTTTGCGCCATTTCCTGTTGTGGGCAATAGGCTTACCCACACAAGTGAGGTACCATTTTTCTTGGAAGACTTTGGGGAATGAGGGGTGGGTTGAAATATGTGGATCCACGCAGGTTTCAGAACTTTCCACTACAAAAATGTGATGAAAATGTGTTTTTGTGACAATTTTTAAGATTTGCAAGGAATTTTGGGTAACAGAACCTGGTGAGAGCCAGTCAAGTCACCCCATCCTGGATTCCCCTGGGTGTTTAGATTTAAAAAATGTATAGGTTTGCTAGATTTCCCTAGGTACCGGCAGAGCTAGGGTTCTAAAACTACAGCTAGGCACTTTTTCAAATAAAGGGTCATTTTTCACTTTGAAATTGTGGTGTGCCCACGTTGCGTTTTGGGCTGTTTTCTGTTGCGGGCACTAGGCCTACCTACACAAGCGAGGTACCATTTTTCTCAGAAGACTTTGAGGAATGTGGGCTGGGTGGAAATTTGTGGATCCACGCAGATTGCAGAACTTTCCAACACAGGAAGATGAGGATAATTTGTTTCTCTTTGACAATTTTTTAGATTTGCAAGGGATTCTGGGTAACAGAACCAGGTGAGGGCCAGTCAAGTCACCCCATCCTGGATTCCCCAGGGTGTGTAGATTTAAAAAATGTATAGGTTTGCTAGGTTTCCCTATGTGCCGGCAGAGCTAGGTTTCAAAAAGTACAGCTAGGCACTTTGCAAAAAAAGTGTCATTTTTCACTGTGAAATTGTGGTGTATCCATGTTGCGTTTTGCACCGTTTCCTGTCTCGGGCACTAGGCCTACCCACACAAGTGATGTACCATTTTTCTCAGAATACTTTGGGGAACGTGGGGTGGGTGGAAATTCTTGGATCCACACAGATTCCAGTACTTTCCACCACAGAAATGTGAGGAAAATGTGTTTTGTTTGACAATTTTTTTGGTTTGCAAGGGATTCTGGGTAACAGAACATGGTGAGAGCAAGTCAAGTCACCCCAACCTGGATTCCGCTGGGTGTCTATTTTAAAAAAATGTATAGGTTTGCTAGCTATTTGTAGGTGCCTGCAGAGCTAGGGTTCAAAATACAGCTAGGCACTTTGCAAAAAAAGGGTAATTTTTCACTGTGAAATTGTGGTGTGTCCACTATGCGTTTTGCGTCGTTTCCAATCACGGGCAATAGGTCTACCCACACAAGTGAGGTACCATTTTTCTCAGAAAACTTTGGGGAATGTGAGGCGGGTGGAAATTTGGGGATCCACGCAGATTCTAGAACTTTCCACCACAGAAATATGTGGAAATGTGTTTTTTGTAAACATTTTAGGTTTACAAGGGATTCTGGGTAACAAAACCTGGTGAAAGCCAGTCAAGTCACACCATCCTGGATTGCCCTGGTTGTCTAGATTTGAAAAATGTATAGGTTTGCTAGATTTCTCTAGGTACCGGCAGGGCTAGGGTTCTAAAACTACAGCTAGGCACTTTTCAAAAAAAGGGTAATTTTTCGCTGTGAAAATGTGTTGTGTCCACGTTGCATTTTGCGCCGTTTCCTGTTGTGGGCACTAGGCCTACCCACACAAATGAGGTACCATTTTTCTCTGAAGTCTTTGGGGAATGTGGGATGGGTGGAAATTTGTGGATCCACGCAGGATCCAGAACTTTCCACCACAGTAATCTGAGGAAAATGTGGTTTTTTTGACAGTTTTTTAGGTTTGCAAGGGATTCTGGTTAACAGAACCTGGTAAGAGCTAGTCAAGTCACCCCATCCTAAATTCCCCTGGGTGTCTAGTTTGCACAAATGTATAGGTTTGCTAGGTTTCCCTAGGTGCCAGAAGAGCTGGGGTTCAAAAACTACAGCTAGGCACTTTGCAAAAAAAGGGTCATTTTTCACTGTGAAATTGCAGTGTTTCCACGTTGTGTTTTGCATCATTTCCTGTTGTGGGCACTAGGCTTACCCACACAAGTGTGGTACCATTTTTCTTGGAAGACTTTGGGGAATGATGGGTGGGTGGAAATATGTGGATCCACGCAGGTTTCAGAACTTTCAACTACAAAAATGTGATGAAAATTTGTTTTTTTGACAATTTTTTAGGTTTGCAAGGGATTCTGGGTAACCGAACCTGGTGAGAGCCAGTCAAGTTACCCCATCCTGGATTTCACTGGGTCACTATTTTAAAAAAATGTATAGGTTTGCTAGGTTTTCCTAGGTGTCGGCAGAGCTAGGGTTCAAAATACAGCTAGGTAATATGCAAAAAAAGGGTCATTTTTCACTGTGAAAGTGTGGTGTGTCCACGTTGCGTTTTGCACCGTTTCCTGTCGCGTGCACTAGGCCTACCCACACAAGTGATGTACCATTTTTCTCAGAAGGCTTTGGGGAACACGGGGTGGGTGGAAATTCTTGGATCCACACAGATTCCAGAACTTTCCACCTTAGAAGTTTGAGGAAAATGTGATTTTTTTGACAATTTTTAAGGTTTGCAAGGAATTTAGGGTAACAGAACCTGGTGAGACCCAGTCAAGTCACCCCATCCTGGATTCCCCTGGGTGTTTAGATTTAAAAAATGTATAGGTTTGCTAGGTTTCCATAGGTACCGGCAGAGCTAGGGTTCTAAAACTACAGCTAGGCACTTTTTCAAAGAAAGGGTCATTTTGCACTGTGAAATTGTGGTGTGTCCACGTTGCATTTTGCGCTGTTTCCTGTTGCGGGCACTAGGCTTACCCACACAAGTGAAGTACCATTTTTCTTATAGGACTTTGGGGAACGCGGGGTGGGTGGAAATTCTTGGATCCACGCAGATTCCAGTACTTTCCACCACAGAAATGTGAGGAAAATGTGTTTTTTTTAACAATTTTTTTGGTTTGCAAGGGATTCTGGGTATCAGAACCTGGTGAGAGCCAGTCAAGTCACCCCATCCTGGATTCCGCTGGGTGTCTATTTTAAAAAAATGTATAGGTTTGCTAGCTATTTCTAGGTGCCTGCAGAGCTAGATTTCAAAATACAGCTAGGCACCTTGCAAAAAAAGGGTAGTTTTTCACTGTGAAATTGTGGTGTGTCCACAATGCGTTTTGCGTTGTTTCCAATCACGGGCAATAGGTCTACCCACACAAGTGAGGTACCATTTTTCTCAGAAAACTTTGGGGAATGTGAGGCGGGTGGAAATTTGGGGATCCACGCAGATTCTAGAACTTTCCACCACAGAAATATGTGGAAATGTGTTTTTTGTAAACATTTTAGGTTTACAAGGGATTCTGGGTAACAAAACCTGGTGAAAGCCAGTCAAGTCACCCCATCCTGGATTGCCCTGGTTGTCTAGATTTGAAAAATGTATAGGTTTGCTAGATTTCTCTAGGTACCGGCAGGGCTAGGGTTCTAAAACTACAGCTAGGCACTTTTCAAAAAAAGGGTAATTTTTCGCTGTGAAAATGTGGTGTGTCCACGTTGCATTTTGCGCCGTTTCCTGTTGTGGGCACTAGGCCTACCCACACAAGTGAGGTACCATTTTTCTCTGAAGTCTTTGGGGAATGTGGGATGGGTGGAAAATTGTGGATCCACGCAGGATCCAGAACTTTCCACCACAGTAATCTGAGGAAAATGTGGTTTTTTTGAAGGTTTTTTAGGTTTGCAAGGGATTCTGGTTAACAGAACCTGGTAAGAGCTAGTCAAGTCACCCCATCCTAAATTCCCCTGGGTGTCTAGTTTGCACAATGTATAGGTTTGCTAGGTTTTCCTAGGTGCCAGAAGAGCTGGGGTTCAAAAACTACAGCTAGGCACTTTGCAAAAAAAGGGTCATTTTTCACTGTGAAATTGCAGTGTTTCCACATTGTGTTTTGCATCATTTCCTGTTGTGGGCACTAGGCTTACCCACACAAGTGTGGTACCATTTTTCTTGGAAGACTTTGGGGAATGAGGGGTGGGTGGAAATATGTGGATCCACGCAGGTTTCAGAACTTTCAACTACAAAAATGTGATGAAAATTTGTTTTTTTGACAATTTTTTAGGTTTGCAAGGGATTCTGGGTAACCGAACCTGGTGAGAGCCAGTCAAGTTACCCCATCCTGGATTTCGCTGGGTCACTATTTTAAAAAAATGTATAGGTTTGCTAGGTTTTCCTAGGTGTCGGCAGAGCTAGGGTTCAAAATACAGCTAGGTAATATGCAAAAAAAGGGTCATTTTTCACTGTGAAAGTGTGGTGTGTCCACGTTGCGTTTTGCACCGTTTCCTGTCGCGTGCACTAGGCCTACCCACACAAGTGATGTACCATTTTTCTCAGAAGGCTTTGGGGAACACGGGGTGGGTGGAAATTCTTGGATCCACACAGATTCCAGAACTTTCCACCTTAGAAGTTTGAGGAAAACGTGATTTTTTTGACAATTTTTAAGGTTTGCAAGGAATTTAGGGTAACAGAACCTGGTGAGACCCAGTCAAGTCACCCCATCCTGGATTCCCCTGGGTGTTTAGATTTAAAAAATGTATAGGTTTGCTAGGTTTCCATAGGTACCGGCAGAGCTAGGGTTCTAAAACTACAGCTAGGCACTTTTTCAAAGAAAGGGTCATTTTGCACTGTGAAATTGTGGTGTGTCCACGTTGCATTTTGCGCTGTTTCCTGTTGCGGGCACTAGGCTTACCCACACAAGTGAAGTACCATTTTTCTTATAGGACTTTGGGGAACGCGGGGTGGGTGGAAATTCTTGGATCCACGCAGATTCCAGTACTTTCCACCACAGAAATGTGAGGAAAATGTGTTTTTTTTAACAATTTTTTTGGTTTGCAAGGGATTCTGGGTATCAGAACCTGGTGAGAGCCAGTCAAGTCACCCCATCCTGGATTCCGCTGGGTGTCTATTTTAAAAAAATGTATAGGTTTGCTAGCTATTTCTAGGTGCCTGCAGAGCTAGATTTCAAAATACAGCTAGGCACTTTGCAAAAAAAGGGTAATTTTTCACTGTGAAATTGTGGTGTGTCCACAATGCGTTTTGCGTTGTTTCCTGTCACGGGCAATAGGCCTACCCACACAAGTGAGGTACCATTTTTCTCAGAAAACTTTGGGGAACGTGGGGTGGGTGGAAATTTGGGAATCCACGCAGATTCCAGAACTTTCCACCACAGAAATGTGAGGAAAATGTGTTTTTTGTAAACATTTTAGGTTTACAAGGGATTCTGGGTAACAGAACCTGGTGAAAGCCAGTCAATTCACCCCATCCTGGATTGCCCTGATTGTCTAGATTTAAAAAATGTATAGGTTTGCTAGGTTTCCCTAAGTAACGGCAGAGCTAGAGTTCTAAAACTGCAGCTAGGCACTTTTCAAAAAAAGGGTCATTTTTCACTGTAAAATTGTGGTGTGTCCATGTTGCGTTTTGCGCCGCTTCCTGTTGCGGGCACTATGCCTACCCACACAAGTGATGTACCATTTTTCTCAGAATACTTTGGGGAACGCGGGGTGGGTGGAAATTCTAGGATCCACGCAGATTCCAGAACTTTCCACCACAGACATTTGAGGAAAATGTGGGCTTTTTCACAGTTTTTTAGGTTTGCAAGAGATTCTGGTTAACAGAACCTGGTAAGAGCCAGTCAATGTCACCCCATCCTAAATTCCCCTGGGTGTCTAGTTTGCACAAATGTATAGGTTTGCTAGGTGTTGGAAATGGCCTTTTTTGCAGGGTTATCCCCAAACTTATTGCTTCTTCCTCCTTTATTTTTTCTGACCCGTGGTTGTTGGCAATAGGACTCTGGGCACATTACCACTGCTGATCAGTGCTAAAGTGCATATGCTCTCTGTAAAAATTGTTATATTGATTGGTTATCCATGATTGGTACATTTGTTTCACCTGTTAGCCCCTAGTAAAGTGCACTGAGTGTGCCAGGGCTGGTGATTCAAATGCTACTAGTGGGCCTGCAGCACTGATTGTGCCACCCACAGGAGGAGCTCTAAAATGGTGTCACAGGCCTGTCACCGCAGTGCCTGGGTGCAGTTGGTAACTGCCAAGCTGACCTGCCCAGTGTCCACACTGGCCAGGCCTAACCCTTCCCTTTCTGTACACATTGGACACCCCTATGGAAGGCCCAGGGCACCCCCCTGGGCAGGGTGCAGTGTATGTGAAAGGTAGAGCATGTACTGGTGTAGGTGACATGCTCTGGTAGTGAATTACAGCCATTTTTGTTTTTCACTTTTGAAAGGCTATAATTGGGAATGCTGAGTATAATGTTTACCTGCATATATTCCCATAGGAGCAAGATAGAAAGCTAAAGTCTGGTATCCCTGAATTCAGAATTTAATAACACATCTTTTAGGAAGGATGGTTTTTAAATCCTGTGTGTGAAAACAGCACTTTTAGAAGGTGGCTGTTTTCTTTTTCTGCCCTTTCTGTGTGCCTTGGCCTGTTTGTGAATTGACTGTCTGGTTTGTGAGTGACAGGGACAGGTGTGGCTCCCAGAGGCTGGATGAGTCAGCCCTGGGCTGAATAGGGAAATTCCCCTGGAGATGGGTGGGAGGAGTAGCACCTGGGCCTGAATAGGGCTGTGCCTGCCTTCCACAAGGCTGGCTCCACCCTCTGTTTGGAGGCTGACGACCCTGCCCCTCTCTCTCAAAGGAAAGAAGAAACCAAGAAAACAGAGTGCTCCAGGACTGGCCAGAACTGGTTCTGACTAGGCCATGGCCCCTCTGCCTACAGAGGACAAAGGATTTTGGGGTATAAGTATTGGGACTCAGACTACAGAAAATTAGATCATCCTGGAATCAAAAAGGAACCTCTGCCAACGAGAAAGCTGGAAGACTGAAGAGGAAGGACTGTCCTGCTGTGTGTTTGTGGGCTGACCTGCAGTTGCTTTGCTGCCAAGGAGAGGGGAAGGACTTTGCTGTTGCTGTGTCCCCTTGCTTGAAGAGATCTCCAAGGGCCTGAGAAGAGCTGGCCTCCTGTTAAGAAGTCCCAGGAACAAAAGGACTTCACCCCCAGCTTCCCCCTGAACTCTGCTGAGTGAGTTCTGCCCTTCCTAGAGTGCTTGATCCAATTGTGGGGCCTCTGGAAGTTGTGCCTGCTGTTGGGAAGCTGACCAAGAAGAAAGAAGCAAAGGATCTACACTTTTTCACACACAGAGAGAAAATTTCTGTCGCTCCGCTTGTTAGCGGGCAGAATTTTATCGCTGCAAACATCGTCGCAGAGCCTGCTGCCGCTCAGCCGGATCATCGCTGGTGAAATCGTCGCCCTGCTCGTTAGCAGGCCGAATTTTGTCGCTGCGAACATCGTCGCAGAGCCAGCCCAGATCCCCGCTCCGCTCGTTAGCGGGCAGAATTTTATCGCTGCGAATTTCGTCGCAGAGCCTGCCGCCGCTGGGTGAGATCGTCGCAGAGCCAACCAAGATCATCGCACCGCTCATTAACGTGCCAAATTTTATCGCTGCGAACATCGTCGGAGAGCCAGCCAAAATCATCGCACCGCTCGTTAGCGGACAGAATTTTATCGCTACGAATATCGTCGCAGAGCCAACCCAGATAATCGCTGGTGAAATTGGCGCCCCGCTCGTTACCGCGCCGAATTTTGTCGCATCGTGCCTTAGCGAGTAAATTTCTACCGGAAGAGCTATGCCTTGGAATCCATACAAGTATCGCCTCACTCCCCATACAGACCGGATTCGTCGCGCACGCCCGCTGCGTGCAGCGGGGTTGTCGCATCGCCTCCCCAGGGTCTCAGGACTGATGCTGTTGCTTGTTTTTCGATGCCTGGGCGCCGCTAAGAACTTTTATCGCATCACCAGGTACTGTTGGCTAAAATTGACGCTAAGGTGAAAGATTTTGTCGCTAAGCTAAGAACTCTTTTTGAAAACATATTCTTGAACTGTGTATGTTGGATTTTTGTCGTTTTGGTCTTGTGTAGTTTATATAAAAGTACATTATTTATCTACACTGGTGTGGAGTCGATTTGTGGTGTTTTCACTGTGTTACTGTGAGTGTTGGTACAAATACTTTACACATTGCCTTTGATAAGCCTGTCTGCTCATGTCAAGCTACTAAAGGGGTGAGCAGGGGTTATCTAAAGAGTGTGTCCGCCTTACCCTGACGAGAAGCAAGAGTCCCTATTTGGACAGTGGTACCTACCTCTGCCAACTAGAGACCCCAAGATCTAACACTAGGTTTACCTAGGTGCCAGAAGAGCTGGGGTTCAAAAACTACAGCCAGGCACTTTGCAAAAAAAGGGTCATTTTTCACTGTAAAATTGTGGTGTGTCCACGTTGCATTTTGCACCATTTCCTGTCGTGGGCACTAGGTTTACCCACACAAGTGAGGTACCATTTTTCTTGGAAACCTTTGGGGAATGAGGCGTGGGTGGAAATATGTGGATCCACACAGGTTTCAGAACTTTCCACCACAAAAATGTGAGGAAAATGTGTTTTTTTGACAATTTTTTAGGTTTGCAACCTGGTGAGAGCCAGTCAAGTTACCCCATCCTGGATTTCGCTGGGTGTCTATTTTAATAAAATGTATAGGTTTGCTAGGTTTCCCTAGGTGCCTACAAAGCTAGGGTTCAAAATACAGCTAGGCACTTTGCATAAAAAGGGTCATTTTTCACTGTGAATTGTGGTGTGTCCATGTTGTGTTTTGCACCGTTTCCTGTCGTGGGCACTGGGCTTACCAACACAAGTGAGCTGCCATTTTTCTCGGAAGACTTTGGGGAACGAGGGGTGGGTGGAAATTGGAGGATCCGCGTAGATTCCAGAACTTACCACCACAGAAATGTGAGGAACATGTGTTTTTGTAGTCAATTTTCTAGGTTTGCAAGGGATTCTGGGTAACAGAACCTGGTAAGAGCCAGTCAAGTCACTCCATCCTGGATTCCCCTGGGTGTCTAGATTTACAAAATGTATAGGTTTGCTAGATTTCCCTAGGTACTGGAAGAGCTAGGGTTCTAAAACTACAGCTAGGTACTTTTTCAAATAAAGGGTCATTTTTCACTGTGAAATTGTGGTGTGTGCACGTTGTGTTTTGCGCCGTTTCCTGTTGTGGGCACTAGGCCTACCCACACAAGTGAGGTACAATTTTTCTCGGAAGACTTTGGGGAATGTGGGGTGGGTGGAAATTTGTGAATCCACGCAGATTCCAGAACTTTCCACCACAGGAATAGAAGGAAAATTTGTTTTTCTTTGACAATTTTTTAGGTTTGCAAGGGATTTTGGGTAACAGAACCTGGTGAGGGCCAGTCAAGTCACCCCATCCTGGATTCCCACTGGGTGTGTAGATTTAAAAAATGTATAGGTTTGCTAGATTTCCCTAATTGCTGGCAGAGCTAGGTTTCAAAAAGTACAGCTAGGCACTTTCCAAAAAAAGGGTCATTTTTCACTGTGAAATTGTGGTGTGTCCACGTTGCGTTTTGCGCCGT
The DNA here is from genome assembly GCF_964204655.1 of Triturus cristatus. NCBI lineage: Eukaryota > Metazoa > Chordata > Amphibia > Caudata > Salamandridae > Triturus > Triturus cristatus. Next base: position 1,469,622 of record NW_028187382.1, read on the forward strand.
TTCCTGTTGTGGGCAATTGGGAATGCTGAGTATAATGTTTACCTGCATATCTTCCCATAGGAGCAAGATAGAAAGCTAAAGTCTGGTATCCCTGAATTCAGAATTTAATAACACATCTTTTAGGAAGGATGGTTTTTAAATCCTGTGTGTGAAAACAGCACTTTTAGAAGGTGGCTGTTTTCTTTTTCTGCCCTTTCTGTGTGCCTTGGCCTGTTTGTGAATTGACTGTCTGGTTTGTGAGTGACAGGGACAGGTGTGGCTCCCAGAGGCTGGATGAGTCAGCCCTGGGCTGAATAGGGAAATTCCCCTGGAGATGGGTGGGAGGAGTAGCACCTGGGCCTGAATAGGGCTGTGCCTGCCTTCCACAAGGCTGGCTCCACCCTCTGCTTGGAGGCTGACGACCCTGCCCCTCTCTCTCAAAGGAAAGAAGAAACCAAGAAAACAGAGTGCTCCAGGACTGGCCAGAACTGGTTCTGACTAGGCCATGGCCCCTCTGCCTACAGAGGACAAAGGATTTTGGGGTATAAGTATTGGGACCCAGACTACAGAAAATTAGATCATCCTGGAATCAAAAAGGAACCTCTGCCAAGGAGAAAGCTGGAAGACTGAAGAGGAAGGACTGTCCTGCTGTGTGTTTGTGGGCTGACCTGCAGTTGCTTTGCTGCCAAGGAGAGGGGAAGGACTTTGCTGTTGCTGTGTCCCCTTGCTTGAAGAGATCTCCAAGGGCCTGAGAAGAGCTGGCCTCCTGTTAAGAAGTCCCAGGAACAAAAGGACTTCACCCCCAGCTTCCCCCTGAACTCTGCTGAGTGAGTTCTGCCCTTCCTAGAGTGCTTGATCCAATTGTGGGGCCTCTGGAAGTTGTGCCTGCTGTTGGGAAGCTGACCAAGAACAAAGAAGCAAAGGATCTACACTTTTTCACACACAGCCGGCTTAGAGAGAAAATTTCTGTCGCTCCGCTTGTTAGCGGGCAGAATGTTATCGCTGCAAACATCGTCGCAGAGCCTGCTGCCGCTCAGCCGGATCATCGCTGGTGAAATCGTCGCCCTGCTCATTAGCAGGCCGAATTTTGTCGCTGCGAACATCGTCGCAGAGCCAGCCCAGATCCCCGCTCCGCTCGTTAGCGGGCAGAATTTTATCGCTGCAAACTTCGTCGCAGAGCCTGCCGCCGCTGGGTGAGATCGTCGCAGAGCTAACCAAGATCATCGCACCGCTCATTAACGTGCCAAATTTTATCGCTGCGAACATCGTCGGAGAGCCAGCCAAAATCATCGCACCGCTCGTTAGCGGACAGAATTTTATCGCTACGAATATCGTCACAGAGCCAACCCAGATCATCGCTGGTGAAATTGGCGCCCCGCTCGTTACCGCGCCGAATTTTGTCGCATCGTGCCTTAGCGAGTACATTTCTACCGGAAGAGCTAAGCCTTGGAATCCATACAAGTATCGCCTCACTCCCCATACAGACCGGATTCGTCGCGCATGCCCGCTGCGTGCAGCGGGGTTGTCGCATCGCCTCCCCAGGGTCTCAGGACTGATGCTGTTGCTTGTTTTTCGATGCCTGGGCGCCGCTAAGAACTTTTATCGCATCACCAGGTACTGTTGGCTAAAATTGACGCTAAGGTGAAAGATTTTGTCGCTAAGCTAAGAACTCTTTTTGAAAACATATTCTTGAACTGTGTATGTTGGATTTTTGTCGTTTTGGTCTTGTGAAGTTTATATAAAAGTACATTATTTATCTACACTGGTGTGGAGTCGATTTGTGGTGTTTTTACTGTGTTACTGTGAGTGTTGGTACAAATACTTTACACATTGCCTTTGATAAGCCTGTCTGCTCATGTCAAGCTACTAAAGGGGTGAGCAGGGGTTATCTAAAGAGTGTGTCCCCCTTACCCTGACGAGAAGCAAGAGTCCCTATTTGGACAGTGGTACCTACCTCTGCCAACTAGAGACCCCAAGATCTAACACTAGGTTTACCTAGGTGCCAGAAGAGCTGGGGTTCAAAAACTACAGCCAGGCACTTTGCAAAAAAAGGGTCATTTTTCACTGTAAAATTGTGGTGTGTCCACGTTGCATTTTGCACCATTTCCTGTTGTGGGCACTAGGTTTACCCACACAAGTGAGGTACCATTTTTCTTGGAAACCTTTGGGGAATGAGGCGTGGGTGGAAATATGTGGATCCACACAGGTTTCAGAACTTTCCACCACAAAAATGTGAGGAAAATGTGTTTTTTTGACAATTTTTTAGGTTTGCAACCTGGTGAGAGCCAGTCAAGTTACCCCATCCTGGATTTCGCTGGGTGTCTATTTTAATAAAATGTATAGGTTTGCTAGGTTTCCCTAGGTGCCTACAAAGCTAGGGTTCAAAATACAGCTAGGCACTTTGCATAAAAAGGGTCATTTTTCACTGTGAATTGTGGTGTGTCCATGTTGTGTTTTGCACCGTTTCCTGTCGTGGGCACTGGGCTTACCAACACAAGTGAGGTGCCATTTTTCTCGGAAGACTTTGGGGAACGAGGGGTGGGTGGAAATTGGAGGATCCGCGGAGATTCCAGAACTTACCACCACAGAAATCTGAGGAACATGTGTTTTTGTTGTCAATTTTCTAGGTTTGCAAGGGATTCTGGGTAACAGAACCTGGTGAGAGCCAGTCAAGTCACCCCATCCTGGATTCCCCTGGGTGTCTAGATTTACAAAATGTATAGGTTTGCTAGATTTCCCTAGGTACTGGAAGAGCTAGGGTTCTAAAACTACAGCTAGGTACTTTTTCAAATAAAGGGTCATTTTTCACTGTGAAATTGTGGTGTGTGCACGTTGCGTTTTGCGCCGTTTCCTGTTGTGGGCACTAGGCCTACCCACACAAGTGAGGTTCCATTTTTCACGGAAGACTTTGGGGAATGTGGGGTGGGTGGAAATTTGTGAATCCACGCAGATTCCAGAACTTTCCACCACAGGAATAGAAGGAAAATTTGTTTTTCTTTGACAATTTTTTAGGTTTGCAAGGGAGTTTGGGTAACAGAACCTGGTGAGGGCCAGTCAAGTCACCCCATCCTGGATTCCCACTGGGTGTGTAGATTTAAAAAATGTATAGGTTTGCTAGATTTCCCTAATTGCTGGCAGAGATATTTTTCAAAAAGTACAGCTAGGCACTTTCCAAAAAAAGGGTCATTTTTCACTGTGAAATTGTGGTGTGTCCACGTTGCGTTTTGCGCCGTTTCCTGTTGTGGGCACTAGGCCTACCCACACAAGTGAGGTACCATTTTTCTCGGAAGACTTTGGGGAATGTGGGGTGGGTGGAAATTTGTGAATCCAAGCAGATTCCAGAACTTTCCACCACAGGAATATGAGGAAAATTTGTTTTTCTTTGACAATTTTTTTTGGTTTGCAAGGGATTCTGGGTAACAGAACCTGGTGAGGGCCAGTCAAGTCACCCAATCCTGGATTCCCACTGGGTGTGTAGATTTAAAAAATGTATAGGTTTGCTATGTTTCCCTAATTGCCGGCAGAGCTAGGTTTAAAAAAGGACAGCTAGGCACTTTCCAAAAAAAGGGTCATTTTTCACTGTGAAATTGTGGTGTGTCCACGTTGCGTTTTTCACCGTTTCCTGTTGCGGGCACTAGGCCTACCCACACAAGTGATGTACCATTTTTCTCAGAATACTTTGGGGAACGTGGGGTGGGTGGAAATTCTTGGATCCACGCAGATTCCAGTACTTTCCACCACAGAAATTTGAAGAAAATGTGATTTTTTTGACAATTTTTAAGGTTTGCAAGGTATTCTGGGTAACAGATCCTGGTGAGAGCCGGTTAAGTCTCCCTATCCTGGATTGCCCTGGGTGTCTAGATTAAAAAAATGTATAGGTTGCTAGGTTTCTCTAGGTAATGGCAGAGCTAGGGTTCTAAAACTACAGCTAGGCACTTTTTCAAATAAAGGGTCATTTTTCACTGTGAAATTGCAGTGTATCCATTTTGTTTTGTGCCGTTTCCTGTATCGGGCACTAGGACTAGCCACACAAGTGAGGTACCATTTTTTTTGGAAGACCTTAGGGAAAGCGGGATGGGTGGAAATTTGAGCATCCAGGCAGATTCCAGAACTTTCCACAACAGAAATGTGAGGAAAATGTGTTTTTTGGCAACTTTTTAGGTTTACAAGGGATTTTGGGAACAGAACCTGGTGAAAGCCAGTCAAGTCACCCCATCCTGGATTGCCCTGGGTGTTTAGATTTAAAAAATATATAGGTTTGCTAGGTTTCCCTAGGTAACGGCTGAGCTAGGGTTCTAAAACTACAGCCAGGCACTTTGCCAAAAAAGGGTAATTTTTCACTGTGAAATTGTGGTGTGTCCATTTTGGGTTTTATGCCGGTTCCTGTCGCGGGCACTAGGCGTACCCACACAAGCGATGTACCATTTTTCTCAGAAGACTCTGGGGAACGCGGGGTGGGGGAAAATTCTCGGATCCACGCAGATTCCAGAACTTTCCAGCACAGAAATGTGAGGAAAATGTTATTTTTTTGACAATTTTTAAGGTCTGCAAGGTATTCTGGGTAACAGAACCTGGTGGGAGCCAGTCAAGTCCCCCTATACTGGATTTCACTGGGTGTCTAGATTTCTAAAGTTTATAGGTTTGCTAGGTTTCCCTAGGTGACGGCAAAGCTAGGGTTCAAAATACAGCTTGGCACTTAGCAAAAAAAGGGTAATTTTTCACTGTGAAATTGTGATGAGTCCACGATGCGTTTTGCGCCATTTCCTGTCGTGGGCACTAGGCCTACCCACATAAGTGAGGTACCATTTTTCTCGGAAGAATTTGGGGAACGCGAGGTGGGTGGAAAATGGAGGATCCACGTAGATTCCAGAACTTTCCACCACAGAAATCTGAGGAAAATGTGGGTTTTTTGAAAGTTTTTTAGATTTACAAGCGATTCTGGTTAACAGAAGCTGTTAAGAGACAGTCAAGTCACCCCATCCTAAATTCCTCTGGGTGTCTAGTTTGCACAAATGTATAGGTTTTCTAGGTTTCCCTAGGTGCCAGAAGAGCTGGGGATCAAAAACTACAGCTAGGCACTTTGCAAAAAAAGGGTCATTTTTCACTGTGAAATTGTGGTGTGTCCACGTTGCCTTTTGCGACATTTCCTGTCATGGTCACTAGGCTTAACCACACAATGGAGGTACCATTTTTCTTGGAAGACTTTGGGGAATGAGGGGTGGGTGGAAATATGTGGATCCACAGAGGTTTCAGAACTTTCCACCCCATAAATGTGAGGAAAATGTGTTTTTTTGACAAATATTTAGGTTTGCAAGGAATTCTGGGTAACCGAACCTGGTGAGAGCCAGTCAAGTTACCCCATCCTGGATTTCGCTGGGTGTCTACTTTAAAAACATGTATAGGTTTGCTAGGTTTTCCTAGGTGCTGGCAGAGCTAGGGTTCAAAATACAGCTAGGCACTTTGCAAAAAAAGGGTAGTTTTTCACTGTGAAATTGTGGTGTGTCCACATTGCGTTTTGCACCGTTTACTGTCGCGTGCACTAGGCCTACCCACACAAGTGATGTACCATTTTTCTCAGAAGATTTTGGGGAATGCGGGGTGGGTTGAAATTCTTCAATCCACACAGATTCCAGAAATTTCCACCTCAGAAATGTAAGGAAAATGTGTTTTTTTGGACAATTTTTAAGGTTTGCAAGGGATTTTGGGTAACAGAACCTGGCAAGAACCAGTCAAGTCATGCCATCCTGGATTCCCCTGGGTGTCTAGATTTAAAAAATGTATAGGTTTGCTAGATTTTCCTAGGTCCTGGCAGAGCTAGGGTTCTAACACTACAGCTAGGCACTTTTTCAAATAAAGGGTCATTTTTCACTGTGAAATTGTTGTGTGTCCACGTTACGTTTTGCGCCGTTTCCTGTTGCGGGCACTAGGCCTACCCACACAAGTGAGGTACCATTTTTCTCGGAAGACTTTGGGGTTTGTGGGGTGGGTGGAAATTTTTTGATCCACACAGATTCCAGAACTTTCCACCACAGAAATATGAGGACAATTTGTTTTGTTTGACATTTTTTTTGATTTGCAAGGGATTCTGGGTAACAGAACCTGGTGAGAGACAGTCAAGTCACCCTATCCTGGATTCCGCTGGGTGTCTATTTTAAAAAAATGTATAGGTTTGCTAGCTATTTCTCGGTGCCTGCAGAGCTAGGGTTCAAAATACAGCTAGGCACTTTGTAAAAAAAAGGTCATTTTTCACTGTGAAAATGTGGTGTGTCCACAGTGCGTTTTGCGTCTTTTCCTGTCACGGGCACTAGGCCTACCCACACAAGTGAGGTACCATTTTTCTCAGAAAACTTTGGGGAATGTGGGGTGTGTGGAAATTTGAGGATCCACACAGATTCCAGAACTTTCCACCACAGAAATGTGAGGAAAATGAGTTTTTTGTCAAATATTTAGGTTTAGAAGGGATTCTGGGTAACAGAACCTGGTGAAAGCCAGTCAAGTCACCCCATCCTGGACTGCCCTGGGTGTCTAGATTTTAAAAATGTATAGTTTTGCTAGGTTTCCCTAGGTAACGGCTGAGCCAGGGTTCTAAAACTACAGATAGGCACTTTGCATAAAAAGGGTCATTTTTCACTGTGAATTGTGGTGTGTCCATGTTGTGTTTTGCACCGTTTCCTGTCGTGGGCACTGGGCTTACCAACACAAGTGAGGTGCCATTTTTCTCGGAAGACTTTGGGGAACGAGGGGTGGGTGGAAATTGGAGGATCCGCGTAGATTCCAGAACTTACCACCACAGAAATGTGAGGAACATGTGTTTTTGTTGTCAATTTTCTAGGTTTGCAAGGGATTCTGGGTAACAGAACCTGGTGAGAGCCAGTAAAGTCACCCTATCCTGGATTCCCCTGGGTGTCTAGATTTACAAAATGTATAGGCTTGCTAGATTTCCCTAGGTACTGGAAGAGCTAGGGTTCTAAAACTACAGCTAGGTACTTTTTCAAATAAAGGGTCCTTTTTCACTGTGAAATTGTGGTGTGTGCACGTTGCGTTTTGCGCCGTTTCCTGTTGTGTGCACTAGGCCTACCCACACAAGTGAGGTACCATTTTTCTCGGAAGACTTTGGGGAATGTGGGGTGGGTGGAAATTTGTGAATCCACGCAGATTCCAGAACTTTCCACCACAGGAATAGGAGGGAAATTTGTTTTTCTTTGACAATTTTTTAGGTTTGCAAGGGATTTTGGGTAACAGAACCTGGTGAGGGCAAGTCAAGTCACCCCATCCTGGATTCCCACTGGGTGTGTAGATTTAAAAAATGTATAGGTTTGCTAGATTTCCCTAATTGCTGGCAGAGCTAGGTTTCAAAAAGTACAGCTAGGCACTTTCCAAAAAAAGGGTCATTTTTCACTGTGAAATTGTGGTGTGTCCACGTTGCGTTTTGCGCCGTTTCCTGTTGTGGGCACTAGGCCTACCCACACAAGTGAGGTACCATTTTTCTCGGAAGACTTTGGGGAATGTGGGGTGGGTGGAAATTTGTGAATCCAAGCAGATTCCAGAACTTTCCACCACAGGAATATGAGGAAAATGTGTTTTTCTTTGACAATTTTTTATGGTTTGCAAGGGATTCTGGGTAACAGAACCTGGTGAGGGCCAGTCAAGTCACCCAATCCTGGATTCCCACTGGGTGTGTAGATTTAAAAAATGTATAGGTTTGCTAGGTTTCCCTAATTGCCGGCAGAGCTAGGTTTAAAAAAGGACAGCTAGGCACTTTCCAAAAAAAGGGTCATTTTTCACTGTGAAATTGTGGTGTGTCCACGTTGCGTTTTGCGCCGTTTCCTGTTGTGGGCACTAGGTTTAGTGAGGTACCATTTTTCTTGGAAACCTTTGGGGAATGAGGCGTGGGTGGAAATATGTGGATCCACACAGGTTTCAGAACTTTCCACCACAAAAATGTGAGGAAAATGTGTTTTTTTGACAATTTTTTAGGTTTGCAACCTGGTGAGAGCCAGTCAAGTTACCCCATCCTGGATTTCGCTGGGTGTCTATTTTAATAAAATGTATAGGTTTGCTAGGTTTCCCTAGGTGCCTACAAAGCTAGGGTTCAAAATACAGCTAGGCACTTTGCATAAAAAGGGTCATTTTTCACTGTGAATTGTGGTGTGTCCATGTTGTGTTTTGCACCGTTTCCTGTCGTGGGCACTGGGCTTACCAACACAAGTGAGGTGCCATTTTTCTCGGAAGACTTTGGGGGACGAGGGGTGGGTGGAAATTGGAGGATCCGCGTAGATTCCAGAACTTACCACCACAGAAATGTGAGGAACATGTGTTTTTGTTGTCAATTTTCTAGGTTTGCAAGGGATTCTGGGTAACAGAACCTGGTGAGGGCCAGTCAAGTCACCCCATCCTGGATTCCCACTGGGTGTGTAGATTTAAAAAATGTATAGGTTTGCTAGATTTCCCTAATTGCTGGCAGAGCTAGGTTTAAAAAAGGACAGCTAGGCACTTTCCAAAAAAAGGGTAATTTTTCACTGTGAAATTGTGGTGTGTCCACGTTGCGTTTTGCGCCGTTTCCTGTTGTGGGCACTAGGTTTACCCACACAAGTGAGGTACCATTTTTCTTGGAAACCTTTGGGGAATGAGGCGTGGGTGGAAATATGTGGATCCACACAGGTTTCAGAACTTTCCACCACAAAAATGTGAGGAAAATGTGTTTTTTTGACAATTTTTTAGGTTTGCAACCTGGTGAGAGCCAGTCAAGTTACCCCATCCTGGATTTCGCTGGGTGTCTATTTTAATAAAATGTATAGGTTTGCTAGGTTTCCCTAGGTGCCTACAAAGCTAGGGTTCAAAATACAGCTAGGCACTTTGCATAAAAAGGGTCATTTTTCACTGTGAATTGTGATGTGTCCATGTTGTGTTTTGCACCGTTTCCTGTCGTGGGCACTGGGCTTACCAACACAAGTGAGCTGCCATTTTTCTCGGAAGACTTTGGGGAACGAGGGGTGGGTGGAAATTGGAGGATCCGCGTAGATTCCAGAACTTACCACCACAGAAATGTGAGGAACATGTGTTTTTGTTGTCAATTTTCTAGGTTTGCAAGGGATTCTGGGTAACAGAACCTGGTGAGAGCCAGTCAAGTCACTCCATCCTGGATTCCCCTGGGTGTCTAGATTTACAAAATGTATAGGTTTGCTAGATTTCCCTAGGTACTGGAAGAGCTAGGGTTCTAAAACTACAGCTAGGTACTTTTTCAAATAAAGGGTCATTTTTCACTGTGAAATTGTGGTGTGTGCACGTTGCGTTTTGCGCCGTTTCCTGTTGTGGGCACTAGGCCTACCCACACAAGTGAGGTACCATTTTTCTCGGAAGACTTTGGGGAATGTGGGGTGGGTGGAAATTTGTGAATCCACGCAGATTCCAGAACTTTCCACCACAGGAATAGAAGGAAAATTTGTTTTTCTTTGACAATTTTTTAGGTTTGCAAGGGATTTTGGGTAACAGAACCTGGTGAGGGCCAGTCAAGTCACCCCATCCTGGATTCCCACTGGGTGTGTAGATTTAAAAAATGTATAGGTTTTCTAGATTTCCCTAATTGCTGGCAGAGCTAGGTTTCAAAAAGTACAGCTAGGCACTTTCCAATAAAAGGGTCAGTTTTTCACTGTGAAATTGTGGTGTGTCCACGTTGCGTTTTGCGCCGTTTCCTGTTGTGGGCACTAGGCCTACCCACACAAGTGAGGTACCATTTTTCTCGGAAGACTTTGGGGAATGTGGGGTGGGTGGAAATTTGTGAATCCAAGCAGATTCCAGAACTTTCCACCACAGGAATATGAGGAAAATGTGTTTTTCTTTGACAATTTTTTTTGGTTTGCAAGGGATTCTGGGTAACAGAACCTGGTGAGGGCCAGTCAAGTCACCCAATCCTGGATTCCCACTGGGTGTGTAGATTTAAAAAATGTATAGGTTTGCTAGGTTTCCCTAATTGCCGGCAGAGCTAGGTTTAAAAAAGGACAGCTAGGCACTTTCCAAAAAAAAGGTCATTTTTCACTGTGAAATTGTGGTGTGTCCACGTTGCGTTTTTCACCGTTTCCTGTTGCGGGCACTAGGCCTACCCACACAAGTGATGTACCATTTTTCTCAGAATACTTTGGGGAACGTGGGGTGGGTGGAAATTCTTGGATCCACACAGATTCCAGTACTTTCCACCACAGAAATTTGAAGAAAATGTGATTTTTTTGACAATTTTTAAGGTTTGCAAGGTATTCTGGGTAACAGATCCTGGTGAGAGCCGGTTAAGTCACCCTATCCTGGATTGCCCTGGGTGTCTAGATTAAAAAAATGAATAGGTTGCTAGGTTTCTCTAGGTAATGGCAGAGCTAGGGTTCTAAAACTACAGCTAGGCACTTTTTCAAATAAAGGGTCATTTTTCACTGTGAAATTGCAGTGTGTCCACGTTGTGTTTTGTGCCGTTTCCTGTATCGGGCACTAGGCCTAGCCACACAAGTGAGGTACCATTTTTTTTGGAAGACCTTAGGGAACGCGGGGTGGGTGGAAATTTGAGGATCCAGGCAGATTCCAGAACTTTCCACAACAGAAATGTGAGGAAAATGTGTTTTTTGGCAACTTTTTAGGTTTACAAGGGATTTTGGGAACAGAACCTGGTGAAAGCCAGTCAAGTCACCCCATCCTGGATTGCCCTGGGTGTTTAGATTTAAAAAATATATAGGTTTGCTAGGTTTCCCTAGGTAACAGCTGAGCTAGGGTTCTAAAACTACAGCCAGGCACTTTGCCAAAAAAGGGTAATTTTTCACTGTGAAATTGTGGTGTGTCCATTTTGGGTTTTATGCCGGTTCCTGTCGCGGGCACTAGGCGTACCCACACAAGTGATGTACCATTTTTCTCAGAAGACTCTGAGGAACGCGGGGGGGGGGAAATTCTCGGATCCACGCAGATTCCAGAACTTTCCAGCACAGAAATGTGAGGAAAATTTGATTATTTTGACAATTTTTATGGTGTGCAAGGGATTTTGGGTAACAGAACCTGGCAAGAACCAGTCAAGTCATGCCATCCTGGATTCCCCTGAGTGTCTAGATTTAAAAAATGTATAGGTTTGCTAGATTTTCCTAGGTCCTGGCAGAGCTAGGGTTCTAAAACTACAGCTAGGCACTTTTTCAAATAAAGGGTCATTTTTCACTGTGAAATTGTTGTGTGTCCACATTACGTTTTGCGCCGTTTCCTGTTGCGGGCACAAGGCCTACCCACACAAGTGAGGTACCATTTTTGTCGGAAGACTTTGGGGATTGTGGGGTGGGTGGAAATTTTTTGATCCACGCAGATTCCAGAACTTTCCACCACAGGAATATGAGGACAATTTGTTTTGTTTGACATTTTTTTTGATTTGCAAGGGATTCTGGGTAACAGAACCTGGTGAGAGACAGTCAAGTCACCCTATCCTGGATTCCGCTGGGTGTCTATTTTAAAAAAATGTATAGGTTTGCTAACTATTTCTCGGTGCCTGCAGAGCTAGGGTTCAAAATACAGCTAGGCACTTTGTAAAAAAAGGGTCATTTTTCACTGTGAAAATGTGGTGTGTCCACAGTGCGTTTTGCGTCTTTTACTGTCACGGGCACTAGGCCTACCCACACAAGTGAGGTACCATTTTTCTCAGAAAACTTTGGGGAACGTGGGGTGTGTGGAAATTTGAGGATCCACACAGATTCCAGAACATTCCACCACGGAAATGTGAGGAAAATGAGTTTTTTGTCAAATATTTAGGTTTAGAAGGGATTCTGGGTAACAGAACCTGGTGAAAGCCAGTCAAGTCACCCCATCCTGGACTGCCCTGGGTGTCTAGATTTTAAAAATGTATAGTTTTGCTAGGTTTCCCTAGGTAACGGCTGAGCCAGGGTTCTAAAACTACAGATAGGCACTTTGCATAAAAAGGGTCATTTTTCACTGTGAATTGTGGTGTGTCCATGTTGTGTTTTGCACCGTTTCCTGTCGTGGGCACTGGGCTTACCAACACAAGTGAGGTGCCATTTTTCTCGGAAGACTTTGGGGAACGAGGGGTGGGTAGAAATTGGAGGATCCGCGTAGATTCCAGAACTTACCACCACAGAAATGTGAGGAACATGTGTTTTTGTTGTCAATTTTCTAGGTTTGCAAGGGATTCTGGGTAACAGAACCTGGTGAGAGCCAGTAAAGTCACCCTATCCTGGATTCCCCTGGGTGTCTAGATTTACAAAATGTATAGGTTTGCTAGATTTCCCTAGGTACTGGAAGAGCTAGGGTTCTAAAACTACAGCTAGGTACTTTTTCAAATAAAGGGTCATTTTTCACTGTGAAATTGTGGTGTGTGCACGTTGCGTTTTGCGCCGTTTCCTGTTGTGGGCACTAGGCCTACCCACACAAGTGAGGTACCATTTTTCTCGGAAGACTTTGGGGAATGTGGGGTGGGTGGAAATTTGTGAATCCACGCAGATTCCAGAACTTTCCACCACAGGAATAGGAGGGAAATTTGTTTTTCTTTGACAATTTTTTAGGTTTGCAAGGGATTTTGGGTAACAGAACCTGGTGAGGGCCAGTCAAGTGACCCCATCCCGGATTCCCACTGGGTGTGTAGATTTAAAAAATGTATAGGTTTGCTAGATTTCCCTAATTGCTGGCAGAGCTATTTTTCAAAAAGTACAGCTAGGCACTTTCCAAAAAAAGCGTCATTTTTCACTGTGAAATTGTGGTGTGTCCACGTTGCGTTTTGCGCCGTTTCCTGTTGTGGGCACTAGGCCTACCCACACAAGTAAGGTACCATTTTTTTCGGAAGACTTTGGGGAATGTGGGGTGGGTGGAAATTTGTGAATCCAAGCAGATTGCAGAACTTTCCACCACAGGAATATGAGGAAAATGTGTTTTTCTTTGACAATTTTTTTTGGTTTGCAAGGGATTCTGGGTAACAGAACCTGGTGAGGGCCAGTCAAGTCACCCAATCCTGGATTCCCGCTGGGTGTGTAGATTTAAAAAATGTATAGGTTTGCTAGGTTTCCCTAATTGCCGGCAGAGCTAGGTTTAAAAAAGGACAGCTAGGCACTTTCCAAAAAAAGGGTCATTTTTCACTGTGAAATTGTGGTGTGTCCACGTTGCGTTTTTCACCGTTTCCTGTTGCGGGCACTAGGCCTACCCACACAAGTGATGTACCATTTTTCTCAGAATACTTTGGGGAACGTGGGGTGGGTGGAAATTCTTGGATCCACGCAGATTCCAGTACTTTCCACCACAGAAATTTGAAGAAAATGTGATTTTTTTGACAATTTTTAAGGTTTGCAAGGTATTCTGGGCAACAGATCCTGGTGAGAGCCGGTTAAGTCACCCTATCCTGGATTGCCCTGGGTGTCTAGATTAAAAAAATGTATAGGTTGCTAGGTTTCTCTAGGTAATGGCAGAGCTAGGGTTCTAAAACTACAGCTAGGCACTTTTTCAAATAAAGGGTCATTTTTCACTGTGAAATTGTAGTGTGTCCACGTTGTGTTTTGTGCCGTTTCCTGTATCGGGCACTAGGCCTAGCCACACAAGTGAGGTACCATTTTTTTTGGAAGACCTTAGGGAACGCGGGGTGGGTGGAAATTTGAGGATCCAGGCAGATTCCAGAACTTTCCACAACAGAAATGTGAGGAAAATGTGTTTTTTGGCAACTTTTTAGGTTTACAAGGGATTTTGGGAACAGAACCTGGTGAAAGCCAGTCAAGTCACCCCATCCTGGATTGCCCTGGGTGTTTAGATTTAAAAAATATATAGGTTTGCTAGGTTTCCCTAGGTAACAGCTGAGCTAGGGTTCTAAAACTACAGCCAGGCACTTTGCCAAAAAAGGGTAATTTTTCACTGTGAAATTGTGGTGTGTCCATTTTTTGTTTTATGCCGGTTCCTGTCGCGGGCACTAGGCGTACCCATACAAGTGATGTACCATTTTTCTCAGAAGACTCTGGGGAACGCGGGGTGGGGGGAAATTCTCGTATCCACGCAGATTCCAGAACTTTCCAGCACAGAAATGTGAGGAAAATTTTATTTTTTTGACAATTTTTAAGGTCTTCAAGGTATTCTGGGTAACAGAACCTGGTGGGAGCCAGTCAAGTCCCCCTATACTGGATTTCACTGGGTGTCTAGATTTCTAAAGTTTATAGGTTTGCTAGGTTTCCCTAGGTGACGGCAAAGCTAGGGTTCAAAATACAGCTAGGCACTTTGCCAAAAAAGGGTAATTTTTCACTGTGAAATTGTGGTGTGTCCATGTTGCGTTTTGCGCCGTTTCCTGTCGTGGGCACTAGGCTTACCCACACAAGTGAGGTACCATTTTTCTTGGAAGACATTGGGGAACGAGGGGTGGGTGTAAATATGTGGATCCACGCTGGTTCCAGAACTTTCCACCACAGAAATGTGAGGAAAATGTGTTTTTTTGACAATTTTTGAGGTTTGCAAGGGATTCTGGGCAACAGAATCTGGTGAGAGCCAGTCAAGTTACCCCTTACTGGATTCCGCTGGGTGTCTATTTAATTTTTTTTTTAGAGGTTTGCTAGGTTTTTCTTGGTGCCGGCAGAGCTAGGGTTCAAAATACAGCTTGGCACTTAGCAAAAAAAGGGTAATTTTTCACTGTGAAATTGTGATGAGTCCACGATGCGTTTTGCGCCATTTCCTGTCGTGGGCACTAGGCCTACCCACATAAGTGAGGTACCATTTTTCTCAGAAGAATTTGGGGAACGCGAGGTGGGTGGAAAATGGAGGATCCACGTAGATTCCAGAACTTTCCACAACAGAAATCTGAGGAAAATGTGGGTTTTTTGACAGTTTTTTAGATTTACAAGCGATTCTGGTTAACAGAAGCTGGTAAGAGACAGTCAAGTCACCCCATCCTAAATTCCCCTGGGTGTCTAGTTTGCACAAATGTATAGGTTTTCTAGGTTTCCCTAGGTGCCAGAAGAGCTGGGGATCAAAAACTACAGCTAGGCACTTTGCAAAAAAAGGGTCATTTTTCACTGTGAAATTGTGGTGTGTCCACGTTGCCTTTTGCGCCATTTCCTGTCATGGTCACTAGGCTTAACCACACAATGGAGGTACCATTTTTCTTGGAAGACTTTGGGGAATGAGGGGTGGGTGGAAATATGTGGATCCACAGAGGTTTCAGAACTTTCCACCACATAAATATGAGGAAAATTTGTTTTTTTGACAATTATTTAGGTTTGCAAGGAATTCTAGGTAACCGAACCTGGTGAGAGCCAGTCAAGTTACCCCATCCTGGATTTCGCTGGGTGTCTACTTTAAAAACATGTATAGGTTTGCTAGGTTTTCCTAGGTGCTGGCAGAGCTAGGGTTCAAAATACAGCTAGGCACTTTGCAAAAAAAGGGTCGTTTTTCACTGTGAAATTGTGGTGTGTCCACATTGCGTTTTGCACCGTTTACTGTCGCGTGCACTAGGCCTACCCACACAAGTGATGTACCATTTTTCTCAGAAGATTTTGGGGAATGCGGAGTGGGTGGAAATTCTTCAATCCACACAGATTCCAGAAATTTCCACCTCAGAAATGTGAGGAAAATGTGATTTTTTTGACAATTTTTAAGGTTTGCAGGGTATTCTGGGTAAGAGAACCTGGTGAGAGCTGGTCAAGTCACCCTATCCTGGATTGCCCTGGGTGTCTAGATTTAAAAAACATATAGGTTGCTAGGTTTCCCTAGGTAACAGCAGAGCTAGGGTTCTAAAAGTACAGCTAGTCACTTTTTCAAATAAAGGGTCATTTTTCACTGTGAAATTGCGGTTTGTCCATGTTGCGTTTTGCGCCGTTTCCTGTATCGGGCACTAGGCCTAGCCACACAATTGAGGTACCATTTTTTTTGGAAGACCTTGGGGAATGCGGGGTGGGTGGAAATTTGAGGATCCAGGCAGATTCCAGAACTTTCCACCACAGAAATGTGAGGAAAATGTGTTTTTTTGCAACTATTTAGGTTTAAAAGGGATTCTGGGTAACAGAACCTGGTGAAAGCCAGTCAAGTCACCCCATCCTAAATTCCCCTGGGTGTCTAGTTTGCACAAATGTATAGGTTTTCTAGGTTTCCCTAGGTGCCAGAAGAGCTGGGGATCAAACACTACAGCTAGGCACTTTGCAAAAAAAGGGTCATTTTTCACTGTGAAGTTGTGGTGTGTCCACGTTGCCTTTTGCGCCATTTCCTGTCATGGTCACTAGGCTTAACCACACAATAGAGGTACCATTTTTCTTGGAAGACTTTGGGGGATGAGGGGTGGGTGGAAATATGTGGATCCACAGAGGTTTCAGAACTTTCCACCACATAAATGTGAGGAAAATGTGTTTTTTTGACAATTATTTAAGTTTGCAAGGAATTCTGGGTAACCGAACCTTTTGAGAGCCAGTCAAGTTACCCCATCCTGGATTTCGCTGGGTGTCTACTTTAAAAACATGTATAGGTTTGCTAGGTTTTCCTAGGTGCCGGCAGAGCTAGGGTTCAAAATACAGATAGGCACTTTACAAAAAAAGGGTCGTTTTTCACTGTGAAATTGTGGTGTGTCCACATTGCATTTTGCACCGTTTGCTGTCGCGTGCGCTAGGCCTACCCACACAAGTGATGTACCATTTTTCTCAGAAGATTTTGGGGAATGCGGGGTGGGTGGAAATTCTTGAATCCACACAGATTCCAGAAATTTCCACCTCAGAAATGTGAGGAAAATGTGATTATTTTGACAATTTTTAAGGTGTGCAAGGTATTTTGGGTAACAGAACCTGGCAAGAACCAGTCAAGTCATGCCATCCTGGATTCCCCTGAGTGTCTAGATTTAAAAAATGTATAGGTTTGCCAGATTTTCCTAGGTCCTGGCAGAGCTAGGGTTCTAAAACTACAGCTAGGCACTTTTTCAAATAAAGGGTCATTTTTCACTGTGAAATTGTTGTGTGTCCACATTACGTTTTGCGCCGTTTCCTGTTGCGGGCACTAGGCCTACCCACACAAGTGAGGTACCATTTTTCTCGGAAGACTTTGGGGATTGTGGGGTGGGTGGAAATTTTTTGATCCACGCAGATTCCAGAACTTTCCACCACAGGAATATGAGGACAATTTGTTTTGTTTGACATTTTTTTTGATTTGCAAGGGATTCTGGGTAACAGAACCTGGTGAGAGACAGTCAAGTCACCCTATCCTGGATTCCGCTGGGTGTCTATTTTAAAAAAATGTATAGGTTTGCTAACTATTTCTTGGTGCCTGCAGAGCTAGGGTTCAAAATACAGGTAGGCACTTTGTAAAAAAAGGGTCATTTTTCACTGTGAAAATGTGGTGTGTCCACAGTGCGTTTTGCGTCTTTTCCTGTCACGGGCACTAGGCCTACCCACACAAGTGAGGTACCATTTTTCTCAGAAAACTTTGGGGAACGTGGGGTGTGTGGAAATTTGAGGATCCACACAGATTCCAGAACATTCCACCACAGAAATGTGAGGAAAATGAGTTTTTTGTCAAATATTTAGGTTTAGAAGGGATTCTGGGTAACAGAACCTGGTGAAAGCCAGTCAAGTCACCCCATCCTGGACTGCCCTGGGTGTCTAGATTTTAAAAATGTATAGGTTTGCTAGGTTTCCCTAGGTAACGGCTGAGCCAGGGTTCTAAAACTACAGATAGGCACTTTCCAAAAAAAGGGTCATTTTTCACTGTGAAATTGTGGTGTGTCCACGTTGCGTTAGCACCGTTTCCTGTCTCGGGCACTAAGCCTACCCACACAAGTGATGTACCATTTTTCTCAGAAGACTTTGGGGAACGCGGGGTGGGTGGAAATTCTTGGATCCACACAGATTCCAGAACTTTCCACCACAGAAATTTGAGGAAAATTTGATTTTTTTGACAATTTTTAAGGTTTGCAGGGTATTCTGGGTGAGAAAACCTGGTGAGAGCTGGTCAAGTCACCCTATCCTGAATTGCCCTGGGTGTCTAGATTTAAAAAACGTATAGGTTTCTAGGTTTCCCTAGGTAACGGCAGAGCTAGGGTTCTAAAAGTACAGCTAGTCACTTTTTCAAATAAAGGGTCATTTTTCACTGTGAAATTGCGGTTTGTCCATGTTGCGTTTTGCGCCGTTTCCTATATCGGGCACTAGGCCTAGCCACACAATTGAGGTACCATTGTTTTTGGAAGACCTTGGGGAATGCGGGGTGGGTGGAAATTTGAGGATCCAGGCAGATTCCAGAACTTTCCACCACAGAAATGTGAGGAAAATGTGTTTTTTGGCAACTTTTTAGGTTTACAAGGGATTCTGGGTAACAGAACCTGGTGAAATCCAGTCAAGTTACCCCATCCTGGATTTCGCTGGGTGTCTATTTTAAAAACATGTATAGGTTTGCTAGGTTTTCCTAGGTGCCGGCAGAGCTAGGGTTCAAAATACAGCTAGGCACTTTGCAAAAAAAGGGTCCTTTTTCACTGTGAAATTGTGGTGTGTCCACATTGCGTTTTGCACCGTTTGCTGTCGCGTGCACTACGCCTACCCACACAAGTGATGTACCATTATTCTCAGAAGATTTTGGGGAATGCGGGGTGGGTGGAAATTCTTGAATCCACACAGATTCCAGAACTTTCCACCTCAGAAATGTGAGGAAAATGTGATTATTTTGACAATTTTTAAGGTTTGCAAAAGATTTTGGGTAACAGAACCTGGTGAGAGCCAGTCAAGTCATGCCATCCTGGATTCCACTGGGTGTCTAGATTTAAAAAATGTATAGGTTTGCTAGATATTACTAGGTCCTGGCAGAGCTAGGGTTCTAAAACTACAGCTAGGCACTTTTTCAAATAAAGGGTCATTTTTCACTGTGAAATTGTGGTGTGTCCACGTTACGTTTTGCGCCGTTGCCTGATGCGGGCACTAGGCCTACCCACACAAGTGAGGTAACATTTTTCTTGGAAGACTTTGGGGAATATGGGGTGGGTGGAAATGTTTGGATCCACGCAGATTCCAGAACTTTCCACCACAGGAATATGAGGACAATTTGTTTTTCTTTGACAATTTTTTAGGTTTGCAAGGGATTCTGGGTAACAGAACCTGGTGAGGGCCAGTCAAGTGACCCCATCCTGGATTCCCCTGGGTGGGTAGATTTTAAAAATGTATAGGTTTGCTAGGTTTCCCTAAGTGCCGGCAGAGCTAGGGTTCTAAAACTACAGCTAGGCACTTTCCAAAAAAAGGGTCATTTTTCACTGTGAAATTGTGGTGTGTCCACGTTGCGTTTTATGCTGGTTCCTGTCACGGGCACTAGACCTACCCACACAAGTGAGGTACCATTTTTCTTGGAAGACATTGGAGAACGAGGGGTGGGTGTAAATATGTGGATCCACGCTGGTTCCAGAACTTTCCACCACAGAAATGTGAGGAAAATGTGTTTTTTAGTAAATTTTTTAGGTTTGCAAGGGATTCTGGGCAACAGAATATGGTGAGAGCCAGTCAACTTACCTCATCCTGGATTCCGCTGGGTGTCTATTCAATTTTTTTTATAGGTTTGCTAGGTTTTTCTAGGTGCCGGCAGAGCTAGGGTTAAAAATACAGCTAGGCACTTTGCAAAAAAAGGGTAATTTTTCACTGTGAAATTGTGGTGTGTCTACAATGCGTTTTGCGCCATTTCCTGACGTGGGCACTAGGCCTACCCACAGAAGTGAGGTACCATTTTTCTTGGAAGAATTTGGGGAACGCAAGGTCGGTGGAAAATGGAGGATCCACGTAGATTCCATCCAGAACTTTCCACTTCAGAAATCTGAGGAAAATGTGTTTTGTTTTTTAAAGTTTTTTAGATTTGCAAGAAATTCTGCTTAACAGAAGCTGGTAAGAGACAGTCAAGTCACCCCATTCTAAATTCCCCTGGGTGTCTAGTTTGCACAAATGTGTAGGTTTGCTAGGTTTCCCTAGGTGCCAGAAGAGCTGGGGTTCAAAAACTACACTTTGCAAAAAAAGGGTCATTTTTCACTGTGAAATTGTGGTGTGTCCATGTTGTGTTAAGCGCCATTTCCTGTCATGGGCACTAGGCTTACCCACACAGTGAGGTACCATTTTTGTTGGAAGACTTTGGGGACTGAGGGGTGGGTGGAAATATGTGGATCCATGAAGTTTTCAGAACTTTCCACCACAAAAATGTGAGGAAAATGTGTTTTTTTGACAATCTTTTAGGTTTGCAAGGGATTCTGGGTAACAGAACCTGGTGGGAGCCAGTCAAGTTACCCCATCCTGGATTTCGCAGGGTGTCTATTTTAAAAAAATGTGTAGGTTTGCTAGGTTTTCCTAGGTGCCGGCAGAGATAGGGTTCAAAATACAGATAGGCACTTTGCAAAAAAAGGGTCATTTTTGACTGTGAAAATGTGGTGTGTCCATGTTGCGTTTTGAGCCATTTTCTGTTGCAGGCACTAGGCCTACCCAAACAAGTGAGGTACCATTTTTCCCGGAAGACTTTGGGGAATGTGGGGTGGGTGGAAATTCTTGGATCCACGCAGATTCCAGAACTTTCCACCTCAGAAATGTGAGGAAAATTTAATTTTTTGGACAATTTTTAAGGTTTGCAAGGGATTTTGGGTAAGAGAACCTGGTGAGAGCCAGTCAAGTCACCCCATCCAGGATTCCCCTGGGTGTCTAGATTTTAAAAATGTATAGGTTTGCTAGATTTCCCTAGGTATCGGCAGAGCTAGGGTTCAAAAACTACATCTAGGCACTTTTTCAAAGAAATGGTCATTTTTCACTGCGAAATTGTGGTGTGTCCATGTTGCGTTTTGCGCCGTTTCCTGTTGTGGGCACTAGGCCTACCAACACAAGTGAGGTACCATTTTTCTCGGAAGACTTTGGGGAATGTGAGGTGGGTGGAAATTTGTGGATCCACGCAGATTCCAGAACTTTCCACCACAGGAATATGAGGAAAATTTGTTTTTCTTTGACAATTTTTTAGGTTTGTAAGGTATTCTGGGTAACAGAACCTGGTGAGGGCCAGTCAAGTCACCCCATCCTGGATTCTCCTGGGTGTGTAGATTTGAAAATTGTAAAGGTTTGCTAGGTTTCCCTAAGTGCCGGCAGAGCTAGGTTTAAACAAGTACAGCTAGGCACTTTGCAAAAAAAGGGTCATTTTTCACTGTGAAATTCTAGTGTGTCCATATTGCGTTTTGCACTGTTTCCTGTTGCGGGCACTAGGCCTACCCACACAAGTGATGTACCATTTTTCTCAGAATACTTTTGGGAACGTGGGGTGGGTGGAAATTCTTGGATCCACACAGATTCCAGTACTTTCCACCACAGAAATGTGAGGAAAATGTGTTTTGTTTGACAATTTTTTTGATTTGCAAGGGATTCTGGGTAACAGAACCTGGTGAGAGACAGTCAAGTCACCCCATCCTGGATTCCGCTGGGTGTCTATTTTAAAAAAATGTATAGGTTTGCTAGCTATTTGTCAGTGCCTGCAGAGCTAGGGTTCAAAATACAGCAAGGCACTTTGCAAAAAAAGGGTCATTTGTCACTGTGAAAATGTGGTGTGTCCACAGTGCGTTTTGCGTCTTTTCCTGTCACGGGGACTAGACCTACCCACACAAGTGCGGTACCATTTTTCTCAGAAAACTTTGGGGAACGTGGGATCGGTGGAAATTTGAGGATCCACACAGATTTCAGAACTTTACACCACAGAAATGTGAGGAAAATGTGTTTGTTGTCAAATTTTTAGGTTTAGAAGGGATTCTGGGTAACAGAACCTGGTGAAAGCCAGTCAAGTCACCCCATCCTGGATTGCCCTGGGTGTCTAGATTTTAAAAATGTATAGGTTTGCTAGATTTCCCTAGGTACCGGCAGAGCTAGGGTTCAAAAACTACATCTAGGCACTTTTTCAAAGAAAGGGTCATTTTTCACTGCGAAATTGTGGTGTGTCCATGTTGCGTTTTGCGCCGTTTCCTGTTGTGGGCACTAGGCCTACCCTCACAAGTGAGGTACCATTTTTCTCGGAAGACTTTGGGGAATGTGAGGTGGGTGGAAATTTGTGGATCCACGCAGATTCCAGAACTTTCCACCACAGGAATATGAGGAAAATGTGTTTTTTCTTTGACAATTTTTTAGGTTTGCAAGGGATTCTGGGTAACAGAACCTGGTGAGGGCCAGTCAAGTCACCCCATCCTGGATTCTCCTGGGTGTGTAGATTTGAAAATTATAAAGGTTTGCTAGGTTTCCCTAAGTGCTGGCAGAGCTAGGTTTCAACAAGTACAGCTAGGCACTTTGCAAAAAAAGGGTCATTTTTCTCTATGAAATTCTAATGTGTCCATATTGCGTTTTGCACTGTTTCCTGTTGCGGGCACTAGGCCTACCCACACAAGTGATGTACCATTTTTCTCAGAATACTTTTGGGAACGTGGGGTGGGGGGAAATTCTTGGATCCATGCAGATTCCAGAACTTTCCGGCACAGAAATGTGAGGAAAATGTGACTTTTTAGACAATTTTTAAGGTCTGCAAGGTATTCTGGGTAACAGAACCTGGTGGGAGCCAGTCAAGTCCCCCTATACTGGATTTCCCTGGGTGTCTAGATTTCTAAAATGTATAGGTTTGCTAGGTTTCCCTAGGTGACGGCAAAGCTAGGGTTCAAAATACAGCTAGGCACTTTGCCAAAAAAGGGTAATTTTTCACTGTGAAATTGTAGTGTGTCCATGTTGCGTTTTGTGCCGTTTCCTGTTTTGAACACTAGGCTTACCTTCACAAGTGAGGTTCCATTTTTGTTGGAAGACATTGGGAAACGAGGGGTGGATGTAAATATGTGGATCCACGCTGGTTCCAGAACTTTCCACCACAGAAATGTGAGGAAAATGTGTTTTTCTGACAATTCTTTAGGGTTGCAAGGGATTCTGGGCAATAGAATCTGGTGAGAGCCAGTCAAGTTACCCCATCCTTGATTCTGCTGGGTGTCTATTTTTTTTTTTAATAGGTTTGGTAGGTTTTTCTAGGTGCCGGCAGAGCTAGGGTTTAAAATACAGCTAGGCACTTTGCAAAAAAAGGGTAATTTTTCACTGTGAAATTGTGGTGTGTCCACAATGCGTTTTGCGCCATTTCCTGTTGTGGGCACTAGGCTTACCCACACAAGTGAGGTACCATTTTTGATGGAAGACTTTGGGAATGAGGGGTGGGTGGAAATATGTGGATCCACGCAGTTTTCAGAACTTTCCACCACAAAAATGTGAGGAAAATGTGTTTAAAAAAAAAGTTTTTTAGCTTTGCAAGCGATTCTGCTTAACATAACCTGGTGGGAGCCAGTAAGTTACCCCATCCTGGATTTCGCTGGGTGTCTTTTTTAAAAACAATGTATAGGTTTGCTAGGTTTTCCTAGGTGCCAGCAGAGCTAGGGTTCAAAATACAGCTAGGTACTTTGCAAAAAAAGGGTAATTTTTCACTGTAAAAATGTGGTGTGTCCATTTTGCGTTTTGCGCCATTTTCTGTTGCGGGCACTAGGCCTACCCACAAAAGTTAGGTACCATTTTTCTTGGAAGACTTTGGGGAATGTGGGGCGGGTGGAAATTTGTGGATCCACGCAGATTCCAGAACTTTCCACCACAGGAATATGAGGAAAATTTGTTTTTCTTTGACAATTTTTTAGGTTTGCAAGGGATTCTGGGTAACAGAACCTGGTGAGGGCCAGTCAAGTCACCCCATCCTGGATTCCCCTGGATGTGTAGATTTAAAAAATGTATAGGTTTGCTAGGTTTCCCTAAGTGTGGGTAGAGCTAGGGTTCAAAAAGTACAGCTAGGCACTTTGCAAAAAAAGGGTCATTTTTCACTGTGAAATTGTTGTGTGTCCACGTTGCGTTTTGCACCGTTTCCTGTTGCGGGCAATAGGCCTACCCACACAAGTGATGTACCATTTTTCTCAGAATACTTTGGGGGACGTGGGGTGGGTGGAAATTCTTGGATCCACGCAGATTCCACTACTTTCCACCACAGAAATGTGAGGAAAATGTGTTTTGTTTGACAATTGTTTTGATTTGCAAGGGATTCTGGGTAACAGAACCTGGTGAGAGACAGTCAAGTCACCCCATCCTGGATTCCGCTGGGTGTCTATTTTAAAAAAATGTATAGGTTTGCTAACTATTTCTCGGTGCCTGCAGAGCTAGGGTTAAAAATACAGCTAGGCACTTTGCAAAAAAAGGGTCATTTTTCACTGTGAAAATCTGGTGTGTCCACAGTGCATTTTGCGTCGTTTCCTGTCACGGGCACTAGGCCTACCCACACAAGTGAGGTACCATTTTTCTCAGAACATTTTCGGGAACGTGGGGTGGGACGAAATTTGAGGATCCACAAAGATTCCAGAACTTTCCACCACATAAATGTAAGGAAAATGTGTTTTTGGCAACTTTTAGGTTTACAAGTGATTCTGGGTAACAGAGCTTGGTGAAAGCCAGTCAAGTCACCCCAACCTGGATTGCCCTTGGTGTCTAGATTTAAAAAATGATTATGTTTGCTAGGTTTCCCTAGGTAACGGCTAAGCTAGGGTTCTAAAACTACAGCTAGGCACTTTCCAAAAAAAGGGTCATTTTTCACTTTCAAATTGTGGTGTGTCCACGATGCGTTTTACGCCGTTTCCTGTCGCGGGCACTAGGCCTACCCACACAAGTGATGTACCATTTTTCTAAGAAGACTTTGGAGAACGCGGGGTGGGTGGAAATTCTTGTATCCACGCAGATTCCATAACTTTCCACCACAGAAATTTGAGGAAAATCTGATTTTTTTGACAATTTGTAAGGTTTGCAAGGTATTCTGGGTAACAGAACCTGGTGAGAGCCAGTCAAGTCACCCCATCCTGGATTCCCCTGGGTGTGTAGATTTAAAAAATGTATAGGTTTGCTAGGTTTCCCTAAGTGTGGGTAGAGCTAGGGTTCAAAAAGTACAGCTAGGCACTTTGCAAAAAAAGGGTCATTTTTCACTGTGAAATTGTTGTGTGTCCTCGTTGTGTTTTGCACCGTTTCCTGTTGCGGGCAATAGGCCTACCCACACAAGTGATGTACCATTTTTCTCAGAATACTTTGGGGGACGTGGGGTGGGTGGAAATTCTTGGATCCACGCAGATTCCACTACTTTCCACCACAGAAATGTGAGGAAAATGTGTTTTGTTTGACAATTGTTTTGATTTGCAAGGGATTCTGGGTAACAGAACCTGGTGAGAGACAGTCAAGTCACCCCATCCTGGATTCCGCTGGGTGTCTATTTTAAAAAAATTTATAGGTTTGCTAACTATTTCTCGGTGCCTGCAGAGCTAGGGTTAAAAATACAGCTAGGCACTTTGCAAAAAAAGGGTCATTTTTCACTGTGAAAATCTGGTGTGTCCACAGTGCGTTTTGCGTCGTTTCCTGTCACGGGCACTAGGCCTACCCACACAAGTGAGGTACCATTTTTCTCAGAACATTTTCGGGAACGTGGGGTGGGACGAAATTTGAGGATCCACAAAGATTCCAGAACTTTCCACCACATAAATGTAAGGAAAATGTGTTTTTGGCAACTTTTAGGTTTACAAGTGATTCTGGGTAACAGAGCTTGGTGAAAGCCAGTCAAGTCACCCCAACCTGGATTGCCCTTGGTGTCTAGATTTAAAAAATGATTATGTTTGCTAGGTTTCCCTAGGTAACGGCTAAGCTAGGGTTCTAAAACTACAGCTAGGCACTTTCCAAAAAAAGGGTCATTTTTCACTTTCAAATTTTGGTGTGTCCACGATGCGTTTTACGCCGTTTCCTGTCGCGGGCACTAGGCCTACCCACACAAGTGATGTACCATTTTTCTAAGAAGACTTTGGAGAACGCGGGGTGGGTGGAAATTCTTGTATCCACGCAGATTCCATAACTTTCCACCACAGAAATTTGAGGAAAATCTGATTTTTTTGACAATTTGTAAGGTTTGCAAGGTATTCTGGGTAACAGAACCTGGTGAGAGCCAGTCAAGTCACCCTATCGTGGATTGCCCTGGGTGTCTAGATTTAAAAAATGTATAGGTTGCTAGGCTTCCCTAGGTAACGGCAGAGCTAGGTTTCTAAAACTACAGCTAGGCACTTTTTCAAATAAAGGGTCATTTTTCACTGTGAAATTGCGGTGTGTCCACTTTGCGTTTTGCGCCGTTTCCTGTATCGGGCACTAGGCCTAGCCACACAAGTGAGGTACCATTTTTCTTGGAAGACCTTGGGGAACGCGGGGTGGGTGGAAATTTGTGGAACCACGCAGATTAGAGAACTTACCACCACAGGAATTTGAGGAAAATGTGTTCTTTTTGGATAATCTTTTAGGTTTGCAAGGGATTCTGGGTAACAGAACCTGTTGAGAGCCAGTCAAGTCACCCCATCCTGGATTTCCCTGGGTGTCTAGTTTTAAAAAATCTATAGGTTTGCTACGTTTCCCTATGTGCCAGCAGAGCTAGGATTCAAAACCTACAGCTAGGCACTTTGCAAAAAAAGGGTCATTTTCACTATGAAATTGTGGTGTGTCCATGTTGCACTTTGCGCCGTTTCCTGTTGCGGACACTAGGCCTACCCACACATGTGAGGTCCCATTTTCTTTGGAAGACCTTGAGGAACGCGGGGTGGGGGGAAATTTGAGGATCCACGCAGATTCCAGAACTTTCCACCACAGAAATGTGAGGTAAAATGTGTTTTTTGGCAACATTTTAGGTTTACAATTGATTCTGCGTAACAGAACTTGGTGAAAGCCAGTGAAGTCACCCCATCCTGGATTCCCCTGGATGTCTAGATTTTAAAAATGTATAGGTTTGCTAGGTTTCCCTCGGTGATGGCAGAGCTAGGTTTCAAAAAGTACAGCTAGGCACGTTGAGTTTTGCGCCGTTTCCTGTTGCGGGTACTAGGCCTCCCCACACAAGTGAGGTACCATTTTTCTTGGAAGACTTTGGGGAATGTGGGGTGGGTGGAAATTTGTGGATCCACGCAGATTTCAGAACTTTCCACCACAGGAATATGAAGAAAATTTGTTTTTTTTTTTACAATTATTTAGGCTTGCAAGGGATTGTGGGTAACAGAACCTGGTGAGAGCCATTCAAGTCACCCCATCCTGGATTCCCCTGGGTGTCTATTTTTCAAAAATGTATAGGTTTCCTAGGTTTCCCTACGTGCCGGCAGAGCTAGGTTTAAAAAACCACAGCTAGGCACATTGCAAAAAGATGGTCTCTTCACTGTGAAATTGAGGTGTGTCCATGTTGCGTTTTGTGCCATTTCCTGTCATGGGCACTAGGCTAACCACACAAGTCAGGTACCATTTATCTCTGAAGACTTTTGGGAACGAGGGGTGGGTGGAAATATGTGTAATCCACGGAGGTTGCAGAACTTTCCACCACAGAAATGTGAGGAAAATGTGTTTTTGTGACACCTTTTTTAGGTTTGCAAGGGATTCTGGGTAACAGAACCTGGTGACAGACAGTCAAGTTACCCCATCCTGGATTTCGCTGGGTGTCTTTTTAAAAAAAATGTATAGGTTTGCTAGGTTTTCCTAGGTGCCGGCAGAGCTAGAGTTCAAAATACAGCTAGGGACTTTGCAAAAAAAGGGTCATTTTTCACTGTGAAATTCTGGTGAGTCCACAATGCATTTTGCGCCATTTCCTGTCGCGGGCACTAGGCCTACCCACACAAGTGATGCACCATTTTTCTTGGAAGACTTTGGGAAACGCGGGGTGGGTGGAATTTCTAAGATCCACGCAGATTCCAGAACTTTCCACCACAGGAATATGAGGAATGTGAGGGAAAATTGATTTTTTTGATAATTTTTTAGGTTTGCAAGGGATTCTGGGTAACAGAGCCTGGTGAGTGCCAGTCAAGTCACCCGATCCTGGATTTCCCTCAGTGTCTAGTTTTCTAAAATGTATAGGTTTGCTAGGTTTCCCTAGGTGCCGGCAAAGCTAGGTTTCAAAATAAAGCAAGGAAGGCACTTTGCAAAAAAAGGGTCTTTTTTCACTGTGAAATTGTGGTGTGTCCACGTTGCGTTTTGTGCCGTTTCCTGTCGCGGGCACCTGGCCTACCCACACAAGTGAGGTACCATTTTTCTCGGAAGACTTTGGGGAATGTGGGGTGGGTGGAAATTTGTGGATCCACGCAGATTCCAGAACTTTCCACCACAGGAATATGAGGAATTATTTTGAAAAATGTTTAGGCTTGCAAGGGATTCTGGGTAACAGAACCTGGTGAGAGGCAGTCAAGTCACCCTATCCTGCATTCCCCTGGGTGTCTATGCTTAAAAAATGTATAGGTTTGCTAGGATTACTCACGTGCCAGCAGAGCTAGGTTTCAAAAACTACAGCTAGGCACTTTGCAAAAAAAGTGTCAATTTTCACTGTGAAATTGTGGTGTGTCCACAATGCATTTTGCGCCGTTCCCTGTCACGGTCACTAGGCCTACCCACACAAGTGACGTACTATTTTTCTAGGAAGACTTTGGGGAATGTGGGTTGGGTGGAAATTTGTGGATCCACGCAGATTCCAGAACTTTCCACCACAGAAATGTGAGGAAAATGTGCTTTTTTGACAATTTTTTAGGTTTGCAAGGGATTCTGGGTAACAGAACCTGGTGAGAGCCAGTCAAGTCACCCCATCCTGAATTCCGCTGGGTGTCTATTTTAAAAAAATGTATAGGTTTGCTAGCTTTTCCTAGGTGCCGGCAGAGCTAGGGTTCAAAATACAGCTAGGCACTTTGCAAAAAAAGTGTCATTTTTCACTGTGAAATTGTGGTGTGTCCACAATGCATTTTGCGCCGTTTCCTGTCACGGTCACTAGGCCTACCCACACAAGTGAGGTACTATTTTTCTCTGAAGACTTTGGGGAACGCGGGGTGGGTGGAAATTTGGGGATCCATGCAGATTCCAGAATTTCCACCACAGAAATGTGAGGAAAATGTGTTTTTTGGGATACATCTTTCGGTTTGCAAGGGATTCTGGGTAACAGAACCTGGTGAGAGCCAGTCAAGTCACCACATCCTGGATTCCCCTGAGTGTCTATTTTTCAAAAATGTATAGGTTTGCTAAGTTTCCCTACGTGCCGGCAGAGCTAGGTTTAAAAAACTACAGCTAGGCACATTGCAAGAAAAGGGTCATTTTTCACTATGAAATTGTGGTGTGTCCATGCTGTGTTTTGTGCCTTTTCCTGTCGTGGGCACTAGGCCTACCCATAGTAGTGAGGTATCATTTTTCTCGGAAGACTTTGAGGAACGAGGGGTGGGTAGAAATATGTGGATCCACACAGATTCCAGAACTTTCCACCACAGAAATGTGAGGAAGATGTGTTTTTTTGACAATTTTTTAGGTTTGCAAGGGATTCTGGGTAACAGAACCTGGTGAGAGACAGTCAAGTCACCCCATCCTGGATTCCGCTGGGTGTCTAGTTTTTTTAAAGTTTCCCGGTTTGCTAGGTTTCCCTACGTGCTGGTAGAGCTAGGGTCATTTTTCACTGTAAAATTGTGGTGTGGCCATGTTGTGTTTTGCGCCATTTCCTGATGCAGACACCAGGCGTACCCACACAAGTGAGGTGCCATTTTTCCCAGATGACTTTGTGCAACGCGGGGTGGGTGGAAATTTGTGGATCCACGCAGATTACAGAACTTTCCATCACACAAATTTGAGAAAAATGTGTTTTTTGGACGATTATTAAGGTTTGCAAAGGATTCTGGGTAACAGAACCTGGACAGAGCCAGTCAAGTCACACCATCCTGGATTCCCCTGGGTGTCTAGTTTTCAGAAATGTATAGGTTTGCTAGGTTTCCCTAGGTGCCGGCAGAGCTGGGGATCAAAAACTACAGCTAGGCACTTTGCAAGAAAAGGGTCATTTTCAATGTGAAATTGTGGTGTGTCCATGTTGCGTTTTGCACCGTATCCTGTCGTGGGCACTAGGCCTACCCACACAGGTGAGGTACCATTTTTCTCGGAAGAGTTTGTGGAATGCTCGGTATGTGGAAATATGTAGATCCACGCAGATTCCAGAACTTTCCACCATAGAAATGTGAGGAACATGTGTTTATTTACACAATTTTTTAGGTTTGCAAGGGATTCTGGGTAACAGAACCTGGTGAGAGCCAGTCAAGTCACCCCATCCTGCATTCCCCTGGGTGTCTAGTTTTCAAAAATGGATAGGTTTGCTAGGTTTCCCTAGGTGCCGTCAGTGCTAGGTTTAAAACATTACAGCTATGCACTTTGCAAAAAAAGGGTCATTTTTCACTGTCAAATTGTGGTGTGTCCATGTTGCGTTTTGCGCCGTTTTCTGTCGCCGGCACTAGGCCTACCCACCCAAGTGAGGTACCATTTTTCTTGGAAGACTTTTGGGAAAGTGGGGAGGGTGGAAATTTGTGGATCCACACAGATTCCTGAACTTTCCACCACAGGAATATGAGGAAAATGTGTTTTTATTGGATAATATTTTAGGTTAGCATGGGATTCTGGGTAACAGAACCTGGTGAGAGCTAGTCAAGTCACCCCATCCTGCATTCCCCTGGGTGTCTAGTTTTTAAAAATGGATAGGTTTGCTAGGTTTCCCTAGGTGTCGTCAGTGCTAGGTTTAAAACAGTACAGCTAGGCACTTTGCAAATGAAGGGTCATTTTTCACTGTGAAATTGTGGTGTGTCCATGTGGCGTTTTGCGCCGTTTTCTGTCGCCGGCACTAGGCCTACTCACCCAAGTGAGGTACCATTTTTCTTGGAAGACTTTTGGGAAAGTGGGGAGGGTGGAAATTTGTGGATCCACACAGATTCCTGAACTTTCCACCACAGGAATATGAGGAAAATGTGTTTTTATTGGATAATATTTTAGGTTAGCATGGGATTCTGGGTAACAGAACCTGGTGAGAGCTAGTCAAGTCACCCCATCCTGCATTCCCCTGGGTGTCTAGTTTTTAAAAATGGATAGGTTTGCTAGGTTTCCCTAGGTGCCGTCAGCGCTAGGTTTAAAACAGTACAGCTATGCACTTTGCAAAAAAAGGGTCATTTTTCACTGTGAAATTGTGGTGTGTCCATGTTGCGTTTTGCGCCGTTTTCTGTCGCCGGCACTAGGCCTACTCACCCAAGTGAGGTACCATTTTTCTTGGAAGACTTCTGGGAAAGTGGGGAGGGTGGAAATTTGTGGATCCACACAGATTCCCGATCTTTCCACCACAGGAATATGAGAAAAATGTGGGTTTTTTTGATAATTTCTTAGGTTAGCATGGGATTCTGGGTAACAGAACCTGGTGAGAGCTAGTCAAGTCACCCCATCCTGCATTCCCCTGGGTGTCTAGTTTTTAAAAATGGATAGGTTTGCTAGGTTTCCCTAGGTGCCGGCAGAGCTAGGGTTCAAAAACTACAGCTAGGCACTTTGCAAATGAAGGGCCATTTTTCACTGTGAAATTGTGGTGTGTCCACGTTGGGTTTTGCGCCGTTACCTGTATTGGGCTCTAGGCCTAGCCACACAAGTGAGGTACCATTTTTCTTGGAAGACTTTTGAGAAAGCGGGGTGGGTGGAAATTTGTGGATCCACGCAGATTCCAGAACTTTCCACCACAGGAATATGAGGAAAATTTGTTTTTTTGGGATAATTTTGTCGGTTTGCAAGGGATTCTGGGTAACAGAACCTGGTAAGCGCCAGTCAAGGCACCCCATCCTGGATTCCCCTGGGTGCTAGGTTTCAAAAATGTATAGGTTTGCTATGTTGTCCTATGTGCAGACAAAGCTAGGGTTAAAAAACTACAGATATGCACTTTGCAAAAAAAGGGTCATTTTTCACTGTGAAATTGTGGTGTTTCCACGTTGCGTTTTGTGCTGTTTCGTGTCATGGGCACTAGGTCTAGCCACACAAGTAAGGTACCATTTTTTTTGTAAGACCTTGGGGAACGCGGGGTGGGTGGAAATTTGAGGAGTCAGGCAGATTCCAGGACATTCCACCACAGAAATGTGAGGAAAATGTGCTTTTTTGTCAATTTTTTAGGTTTACAAGGGATTCTGGGTAACAGAACCTGGTGAAAGCCAGTCAAGTCACCCCATCCTGGATTGCCTTGGGTGTCTAGATTTAAAAAATGTATAGGTTTGCTAGGTTTTTCTAGGTACTGGCAGAGCTAGGGTTCTAAAACTAGAGCCAGGCACTTTGCAAAAAAAAGGGTCATTTTTCACTGTGAAATTGTGGTGTGTCCACGTTGCGTTTTGGGCCGTTTCCTGTTGCGGGCACTAGGCCTACCCACACAGGTGAGATACCATTTTTCTCGGCAGACATTGGGGAAAGTGGGGTGGGTGGAAATTTGTGGATCTACGCAGATTTCAGAACTTTCCACCACAGGAATATGAGGAAAATGTGGTTTTTTTTGACAATTTTTTAGGCTTGCAAGGGATTCTAGGTAACATAACCTGGTGAGAGCCAGCCAGTCAAGTCACCCCATCCTGGATTGCCTTGGGTGTCTAGATTTAAAAAATGTATAGGTTTGCTAGGTTTTTCTAGGTACTGGCAGAGCTAGGGTTCTAAAACTAGAGCCAGGCACCTTGTAAGAAAAAGGGTCATTTTTCACTGTGAAATTGTGGTGTGTCCACATTGCGTTTTGCGCCGTTTCCTGTTGCGGGCACTAGACCTACCCACACAGGTGAGATACCATTTTTCTCTGCAGACTTTGGGGAAAGTGGGGTGGGTGGAAATTTTTGGATCTACGCAGATTCCAGAACTTTCCACCACAGGAATATGAGGAAAATGTGGGTTTTTTTGACAATTTTTTAGGCTTGCAAGGGATTCTAGGTAACATAACCTGGTGAGAGTCAGTCAAGTCACCCCATCCTGCATACCCCTGGGTGTCTATTTTTCAAAAATGTATAGGTTTGCTAGGTTTCCCAACGTGCCAGCAGAGCTAGTTTTCAAAAACTACAGCTAGGCACTTTGCAAAAAAGTGACAATTTCCTATGCATGGGCGGTGATCTACGCTCCGCTTGCAGAGCTTGAAAGTTTAGGTAACTTCACGATGCGCGTAGAGCGTGAAGTTGCAGATTGCTACGTAATCTACAGCGTAGCGTAGTTGGTTTGCTTCCACGCGCGCTCAATATTCATTCTTGCGTGCGCGGTAACATCTTACTGTGATTCTGCGTTCGCCAACTCGCTTTTCTGTCCGTTGCGCGTGCGTCACGAGATTTGTAATATGGCCGCCCGATCCAGCGAGAGTGTGCGAACGCGAACACGTCATCGGACGCGTGAGATGACTTCTGGCGGCTGTCTTGGTAAGATCGCGATCCCGAACATGCAAAAACTACAATCTGGCGAACATTATCTCTTGAGCATCATAAAACCTTCTCGAAAATGATCATTTTGCTCAGAAAAACTCCTCAGATTGTGATTTGGCTGTAGTCTTTTGTGCAAGGAGTCCTTTTTTTTTAACTCTTTTTTTCAAGAGGAAGGAAGTGACCCTGAGTCTCCAACTTCATGTTCCTGTCCAGGAGGCTCCTACCAGTGCTTTGTCCATGTGCTTCTCACTTTCATTTGGATTTGGAGCTGGAAGGATCACTTTTTGTGTCTGTCTGCTGCATCATTTCATTGGATTGGATTTATTTGAGGACTTTTTGATTTGAGATTTAATTTTACAAGTAAGTTGGAGAATTGGTGTACATGTTTGTTTCATTGGGGCTTGTTTGTACCTACATTTTTCTGGGATTGTCATTGTTTTTAAAATGTATTGTTGTGGGTGGCCTGTACTTTCAATAGGGGCCTAGTTGTTTTTCTTTGCAATTTCAGCAAGTAGGGTACCCATGGGTCCATGTTTCTGTGGTGTCTGTTGAATTTAAACATCATGTAGGGCATGGATGGCATAGGATTGAAATGCTAAATGTGGTTGTGGTGTATTTCACTGTTTGTGTGTGTGTGTGGTAAATACCTTTGTTGGGTGTGTGTGTGTGCTTCATGTGTGTTGGACTTGGCCCTTTTTGCAGGGTCAACCCTGAACTTTTTGCCTTCCTCCTATATTTTTTCTGACCTGTTGTTGGCTATTTTGTGACTCTGGGCACTTTACCACTGCTGATCAGTGCTAAAGTGCATATGCTCTCCCTATTGTAAATTGATGTATGAATTTTGTGATTCCATGAATGGTTGGTTTGGTTTACCTGTCAGACCCTAGTAAAGTGCACCAGGATTGCCCAGGGCTTGTAAATCCAAATGCTGCTGGTGGGCTTGCAGCACTGGTTGTGCCACCCACAGAAACATCCTGTGAAAATGTGTCTAAGGTCTGCCATTGCAGAACCTGCGTGCAGTCTGGTACTGTCATGCTGACTGGGCAAGTGCACCCACTTGCCAGTCCCTAAACCTTCCCTTTTCTTCATATCAGACACCCCTATGGTAGGCCCACGGGCAGGGTGCATTGTAAGTATGAGGTAGGACATGCCCTGGTGTGTGTGGCATGTCCTAATAGTGAATTACAGCCATTTTCGTTTTTCACTATTGCAAGGCTACCTGTTCTCCATAGGCGAGAATGGGCAGTTTGATTATTACATCTAATAATCTTAACTGACTCAGGGAACATGGTAGAAATTCACATTTAGTATGCCTGAACTCAGAATGATAAAATACATCTTTAAGGGAAGTTGGTTTTAACATTCTGTGTTTGAAAATACCACTTTTAGAAAGTAGGTATTTTCTTGTTTAACCATTCAAACCTGCCTCTGCTAGGTTGTGCATTCCTTGTCTGGAGTTTGAGTGACAAGGCTGGGGGATTCCAGGAGACAGGGTGAGTCCACCCAGTGGTGAATAGAGAGATCTGCATCTAGATGGAGGGAGGAGTTGCACCTGGGACCTGAATAGGACAGTGCCTGCCCCCCACAGTGCTGGCTCCACCCCCTGTGGTGCGTCTGATGTCTCTGCCCTGCACTGTGAAAGGAGAGAAGGAATCATGTCAACAAAGTGCTCCAGGGCTGTGATTTCCCTCCACAATGCTGGCTCCACCTCCTGTGGGGCGTCTGATGTTTCTGCCCTGCACTGTGAAAGGCAAGAAGGAGTCATGTAAACAGAGTGCTCAAGAACTGGTTTGGACTGGGCAAAGGCCCCTCTGCCCTCAGAGGACAAAGGATTTTCGAGTATAAGTATTGGGACCCTGATCCCAAGAATTTAGATCACTTTGGGAAAACAAGAAGAACCTCTGCTGAGGGAGGAACCAGAAGAAGCTGAGGAGGAAACTATCCCTGAACCTGGGGGATTGGTCTGCAGTGGTTGCCTTACTGCCAAACAGAGGAGAAAGGAACTTTGTGTGTACTTTTGCTCAACTTGTGAAGGATCTCCAAGGGCTTGGAAAAGAGCTTGCCTACTGCTGAAGTCTCAGGAACAACAGACTTCACCCCCCATCTCCCCAGAGTTCTTTGGAAGTGCTTGCTGCTGTTGTTGGGCCTTCTGAGGGACTGCGCGTCGCAAGGAGCTGGAAGCACGACTCAAGAAGGAGAAGCGTGCCACCGTCGGAGCTATTGTCGTCGCATCTCGTAAAGTGTGTCGCCGCTGCAGCATCGCATCGAGCGGAAGCGTCTCGCATCATCCAGGAAGTGTTCCGCAACGCCAAAGAAGCATGTTGCCATCGCAGCCATCGTAGCTGACGCATTGCACCGCATCAAGAGAAGAGTCTCGCATCGAGGAAGAAGCGTGTCGCCATCGCAGCCATCGTAGTTGTCGCATTGCACCGCATCAAGAAAAAGCGCCTCGCATCCACGGAGAAGCGTGCCGCCGTCGAAGCTGCTGTCGTCGCATTGTGTAAAGGGGTGTTGCCGCTGCAACATCGCATCGAGCGGAAGCGTCTCGCAAACATCGGAGA
This sequence comes from Triturus cristatus, assembly GCF_964204655.1. Lineage (NCBI taxonomy): Eukaryota > Metazoa > Chordata > Amphibia > Caudata > Salamandridae > Triturus > Triturus cristatus. Next base: position 1,505,358 of record NW_028187382.1, read on the forward strand.
AGAGTGTCGCTGCCAAGGCCGCTGTTGTTGCATCGCGTAAAGGGTGACGCCGCTGCAGCTGAAGCATCGAGTCAAGTCTTCTCGCAACATCGGAGAAGCGTGCCGCATCTGGAAGATCTTCACGTCTTTATTTCTTTGCAGCAAAAACTTCATCGCATCAACATCGTTGCAACACTTTTGTTGCCCTGCGTGTCGCATCTAAAAGGTATATTGACTTAAAGTGTTGCATTTAAGAACTTAAGAGAACGTAGCAAAATTCTACTATCTAAAGTAACAGTATTGTGTGCTCTTGTCGTTTAATGGTTGTTGGACCTGTCAGCCCTAGGGTGGTCTCCCCTTCCATTTTTGTATCGTGCCTCATTTTTTCCACCCTCATTTTTATGTTGGACTAGGTCTCCTGGCGCCTTTTCATTGCCAATCAGTGTTAAGGTGCAGGTGCTCCCTTCTCCCAAGATGGCTGCCACAGGCCCCTGCTACTGCAGAGTGGTCTTTCATAGTAGCACCCTAGCTGCCAGGAGCTGGCTGGAACCCCACAACAATGTTGCGACTCCGGCCCGCCTTTTCGTCCCATAGGTAGAGTGGGGAAGCTCCTGGAATGTGCTGGAACCTTCTAGAAAGGAGGTGTGGTTTTTCTTTTGCCGCCTTGGCCAGAGGTCACCTGACCTAGGGCTACTTAAGTGAGGGAGGGAACTTTTTGTGGGGAGTTGGCCATTGGGGTGAAGCAGAGCTGGAAGAATCCACCAGGAGTGTAGGCGGTAGGGCCTAGCCAGGGACTTATGCCTCTGAGAGTGACAGGATTTAGGTGCTGCCTCTTAAGTGAGTGAGGGACCCTGTGAAACCCACTGATCTTGCCCAGCAGTAGGAGGACCCAGAGACTCTCTGCCAGCCTGACTAGGAAGGATCTAGTCGCCCTCTCCATTCCTACCCCCCTGTAACAGAACCCTTTAAGGGCGCCAGATACATCTGCGCCAACAAGACTCTATCTAACATCTGAGAACAGAACTTATATACCAAGCACTGAGACTGCGTGTCCCGATTGAACTCTTAATCTTATATGCCAAGCACTGAGACTGCGTGTCCAGATTGAACTCTTGAACTTATATGCCAAGCACTGAGACTGCGTGTCCAGACTGACCCCTGAAGCCGTATGCAAAGCAGATTGAAGAGCCACCGGGGATCGACCAGGTATTGGCGCTGGGACCCCTGCGCTCCCTGACCTGGCCTGGGACCCCCGGCAGCGTGCTCCGCTGAGCGCGGAGTCCCCAACCTTAACTTGAGCCCCCCCTGTGACGTGGAAGCCAGCACGCTCACCGCCACGGCCCGGAGGCCGGAAGAAGTGCCCTGCAGAGTTGCGAGGCCCGTGAGAAGCCCGGGGCCCCGCCGCTGCCGTCGCAGCTGTGAGAGAAGGTGTGCGAGGCCTGGGGCCGAGTTCCCCCATCGTCACTGGAGCGGACGCCGTCGGACGCCGAGAACGAGGTAAGCCCGGAGGCTGGGATTGCCCCTGGTGCGCCCCCTACTGGTCGGGAACCGCACCGCACCCTCAGCCCGGGTCCCCTTTCCATGGGAGTTCCCCCTGCCAGCGCGACGGAGAGACCCTGCCGAGGGATCCTCTCCTTGTGTCCCCGTGACTGCTTTGAAGCGAGGTGCCCTACGAACTGCACCGGAGCCGAGAGACTCGCTCCTCCCGTCCCGGGCGCTTCCTGCTAAAAGCTCCGTGAGGTGCATTGACTGTCCTACCCCACATTGAAGTACTCAGCGCCCACCATTACAAGTAGCGCTCTGTCATTCAGGTGCTGTATTGAAGTGCTACGTGTTGGTGATTATGAGTAGCGCTCTGTGATCCATGTGCTGTATTGAAGTGCTACGTGTTGGTGATTACGAGTAGCGCTCTGTTATTCATGTGCCATATTGAAGTGCTACGTGTTGGTGATTACGAGTAGCGCTCTGTTATTCATGTGCCATATTGAAGTGCTACGTGTTGGTGATTACGAGTAGCGCTCTGTTAGTCAGGTTCCATATTGAAGTACCACGTGCTATTGATTACGAGTAGCGCGCTGTTATTTACGCCCATGTTGAAGTACTACGTGCTATTGATTATGAGTAGCGCGCTATTATTCATGTTCCATAATGAAATGCTAAATGATATCTAAATGATATCTCTTACGAGTAGCCCTATGCTAGATGCCCCGTTCTGAGGTCGTCACCAGTTAGCGCGCCTAGCACCATCGTCACCTCCTTAAGGCGCTACAGGAAAGTGAAGCGCGCATGTACCTCTAGGTGAAGGGTAATTGTATCTCAGGCAGTACTGAAATATACTGAATGTCATTTGTGGTATTACCAGCTTATGAAATGTACTGCTACCTCATGAACTGCATCTAACGTGCTCTGCTTGGATAAACTTGAGGATTTACTTACCTCCTACCGTGTGGCGTCACTTATTGTGTGTGTTCCTTGTCCCATGTGAGGTGCGTGTTGTATGGTTGCTTTACACACAGACATTTGGTGGCCCGACCGCTCGTGTCACGTTACCGCCCCATAGGGCCTGGAGACCCCAGGTCTTACATTGTTGGCGACCTGTGACCATACAGCACCCTTCCGTGAGACGGAGGGCGCCACAATTAAACGCCTAATTGTTCCAGAGCTCTGAAACCATTGATTGCTGCATTTTTTATTTCCACTGTCCAGGTTGAGAGTAGAGGAAGCCTGGTTATGTGAGAACTGTTACCTATACCCTAAGAAATTTTCTCCTTAGTGTCTAGGTCCCCACCTGCCAGAATGGAATTCCGGTTAGCTGACCTCGAGGGGTACTCAGTGAAGCAACTAAGGGAGTTCGGGCAGGGGATGGGGGTGCCTGAGGTACGGAAGGCCAAAGGACCGGAACTCCGCACCGCCATTAGGGCATGGGTAGAAGCCCACCCAGAAGGGAGAGGGGATGAGGGACAGGAGGCACCAGAGGCACCTCAGGAGGAGAGCGCCCAAGAAGTGACCGACATATTGAATGTAGATGTGTCTGAAAATGTGCCCCCAGGGAGACGTTCTGGGGCCAGTAGTAGGACAGGGTCGAGGAGGAGCGCGTCCCCAGAGGAGTACGAGGACAGGAGGGAAGAGAGGCAGTTAAGGTGGGAGCTGGCCAAGTTAGAACAAGAGAAAGAAAGGGAATTGGCCAGAGTGGAACAGGAAAGAGAAAATAGGAGATGGGCAATGGAGGAGAAGAAGCTTGCGCACGAGCTTCAGCTAAAAGAGCTGGAGTTACGCGCCCTCCAATTGAACGCGTCCAATAAGGACAATGGTGGCAGCATACCTAAGGAACCTCAAGAGTCAAAGTTCTATCTACCTAAAGAGGTAATTGCCAATTACACAGTGGGGGACGACATCATGAAATGGTTGGAGGCATACGAGGTAGCCTTGACGGCCCATGGGGTACCCGAGAGTAATTGGGGAGGTGGTTTATACCGGTATATACCTCCCAATGTTAGGGACACCCTGTTATATTTGGCCAAGGCGGATCAGGTAAGGTATGCCCCCATGAAAGAGGCCTTGTTAAAGAAGTTTGGTCTCAACCCCGAGAGGTACAGGCAAAAGTTTTGTGGCAGCCATAAGCTGTCCACACTGACATGGGTAGATTTTTTTGACTATGCGAGGAAGGCACTAGATGGTTGGGTGCGTGGCAGCGAGGTGCAGGACTACCAAGGGTTGTACGATCTTTTTTTAAGGGAGCACCTCTTGGATAAGAGCTTTCCGGAGCTGCGCCAACATCTGGTGGACCGCAAGTTGATGGATCCCCGTGAGCTTGCGGAGGAGGCAGATATTTGGGTGAGCACCCGGGTGTCTCACAAGGGCCCCGGGGGAGATGGATCGAAAGGCGGACAGGGTTTCCCCCAGAAGAAAGAGGGGGGAGATAAAAAGGTGGAGTTCTCGAAAGGTCCCCAAAATAAGTTTGGGAAGGGAGTAGGAACCCCACCCCCGTCCAATTCCACAAGACCCACTTACCCTGACAGGAGTCAGCAGCCTAGGATTGTGCGGTGCTACGAGTGTGGGGAGATTGGACACTACAGGGGAGATCCCAAGTGTCGCAAGCGACCACCAGCCCCAACGGGCGGGAAAAGTCCCGGGGTGAGTAGTATAGCGCTTGGGGTGGAGCTGCCCTTAGATAGGGAAGGGGACTGGACAGGCCTGACGCTGGTTTCACTCGGGGATAGAGAAGTGGTCCCCGTAGTGTCCCTGCCCCCGAACACTGCTAAATATTAGCAGAGGGTGAGAATTAATGGGGAGGAGGTGGAAGCTCTGAGAGACACAGGGGCCAGCATGACCACTGTCGTGCAGCGGCTGGTGTCCCCAGACCAAGTAGTCCCCGAGGAGTTCCATCCGGCCGTATTGGCTGACGGCAGTATGAGTCACTATCCAGTAGCTCGTGTTCCATTTGAGTGGGGAGGAGTCAGAGGCCTACTGAGAGTTGCTGTGAGCCCTGCCTTGCCTGTGGGGTGTTTGCTAGGAAACGACCTGGAGCACACCAAGTGGAAAGACGTCGAATTTCACGCTCACACTGAGATGCTGGGATTACCAGGGTGGACTTGCGTCAGCACGCGGTCCATGGCTGCCCGGCATGGAACTCACCCTGGGTTGGAGCCTGGAATCATGGCCCAACCCAAAGCCCAACGTGGAAAGAAGAAGGTAGTAGAGGACATGCCTCGTGAGATGGATGGGGAGGCCGGAGAGGTGCCCCCAGAGTCCGCGGAGGTAGATGTCGTTCCTGTGGAGGACTTGCCGACCCTTGCTGACTGGCATGTGGGAGGAGGGCCTACCCGGGAAGAATTTTGTCAGGCACAAAGGGCGTGCCCCACTCTTGAAGGCATGCGGCGGCAGGCCGAAGCCCAAGTGGCCAGTCAGGAACTGGGAGGTTATAACGTGTATTGGGAGGATGGTCTCCTATACAGTGAGCCCAGGGTGCTGGTACATGGATCTTCGAGGGCCGTAGTGGTCCCCCAATGTTACCGGGCCTTTCTGCTGGAGTTAGCGCACGAGATACCCTTAGCCGGACACCTGGGTCAGGACAAAACCTTTGCACGGTTGGTCCCCCATTTTTATTGGCCCAGGATGAGGATTGCATCAGACACCTTTTGCAAGACCTGCAAGTCTTGTCAGGTAAGTGGCAAGACGGGGACGAAGTTGAAGGTCCCGTGGTCGGGGCCCCTTTTGAGAGGGTCGGTATCGATATTGTTGGGCCATTGGACCCTCCGACCGCAGCGGGACACCGGTTCATCTTGGTTTTGGTGGACCACGCCACAAGGTACCCAGAGGCTATTCCTCTGAGGACCATCACTGCACCGGTGGTGGCGCGGGCACTGTTGGGGATTTTTACCCGAGTGGGATTCCCCAAGGTCGTGGTGTCGGACAGTGGCACCAATTTCATGTCGGCCTACATGCAGGCCATGTGGAAGGAGTGTGGGGTGACCTACCGGTTCTCCACTCCTTACCATCCCCAGACGAACGGACTTGTAGAGCGCTTCAATAAGACATTGAAGGGGATGATCCGAAGCCTACCAGAGGGCTTGAGGCGTAAATGGGACGTCCTCCTCCCCTGCTTGTTATTCTCCTATCGGGAGGTACCGCAGAAGGGAGTCGGGTTCAGCCCGTTTGAATTGCTCTATGGCCATCCCGTTCGGGTGCCCCTCAGTTTAGTGAAGGAGGGGTGGGAAAAGACTTCACAGAAGCTTCCCCATGACATTGTCAGCTACATGCTGGCGTTCCGCAGCCAGATGGCCAAGCTGTGGAAGGCAGCCACAGAGAACCTGGAGGCTAGCCAGACCGTGATGAAGGAGTGGTATGACCGCAACACTCGGACGGTCGAGTTAGACGTTGGACAGAAGGTGTGGGTTATGGAACCTGGGGAGCTTTGTGCCCTCCAGGACCGGTGGACTGGCCCGTTCAACATTGTGGAGCGGCGAGGCCAGACCACGTACATTGTAGATGTGAAAACCCCCCATCAGCCCCTCAGGGTGCTCCACGTCAACCGCCTGAAGCCGCACCATGAGAGATCAGAGCTTGCTCTCCTTATGGTGACGGATGGGAGCGAAGAGGAAGAGAGTGAAGCTCTTCCTGACCTTCTAGCGGTACAAGAAAAGGATGGTTCGGTGGAAGGTGTAGTCCTCTCCCCATCCTTGACCCCAGAGCAACAGAGGGACTGTCACCATGTCCTGGGACAGTTCGCCTCGTTGTTCTCCCTCACGCCTGGAATCACTCATTTGTGTACCCATGATGTGGACACAGGGGACAGCCCCCCGGTGAAGAACAAGTCTTACCGGCTCTCTGACCGAGTGAAGGATAGCATCCAGCGTGAGGTGGCGAAGATGCTGGAGCGGGGGGTGATAGAACCTTCCAGCAGCCCGTGGGCTAGTCCAGTGGTGTTGGTGCCGAAATCGGCCCCACCGGGTACGACACCGGAGCTTCGGTTCTGTGTGGACTACCGGGGGTTGAACTCTGTCACGAAGACAGATGCTCACCCCATCCCACGTGCAGACGAGCTGGTGGACCGGCTGGGAGCAGCCCGGTACCTCAGCACCATGTACCTGACATCCGGATATTGGCAGATTGCCATGGCCGATGGAGAAAGGGAGAAGACAGCGTTCTCCACCCCCGAGGGCCACTACCAGTTTCGAGTGATGCCCTTTGGGCTCAAAAATGCTCCGGCCACATTCCAGCGGTTAGTGAATCAGGTACTATCTGGCCTGGAGTCCTTCTCAGCGGCCTACCTGGATGACATAGCTGTCTTCAGTGGCACCTGGGAGGACCATCTGCAACACCTCCAGGAGGTATTGCAGGCGCTGCAACGCGCTGGCTTAACAATTAAAGCCAGCAAGTGCCAGATTGGACAGGGATCTGTCATGTACCTGGGACACCTGGTGGGCGGAGGTAAGGTGCAACCCCTCCAGGCCAAAATCGAAACCATCTTGGCTTGGGAGCCCCCCAAGACCCAAACAGAGGTTCGAGCTTTCCTCGGCCTCACTGGGTATTACCGCCGGTTCGTCAAGGGATATGGCACCATCGTAGCCCCCTTGACGGAATTGACCTCAACGAAGCAACCTCGCAAGGTCATATGGACAGCTGCATGCCAAGAAGCCTTTGACACGCTGAAACATGCGATGTGTACCGCTCCAGTACTAGCAACACCAGATTTCAGCAAGGAATTTATTGTACAGACAGATGCCTCAGAGCACGGCATAGGTGCGGTGCTCTCACAACTCAATGCCGAGGGCCAAGATCAACCTGTGGCCTTCATATCCAGAAGACTCCTCCCTCGGGAACGGCGATGGAGCACCATTGAGAGAGAAGCCTTTGCGGTGGTCTGGGCACTGAAGAAGTTGAGGCCATACCTCTTTGGCACTCACTTCCTTATTCAGACCGACCACCGGCCCCTTCGCTGGCTCATGCAGATGAGAGGCGAAAACCCCAAGTTGTTGAGGTGGTCCATTTCCCTACAGGGGATGGATTTTCGGGTGGAACATCGGCCCGGAGTTGACCACGCCAATGCTGACGGTCTCTCCAGGTTTTTCCGCCTTAGTGATGAGAACTCCCTAGAGGTTGGGTAGCTCTCCCCTCTTTCGGCTGGGGGGGACGCATGTTGGACCTGTCAGCCCTAGGGTGGTCTCCCCTTCCATTTTTGTATCGTGCCTCATTTTTTCCACCCTCATTTTTATGTTGGACTAGGTCTCCGGGCGCCTTTTCATTGCCAATCAGTGTTAAGGTGCAGGTGCTCCCTTCTCCCAAGATGGCTGCCACAGGCCCCTGCTACTGCAGAGTGGTCTTTCATAGTAGCACCCTAGCTGCCAGGAGCTGGCTGGAACCCCACAACAGTGTTGCGACTCCGGCCCGCCTTTTTGTCCCATAGGTAGAGTGGGGAAGCTCCTGGAATGTGCTGGAACCTTCTAGAAGGGAGGTGTGTTTTTTCTTTTGCCGCCTTGGCCAGAGGTCACCTGACCTAGGGCTACTTAAGTGAGGGAGGGAACTTTTTGTGGGGAGTTGGCCATTGGGGTGAAGCAGAGCTGGAAGAATCCACCAGGAGTGTAGGCGGTAGGGCCTAGCCAGGGACTTATGCCTCTGAGAGTGACAGGATTTAGGTGCTGCCTCTTAAGTGAGTGAGGGACCCTGTGAAACCCACTGATCTTGCCCAGCAGTAGGAGGACCCAGAGACTCTCTGCCAGCCTGACTAGGAAGGATCTAGTCGCCCTCTCCATCCCTACCCTCCTGTAACAGAACCCTTTAAGGGCGCCAGATACATCTGCGCCAACAAGACTCTATCTAACATCTGAGAACAGAACTTATATACCAAGCACTGAGACTGCGTGTCCAGATTGAACTCTTAAACTTATATGCCAAGCACTGAGACTGCGTGTCCAGATTGACTCTTAAACTTATATGCCAAGCACTGAGACTGCGTGTCCAGACTGACCCCTGAAGCCGTATGCAAAGCAGATTGAAGAGCCACCGGGGATCGACCAGGTATTGGCGCTGGGACCCCTGCGCTCCCTGACCTGGCCTGGGACCCCCGGCAGCGTGCTCCACTGAGTGCGGAGTCCCCAACCTTAATTTGAGCCCCCCCCCCTGTGACGTGGAAGCCAGCGCGCTCACCGCCGCGGCCCTGAGGCCGGAAGAAGTGCCCTGCAGAGTCGCGAGGCCCGTGAGAAGCCCGGGGCCCCGCCGCTGCCGTCGCAGCTGTGAGAGAAGGTGCGCGAGGCCTGGGGCCGAGTTCCCTCATCGTCGTCGGACGCCGAGAACGAGGTAAGCCCGGAGGCTGGGATTGCCCCTGGTGCGCCCCCTACTGGTCGGGAACCGCACCGCACCCTCAGCCCGGGTCCCCTCTCCGTGGGAGTTCCCCCTGCCAGCGCGATGGAGAGACCCCGCCGAGGGATCCTCTCCTTGTGTCCCCGTGACTGCTTTGAAGCGAGGTGCCCTACGAACTGCACCGGAGCCGAGAGACTCGCTCCTCCCGTCCCGGGCGCTTCCTGCTAAAAGCTCCGTGAGGCGCACTGACTGTCCTACCCCACATTGAAGTACTCAGCGCCCACCATTACAACTAGCGCTCTGTCATTCAGGTGCTGTATTGAAGTGCTACGTGTTGGTGAGTATGAGTAGCGCTCTGTGATCCATGTGCTGTATTGAAGTGCTACGTGTTGGTGATTACGAGTAGCGCTCTGTTATTCATGTGCCATATTGAAGTGCTACGTGTTGGTGATTACGAGTAGCGCTCTGTTATTCAAGTGCCATATTGAAGTGCTACGTGTTGGTGATTACGAGTAGCGCTCTGTTAGTCAGGTTCCATATTGAAGTACCACTTGCTATTGATTACGAGTAGCGCGCTGTTATTTACGCCCATGTTGAAGTACTACGTGCTATTGATTACGAGTAGCGCGCTATTATTCATGTTCCATAATGAAATGCTAAATGACATCTCTTACGAGTAGCCCTATGCTAGATGCCCCGTTCTGAGGTCGTCACCAGTTAGCGCGCCTAGCGCCATCGTCACCTCCTTAAGGCGCTACAGGAAAGTGAAGCGCGCATGTACCTCTAGGTGAAGGGTAATTGTACCTCAGGCAGTACTGAAATATACTGAATGTCATTTGTGGTATTACCAGCTTATGAAATGTACTGCTACCTCATGAACTGCATCTAACGTGCTCTGCTTGGATAAACTTGAGTATTTACTTACCTCCTACCGTGTGGCGTCACTTATTGTGTGTGTTCCTTGTCCCATGTGAGGTGCGTGTTGTATGGTTGCTTTACACACAGACCTTTGGTGGCCCGACCGCTCGTGTCACGTTACCGCCCCATAGGGCCTGGAGACCCCAGGTCTTACAATGGTCTTGTGGTAAATCTATATAAAGAATACTTATTTTTGATATATAGCCTGTGTGGTGTCCATTTGTAGTGTTGTCACTTGGTTACTGTATGTGTTCACAAATGCTTTACACACTGCCTCTGAGATAAGCCTGTCTGCTCGTGCCTAGAGACCCCCAAGTCTAACAATGTGTAACTTCTTTCCAATCCTTTCGTAGCCCTGTTGATTTTCATTTTTGTATTAAAGCTGTGTTGTTTAGCAGGCCTCCTTTGTCCGGTCATATATAGGCCTGCTTCAGTTCAATGTTTTCCATGGCCTGTTGTGACTGTGAGTGCCCATGTGGCTTGTGGGAATATTGTGGTGGTAGTTTAGTAGTGTGTGCTTCTTTTTCCATAAAGGCCTGCATGTCTTTTCTTTGTTCCCCTTGGCTTATGCTTGTTGTTGTTGTGTCCTGGCCATGTGTGTGGCGGCCATTTTGTGAAGACAGGCAGTCTGCTTTTGGCATAGGCTTACATTGTCTGTCTTCCATTTCTTGTTGTTGTGGGTGGCTAGAGGCCATTTTGTGGAGCCATCCAAGCAGTGTGCTTCCATTCTGTTCCAAGCTTGTGGCCTAGTCTGCCAGTAAGCCCAGAGGTAGTCATCATCAAATCATGGGTGCATAAAAACTGTTTGTGTTGTCTGTTGAATTTTAACACCATGGATGGCTTTGGATTGAATTGCAAAAGGTGGTTTTTGTGGTGGAATTGCAGTTTTTGGGTGTGTGTTAAATAAATAGGGCTTTTCAGCCAGTAGGTAACCCTAGGAATTCAGCTCGCGTACTTTTGGCAACTCTGCACAGCGTGACAACGCGGACTTACAGTTTTTGTCATTTTCGCACTCTCAATATGGGTGTTCGTGCACGCGATAACAACTTTTTGTACAGTTCGTGATGCCGAACATGCAGAATTTGCAATCTGGCAAACAATATCTCGCGAGCAACATAAATCCTTCTTGAAAACGCTGATTTTGTGCATTTTGCTAAAAAAAACTCCTCAGGTTGTCATTTTGCTGTAGTTTTGGAGCACGGAGTCACTTTTTTTTTTTTTTTAATTTAGAAGAGGAATTAAGTTCCAAAGAGACTCCAACTTCCTGTCCTTTGTATTCACTTTTTTGTTATTATTGTGGTGGGTGGCCTGAGCATGTGGGTGGCGGCCATTTTGTGAAGGCAGGCATTGTGCTTTTGCCATAGGCCTGCATTGTCTGTCTTGTATTCCTGACCTTTTCTTGTTTTTGTGAGTGGCCTGGCTATGTGGTGGCGGCCATTCTGTGGGACCAGCCACTATGCTTTTTCCATAGACCTCCAAGCTTGTGGCCTAGTCTGCCAGTAGGCCCAGGGGTACTACTCATCAATCATCACGGGTGCATGGAAGTTAAACAACTGTTTTTGTGTTGTGCGTTGAATTTCGACATCATGTATGGCTTTGGATTGAATTGCAAAATGTGGGCTTTACTTTTTTTCTGAGGTATATTTCACTTTTTGGGTGTTGTAAATAAATGCCATTTTATGTGTATATGTTCGTTGTTGTTGCTCCCTGATGCTGCATCCATCCCATGTGATGCACACATTTTTATTTAGGGCAAACAGGCTACACTACATTTATGTTTTTGTTATTTTCTATTCTTATTCTTCCTGAGTGTACACAGTACAGAGGTACACCAGGAGCCCTGGCCTTGTTGTCAGTGTCATAAATGGCTACACTGCTGTTGTTCACTGACTTAATACAATTTTATAATTTTGACCACCCACCACACACTAAGGGGTCGATTCCGATCCGTAAAAAATTTCCCCCGTACGACTCGTATATGTGAAAAAATCCATACGAGTCGCAGTGGGAAAATACCCCGACACGTCCTCGGGTCGGAAATAGTGTCCGACACGTCCCCCGGACATTTTTACCTACAAATCGGGAAACTGAAGTCCGAGCGCGCAAGTACGATCCGTCCCATCCATCCGAATGCACAACCGTATCTAAAAAACACCGTACGGTGCAAACTCCCATAGCAACTATGGAAACGTCCAAATAGTTGCCCGCATACGCGCCGAACACACCCCCCCAGCACACCAACCACGTACGCGCCGTACCCCAGCACACCCCCATGTCCGCGCCGTACCCCCACCCCACCCCGTAGGTACGGAGCGTACCACCACCCCCGTAGGTACGGAGCGTACCACCACCCCATAAGTATGGAGCGTACCACCACCCCGTAGGTACGAGGCGTACCCCCACCTCCCCCCCTATGTACGGTGCGTTACGCGCTGGGGATCCACAGCATACCTACGGGGGTGGTGGTACGCTCCGTACCTAGGGGGGTGGAGGTGGGGGTATGCTCCATCCATAGGGGGGGCTGGGGGTACGGCACGTACATACGGGGGGCGGGTATACAGCGCGTACATACGGGGGCTGGGGGTACGCACCGTCCATACGGGGGTGGGGGCACACACCGTACCCCCAGCACCCCGTATGTACGCCCCGTACCCCCATCCCCCCATGTACGCGTCATACCCTGGGTTCACGTATGTACGGCATGTACCCCCAGGCTCCCACACCCTGCCCGTGCCTGTACACACCCTACCCGAGGCCCCTACACCAGCACCCTCACCCAGCCGTGTGCATGTACGAGTCGTACCAAGCCATAGCAAATGTGAGCACTGTGCAACAACATGGCCGATGTACGCACCGCACAGACGCGAAAAACACACGTACTGAACCAGGACACTGCCAAACACCACAAGGAGAGTCAATTCGAATCGCACAACACCACAAAACACGTCCAACAAGCCCAAATACACCCAATACACTGACCTGCAACAGCCAAACAGGTAAACAGAGGCCCAAAACACAACCACCCCTTATAACACACCCACCCAAAGTTCAAACACAGCCACACCCACAAATGGGCCAATAAAAAGGGCTCACACACAAAAACCATGAGCCTTTGCAACAGACCCACTGCTGCCAGACCCCACAGACAACACACAGCACCAGACTTGAATCTTAACTACACCTTACACTTGCACACCTTCACACAGCCACCTTCACAAACACCCCCTCATCACATTCACACACACACACCTTCACAACCACACACACACACCCACAACCATCCACACCCACACCCCACACCATGCCCACAGACAGGAATCCAAAGTTCACAACAGCGGAGCTGGAGATCCTTGTCAACGAAATCAGCTACAGCTCTTTGGAACATTGGTCAGAAACACCAGCGTATCAGAAAAATCAGCCATGTGGCAGAGGATCATCGAGAGGGTGAATGCTGTTGCGCCCATCCGAAGGACCAGGCATGAATTCCAAGCCAGGTGGTACGATCTGCGGTGGACGGTCCGCCGCAAAATGACCGACGAACACAACCAGGCCAACATCACTGGAGGTGGGCCACCCCGCAGACCGGTACACTACCATCCCTGGGAGGAGAAGGTGATGCGCACACTGCCGCCGGTGTGAGTACATGGACTAGAAGGACTCGCCGAGCCTGGTGAGTACACAAACAAATCACCCCACATGGGGGGAACCGCGTCCACAACCCAACTCCCGATAATGCACGCAACTACCCCAAAGCCATCACCGGACGCAACCACATTCCAACAACACGCACATGCCACTATCGACTCCATGCCCCATGCACCAAGCAAGGCCATGCCAAGTCACAGGCCAAACAAAACACCAACACAAGACAGGATGTCCGTGATGCCGGGAGGGGGGGCCTCCAAAATCACATTGTGCAACTCAGAAGCAGACACCAATGCCCTCAGCCCATATGGCCTAGGGCACAGCTATACAGTGTGTCCCGACACTGTACTGTGTCGCCTGCAAATGGCGGCCGCGTCGCAGGATGACATGGGTATGAAGGCCCAATTCGCACATAACAGCAGCTAATGAAGAGGCAACACTGTGAAAGAGTGTCAGCACACACCGCCGCTGCATCGCAGACTCAGAGACACTCTGCCCAATGGGGTACGGGAGATTCTATACAAAGCCACATGAACAAGCCAATGGCCTTTGAAAGACCAGCAAAGTATGTGTGCCCAGGAAGCTGGGCTGAGGTGACAGAGGGTGACAGACAGACGGAGGGAGAGACAGAGGGCAACAGAGGGCGACAGAGGGTGACAGAGTGCGACAGAGGGTGACAGACAGACGGAGGGAGAGAGAGGGAGGGAGACAGAGGGCGACAGAGGGCGACAGAGTGCGACAGAGGGTGACAGACAGACGGACGGAGTGGGAGAGAGAGGGAGGGAGACAGAGGGCGACAGAGTGCGACAGAGGGTGACAGACAGATGGAGGGAGAGGGAGAGAGAGGGAGGGAGACAGAGGGCGACAGAGTGCGACAGAGGGTGACAGACAGACGGAGAGAGAGGGAGAGAGAGGGAGGGAGACAGAGGGCGACAGAGGGTGACAGAGTGCAACAGAGGGTGACAGACAGACGGAGGGAGAGGGAGAGAGAGGGAGGGCGACAGAGGGCGACAGAGCGCGACAGACAGAGGGAGGAAGAGGGAGAGAGAGGGAGAGAGACAGAGGGCAACAGTGCGACAGAGGGTGACCAACAGACGGAGGGAGAGGGAGAGAGAGGGAGGGAGACAGAGGGCGACAGAGGGCGACAGAGGGTGACAGACAGACGGAGGGAGAGGGAGAGAGAGGGAGGGAGACAGAGGGCGACAGAGGGTGACAGACAGACGGAGGGAGAGGGAGAGAGAGGGAGGGAGACAGAGGGCGACAGAGGGCGACAGAGGGCGACAGAGGGTGACAGAGGGTGACAGACAGACGGAGGGAGAGGGAGAGAGAGGGAGGGAGACAGAGGGCGACAGAGGGCGACAGAGGGCGACAGACAGACGGAGGGAGAGAGAGGGAGGGAGACAGAGGGCGACAGAGGGTGACAGACCGACGGTGGGAGAGGGAGAGAGAGGGAGGGAGACAGAGGGCGACAGAGGGAGACAGACAGAGGGAGGGGGAGGGAGAGAGAGGGAGGGAGACAGAGGGCGACAGAGGGTGACAGACAGACGGAGGGAGAGGGAGAGAGAGGGAGGGAGAGGGAGAGAGCGGGAGGGAGACAGAGGGAGACAGAGGGAGACAGACATAGGGAGGGAGGAGGGTGACAGAGGGAGGGAGAGAGAGAGACAGAGGGAGACAAAATCACCCTTGGGTGGTGTGGGCATGTCCGCCCATCAGCAGGTGGACTGTGTGCATGTTGACAAGGTCTGGCAGTGCGTGAAACACCCCTCGTTCGTTTGGAAAGCACTGGCCCATGTGTCAAACTGTGCACGAGTCGATCCTCGCTGCAGGCACAAACCTAACCTCACACCCAGTATACCCACTCACTGTGTTTGTTAGAACCCAGTCACAAATGCAATATTTTCCTACCTGCATTCTCCAATAGACATGACAAAGCAACATTTGGCCGCGTACAGTGCAACACGTAAGTCGGTCCTGCAGCGTTGCTACGCACGCTTGCTACACTGCTCCCTGTGTTCAAAACTGATGCAACAACAAAGAGTGTGTCACACATAGGAAAAGTGTTGACAGCCGTGGCCAAGGGACATACCCATGCACCATGCACAATGCACAGGGACTTGCCAAGTACAGACAAGGTAGATGACACTTGGCCCTGCTGTAGACAGCACAAGGCAAACCTGCGACCATTGTACACTCAAACACAAACTCCACATGCCACCTACCTACCACAGGAACTCACATTCACTGTCATGCCAGCAGGCACCATGAGGGGATAGACAGATCACCTGGTGGACCCAATGACAAATCACACCACACCCAACAGCATGCCCGGTCACACACACCCCCCCTTACACAAGCACACACCCCCGGGGCAGCCAACGCAAATTGGCACTCCCACAATGGATATGTGACACAACAAGACCAATCCATAGCCAAATAAGCATCCCAACACTCATTAGACAAGCCAAATAACCAGGAGTACATATCAATCTGACCCCTGCAACATACCCATCCACAAGTGCACTGTGAGAGGAATGCTAGACATATCCAACTACCCAGAGCAACTGTGCTGTTAGACCTGGCCTCGTAGCATAGCCATCCCTGTCCCCGCACCACATAACCTGACCCATGCACCTCACGCAGCCCCCGAGCCCACGGCCTAGCCGATCCTTCCCACCAGAACACACACACACCCGACCCGGACTTCCCCGTCCGTGGCCTTCCTCCTTTCGGCCACACCGGGCCCGCGTGCCCACTTCATGCACCATGGTGGCCGCCCGGCCCCAGTGCGACCCTGGCCTAGAGGCGCCACTCCGGCTGGGGGACATCGCGCTCCCATTGGGATGAGAGAGGGAGGAGCAGTTTCCATCGCACCTCTGAGCTCCCCTGTGAAGGTGGGTTTCGATCGGCCCGCCGGCCTCCCCGAGGGCTGGCTCCACGCCTGCTGGGTGTCTGGGACTCCTCCCGACCCGGCCCTGAAAGGATCAAAAGACAATGGCAGGAAACCCCGACAAGCGACCCCCAGGTGACAAGACCCCTGCCGGCACAGACTCCGGACATCAAAGAGGAGTCGTCCTATAACAAGGGGTGCTCTGGGACTGTCCGGCAGATTCGCCTTTGGAAACACCTGAGCCCTGCTGAGTGACTCGCGGCTCCCTGAAGATCGTAAGACCTCCGAACTTGTGCTTGAGCCCTGCTGAGTGACTCGCGGCTCCCTGAAGATCGTAAGACCTCCGAACCTGTGCTTGAGCCCTGCTGAGTGACTCGCGGCTCCCCGAAAACATCGTAAGACCTCCGACTTGTGCTTGAGCCCTGCTGAGTGACTCGCGGCTCCCTTGGTCCCGCCGGACCCCGACGACGACAAGCGTATCCCCCAGCTCGAGGATTGTGAGTTGTGCGCCGGGTACGCCCCTGCATTTGATCCATATCCCCAAAGACTGTCCCGCTACCTCCTACCCCCTCCAAGACTCTGTGAGCCCGCGCTCCACTTGTATATATTTGCCTTGCTGATCATAAAGATCCTACAACTCCGATCTGATAAAGATTTATTCTTAAGAACTCCCGGTGTGGTGCCTCTTTGTCGTGTGGTGCCGAGTGTACGATCCTAGATACGAGATTCCTCCCCTGAGGAGTCTCCCGCCAGTGCCCGGCTACGATACCTCGAGGGTTGGTCTCAGGATAGTCAGGGCCCCCTCCGGGCTCCTCTGAGGTCGCCTTCTAACATTGGTGGCAAGCGACGGGATTCGGGCCCATAATCTAGAGATCGTACCGTGAACGGCTGACGCACTACTGACAAAGATGGCAGAAGGAAATGCCGTGGTTCTCAGAGAAAACGACACCAGTACCGTGTTCCAGGCGGAACAACTGGAGGAGTACACACACAGAGAACTGAAGCAATTCTGCAAAGAACTCAAAATCGCTACTACTGGTCTCAACACCAAAGAAGATATGCAGAAGGAACTGAAAGCTTGGGTGGATTCTGGAGCCCCCCGCCCAGAAGGAGCGGTGGAGCCCCACGACGAAGCTGGACCCTCCCAAGGAGAACGCAGCAGCAACCAGGTGCGAAGCTTCGTACCAGACGGGGGCCTATCCCCGGAGGAACTCGCAGACAGAGAAAGAAGTCGCCATCACGAACTCGAATTAGCCAAACTCAAAATCGAGGGCGAGTTGAAATTAGCCGAGAAAAAGCTAGCAGTGGAACAGATGCGGGTGCAAGGAGAACTAGAAGAGAAGAAACTCCAACGGGAACACGAAGGAAGGAGACTCCAACTGGAGCACGAACGCAGCTTGAAAGAAATGGAGCTAAAAGCAAAAAGCGAAGAAGCGCGGCCCCCGGGGAACCGAGAGGCGGCCTCCCCGGCGGAGCAGAAGGTCCACATCCCCAAGGATGTGGTCAAAGAATATTACAAAAACGATGACATTCAACAGTGGTTCAGGGCCTACGAGGTCGCCATGACCTCCCATCGGGTCCCGCAGAAGGATTGGGGGGCCGGGTTGTGGGGACGATTCCTGAGCGAGGGGAGAGACACCCTGCTCAACCTACCAACCTCCATGCAGACCTCCTACGACCACATGAAAGAGGCCCTCCTCACAAGGTACGGCCTCACCCCGGAGATGTACCGCCAGAGGTTCCGGGACTGCAGGAAGATCCCGGGCACCACCTGGGTGGAGTATGTAAACTTCTTCAGCCGCGCATTCGATGGGTGGATCAAGGGCAGCAAGGTAACCACCCTAGAAGAACTAACCGACCTTATGTTGTGGGAACACCTGGCTGCGAACCCCCACCAGCTGTATCCGGCCCCCCCCTGAGACGGGGGCACCAGGTGACCATCACTTGTTTCCGTTGTGAGAAGCCCGGGCATTACGCCAACTACCCTGAATGCCCCATGGCCCCACACATCACCCAGGCAGCACCCCCCGCTAGACAGATAGCCAATGTAGCACTGGGGGAGGAGGTTGAGGAGACCGTAGAGTGGGAACCCGCAGCCATGGCCCTAGTATCCTTAGGAGATAGAGAAATGGTCTCTGGAAGCCTCCTGCCTTCCAACACGAAGAAATATGGGCAGCTCGTAACGATCAATGGCCACCAAGTAGAAGCCCTTCGTGACACCGGGGCCAGCATCACCGGTGTCCTCAGTCATTTGGTCAACGAAGACCAGGTCCTCCCCAACGTCTTTTGCCCGGTCATTTCCGCTGACAATACGGAAAGTCTGTGTAAGGTAGCCCTGGTGCCTTTTGAATGGGGAGGGGTGGTCGGTAAACTGAAAGTCGCAGTAAGAACCTCCCAGCCAGTCGACTGTCTCCTGGGGAACGACCTGGAAAGTTCCCCCTAGAAACAAGTCGAGCGCAAGGCCCACCTAGGGATGATGGGTCTCCCTGAGTGGGTGTGCGCCACCACCCGATCCATGGCAGGCCGACTGACCCCCCTTGGGGAAGTCGACGACGCCCGACCACTGAAGAAAGGATGGTCCCCGCCGAGGGTCCCCACATCCCCCCACAAGGAGGGTCGGTCACCAGTGACGAACCCCCACCTTCCGACTCCGCACAGGTCACCGAGTTAGGCGATTTGCCCGAATTGGCCCAGTGGCGCCACGAGGGGGGCCCCTCCCGAGAGGAGTTCTGCCGAGAGCAGGCTACCTGTCCTTCCCTGGTCGGGCCCCGGCAACAGGCAGAGGCCCAGGCCGCGGGCGACCAAACTGGAACACACCGGGTGTATTGGGAGAATGACCTTTTGTACAGCGAGCAGAAGTCGGTGGAGCTAGGATCCGCCTGGGTGCTGGTGGTACCCCTACGCTTCCGAGACCTCCTCCTGGGCTTGGCCCACAACGTTCCCCTCGCAGGCCGCTTGGGCCAGGACAAAACCTACAGTCGCCTCGTGACTCACTTCTACTGGCCCAGGATGAAAGCAGATGTAGAAGCCCACTGCAAGTCCTGTCCCACGTGCCAGGCCAGTGGGAAGAGCGGAGGAAAGCGCAAGGCTCCCCTCCAACCCTTCCCTGTCGTCAGTACCCCTTTTGAACGGGTCGGGATCGACATCGTGGGGCCTCTGGACCCCCCAACCTCCCAAGGGCACCGCTTTATGCTCGTCCTGGTGGATCATGCCACCTGATACCCTGAAGCCATACCCCTGCGCACCGTCACAGCCCCCGTGGTGGGCCGGGCGTTGATGGGAATCTTTTCCCGTATGGGTTTTCCCCGCGAGGTCGTAAGCGATCGTGGTACGAACTTCATCTCCAGATACATGACGTCCTTGTGGCAACAATGCGGAGTGTCCTATAAATTCACCACCCCGTACCACCCCCAAGGAACTGCCTGGTAGAGCGGTTTAACAGGACTCTGAAAGGGATGGTCGCGGGCCTGGAAGAGCCCCTCCGGCGTAAGTGGGACGTCCTGCTCCCCTGCCTCCTGTTCGCCTACCGAGAAGTTCCCCAGAAATCCTTGGGGTTCAGCCCCTTTGAGTTACTCTACGGGCACCCCGTCCGGGGGCCCCTCAGCCTGGTCAAGGAAGGGTGGGAGGCGGTGCACCGAGGCCACCCCCGAGATGTGTTCCGATACGTCCTGACCCTCCGAAACCAGACTAGGAAGTTCCGAGAGATGGCCGAGGCCAACCTGGAGGCGAGCCAGGAAGAGATGAAGCGGTGGTACGACCAGAATGCCACTCTGGTCGAGTTCCAGCCGGGCCAGCAGGTATGGGTCATGGCCCCCGTGAAACCCTGTGCCCTCCAGGATAAATGGACCGGGCCCTTCAAAGTGATTGAGCGGAAGAGCCAGGTCACGTACTTGGTGGACGTCCAGTCACCACGGGACCCCCTCCGGGTCCTCCACGTGAACCGCCTCAAGCCCCACTTTGTGCGGATGGAGCTGAGCCTCCTGCTGGCCACTGATGCCGGGGCCGAGGAGGAGTCGGATCCCCTCCCTGATCTCCTGTGCACCAAAGAGAAGGACGGCTCCGTAGAGGGAGTGAACCTCTCCCCATCCCTTACTTCCCAGCAACGTGAGGATTGCCGCCAGTTCCTAGGGCAGTTTTCCGACTTCTTCTCCCTGGTCCCCCAAGTCACTGACTGGTGTGTCCATGACGTGGATACCGGAGACAGCCCGCCGGTGAAACACCGAGCCTACCGAGTCCCTGATCGGGTCCGGTCCTGCATTCAAACCGAGGTCTCGAAGATGTTGACCTTAGGAGTGATCGAACCCTCAGACAGTCCCTGGGCCAGCCCCGTGGTCCTGGTCCCGAAAGCAGCTGCCCCCAGTGTCGCCACAGAACTTCGCTTCTGCGTGGACTACCGGGGACTCAATGAAGTCACCCGAGCCGATGCCCACCCCATTCCCCGAGCCGACGAGCTCATTGACCGACTCGGGGCTGCTCGGTTCCTCAGCACCTTCGACCTCACCTGCGGCTACTGGCAAATTGCGCTCACAGAAGGAGCCAAGGAGCGGTCCGCCTTCTCCACCCCGGATGGGCACTATCGCTTTCGCGTGATGCCCTTCGGGGTGAAAAATGCCCCGGCCACCTTCCAGCGACTGGTAAATAGAGTCCTGGCCGGGCTGGAAAAATTCAGCGCTGCCTATCTAGACGATATCGCAGTTTTCAGTTCCGAATGGAGTGAGCACCTCCAGCACCTCCGGAGGGTGCTAACCGCCCTGCGCCAGGCAGGCCTCACCGTGAAAGCCAGCAAGTGCCAGATTGGGCAAGGTTCGGTAACCTACCTGGGGCACCAGGTCGGAAGCGGCCAGGTCGCCCCTCTACAGCCCAAAATCGACGCCATCCTAGCCTGGGAACCCCCCACTACCCAAACGGAGGTCCAAGCCTTTCTGGGCCTCACGGGCTACTACCGGAGATTCATCCGGGGGTACGGCAGCCTAGTCGGTCCCCTCACGGGACTCACGTCCAAGAAACAGCCCAAGAAAGTGCAGTGGACCCCTGCCTGCCAAGAGGCGTTCGATGCCCTAAAAATGGCCATGTGCACAGCCCCCTTCCTTCAGGCTCCCGACTACTCCAAGGAGTTTGTGGTACAAACGGACGCCTCCGAGCATGGAATTGGGGCCGTCCTGTCCCAGGTGAATGACCAAGGCCTAGACCATCCCGTAGCCTTCCTCAGCCGAAGGCTGTTGCCCAGAGAACAGAGATGGAGCACCATCGAGCGCGAGGCGTTCGCCGTAGTCTGGGCCCTCAAGAAGTTACGCCCTTATCTGTTCGGCACCCATTTCAAGGTCCAAACCGATCATCGCCCCTTGCGATGGCTCATGCAGATGCGAGGAGAAAACCCCAAGCTGCTGCGGTGGTCAATCTCCCTCCAGGGGATGGATTTCACCTAGGAACATCGCCCTGGTACTGACCACGCCAACGCCGATGGCCTCTCCCGGTTCTTCCGCCTCAGCGAAGAAAACCCCCAAGAGGATGCGTAGTTCTCTCTGGCTTTCAGCTGGGGGGGACGCGTGTTAGCCCCGGCCTCGTAGCATAGCCATCCCTGTCCCAGCACCACATAACCTGACCCATGCACCTCACGCAGCCCCCGAGCCCACGGCCTAGCCGATCCTTCCCACCAGAACACACACACACCCGACCCGGACTTCCCTGTCCGTGGCCTTCCTCCTTTCGGCCACACCGGGCCCGCGTGCCCACTTCATGCACCATG
Source organism: Triturus cristatus (assembly GCF_964204655.1). Classification (NCBI taxonomy): domain Eukaryota; kingdom Metazoa; phylum Chordata; class Amphibia; order Caudata; family Salamandridae; genus Triturus; species Triturus cristatus. Next base: position 1,527,332 of record NW_028187382.1, read on the forward strand.
ATGGCCGCCCGGCCCCAGCGCGACCCTGGCCTAGAGGCGCCACTCCGGCTGGGGGACATCGCGCTCCCATTGGGATGAGAGAGGGAGGAGCATTTTCCATCGCACCTCTGAGCTCCCCTGGGAAGGTGGGTTTCGATCGGCCCGCCGGCCTCCCCGAGGGCTGGCTCCACGCCTGCTGGGTGTCTGGGACTCCTCCCGACCCGGCCCTGAAAGGATCAAAAGACAATGGCAGGAAACCCCGACAAGCGACCCCCAGGTGACAAGACCCCTGCCGGCACAGACTCCGGACATCAAAGAGGAGTCGTCCTATAACAAGGGGTGCTCTGGGACTGTCCGGCAGATTCGCCTTTGGAAACACCTGAGCCCTGCTGAGTGACTCGCGGCTCCCTGAAGATCGTAAGACCTCCGAACTTGTGCTTGAGCCCTGCTGAGTGACTCGCGGCTCCCTGAAGATCGTAAGACCTCCGAACCTGTGCTTGAGCCCTGCTGAGTGACTCGCGGCTCCCCGAAAAGATCGTAAGACCTCCGACTTGTGCTTGAGCCCTGCTGAGTGACTCGCGGCTCCCTTGGTCCCGCCGGACCCCGACGACGACAAGCGTATCCCCCAGCTCGAAGATTGTGAGTTGTGCGCCGGGTACGCCCCTGCATTTGATCCATATCCCCAAAGACTGTCCCGCTACCTCCTACCCCCTCCAAGACTCTGTGAGCCCGCGCTCCACTTGTATATATTTGCCTTGCTGATCATAAAGATCCTACAACTCCGATCTGATAAAGATTTGTTCTTAAGAACTCCCGGTGTGGTGTCTCTTTGTCGTGTGGTGCCGAGTGTACGATCCTAGATACGAGATTCCTCCCCTGAGGAGTCTCCCGCCAGTGCCCGGCTACGATACCTCGAGGGTTGGTCTCAGGATAGTCAGGGCCCCCTCCGGGCTCCTCTGAGGTCGCCTTCTAACATGTGCTAACTTGAATATGTATGAAACATGGATGACGCATGTAACACCATTAACATTGTCTCTCTCTCACACACAGGGCAACGTCATCGATCTCCCCCCAACACTGGGGGGGAAGACACACAGGACCAGCCTCGGCGTGAGGATGATCTCACCAGCAGCGATGACTCTCACCACAGCGTGGATGACCCCGACCAACCTGGCCCCTCTGGTGCCCAAGCACCTGCAGCACCTGCATCAGGTACAACTGTGCCAACCACCACCCCCATTCCTGCCACATCCCAGGATACACACAGGAGCCCTGCTCGCACACAACGCAGCCAGTCTGACCAGGAGGGACGACGGACCCCGGGCACCCAGGAGGAGGCAGGCGACCCCGCAAATGCCATCCCTCAGGGGTCCCGGAGACCCGACGTGCCCACATGGGCAGGCCAGGCTCAAGTGGGCAGGGGTGGTGAGAGTGGAGGACGGCGGAGGCGCGAGCCTGACCAGTCAGCTGAGGAACCGGTTATGTCGCATGTCCGCAACATCCTGGACACATACCGGCGTGACACCAGGGGCATCAGCCAGGCCGTGGAGGCCCTCAACCAGATAAAGAACGTGCAGGCCGAGCAATATGCCAGTCAACAGCAACACCAAGGACGGATGGAGGCAAGACTGGCTGAGCTCGTGGCGGTGCAAACGGACATGACCCGTGTACTCTGTCGGATTGCCAAAAACATGGGCAACCCTCCCTGTGCCACCAGGCGTAGATCACCACCAGCCACAGGGAGGGATCAGGAGGAGGAGGATTCATCCGACGGAGCATCCCAGACATCGTCACGGCCTGCTTCTGAGGGTCCCCGGAGGAAGGTGGGTCGTCCACGCAAAAGACCGTGAGAGTCAGCGGACCATCACCATCTCCCAGGTCACCTGGCCTGGCACCTGTCCCTCTGGCGCAACAGCAGCACCTCATCCAATGACATTCTCTGCCACATGGACTTGCTGGTCAGTGTCTGACCAATGTTGACAAAGTCTGTGGCATGGACTCTGATGACTTCCAATGGCAAGGATACCATCTCCCCCTGTGAACTTTGGATTCTATTCCCCCGGTACAGCACCTAATTGCATCCCCCCAAACACGTACCCCACCACCAATAAAAATATTAGAAATCACGAGATGATGCCTTCATTTACCATTATTCCATTACATGTGTGTGTTGGCAAGTCAAACCATGCCTGAGTTTTGAAGTAACTCCAACAATGCCACCAGCAGACAGCATGCGCAAATACCTGGGGATGAGAGACACACAAGAAGTGAGCCAAAAGAAGCATATCCGCATGCATAGGCATGTACTCGACACGTATACGGTTGTCAACATGCTAGGTGAAAATAGTGTCTCAGGTAAGACATACTGTTATTACACCATCACTCGAGTGACACATCCAAACACACCTCTGACTCACTTGCCAGACATGCAGATGGACCCACACATTGCAACACATGCCACACAAGGCTCAATGCGTGCACACTCAGACACTACAACTCACCACTAAGCAAAGAAGTTGCATATGAGCCGACTCCGGATGTCCTCTTCCTCCTCCTCCTCAACATCACTTGCCTCGTCACCAAGCCCCTCGTCCTCCACGGGTGGATGTTGCTGCTCATCCGGATCCAGGATGAGTGGCACAGCTTTCTTCACTGCCATGTTGTGCAGCATGCAGCACACGAGAAAGATTTTGCAGACCTTCACCGGTGCATATGGGAGTGCGCCGCTGGTCTTGTCGAGGCACCGGAAGCGGCTCTTCAGGAGGCCAGAGGTCCTCTCTATCACTCGCCTGGTCTGCCCATGGGAGTTGTTGTACCGGTGATTGGCAGCCGTTCTGGGGTTGCGGAGAGGTGTGATCAGCCATGGCATGTTGGAATAGCCAGAGTCTCCTACATGGAAACATCATAGACAGAAGTGGGTCAGGAGAAGCAGTAAGACAGAAAGATGACGCTAAATACATGAGTAACAGAGTATACCCACCAACAAGACATGCTCGTTCGTTGCGCAGCTGCAGCATCATTTCAGGCACCCTGCTATGCCTCATGATGTAGGCATCGTGTGCTGATCCTGGAAAACGAGCACAGACATGAGAAATCACCATGTTAGCAAGACACACCACAAGGGCATTAATGGAGTGGTAATGTTTCCTGTTCCTATAGGCTACCTCCTGTGCCTGTGGTGGTACCAAAGCCACATGTGTCCCATCAATAGACCCAATGACATGGGGCATCCCTCCCAGGGCATAGAAGTCACCCTTGACACCTGTCAACTGCTCAGGAGTTGGGAAATGTATAAACTCATCCAGGTGAAGCAACATGGCCTCTAAAAAATCATGCAGGACACGGCTGAACATGGTCTGGGACATGCCACCCACATGAGCAATGGTATGTTGGAACGTACCCGTGGCAAAGAAATGTAGGGCTGCCATCACCTTCATCTTGGGCGTCAGTGCAGTAGGATACCTGTGTAGCGGTTGGAGGTGTGGTGCCAGCCTTGCTGTCAAGTTCAGAATCAACCGTTCGGTGAAGCGGTAGCGGCGTATACAGTCACTTTCCCTCAGGGCAGCCAAGTCTGGGATTTGTCGGGGGAGAGGCGGAGCCCTGCAGTAATTTGGAAGGGACAACGAAGAGTGAGTACAGTACAACAACACTGTCAATGTACTGAGCACATGTTGAACATCCAATATACATATGCTACATGCAGAGTCAGGTCTGTGCAATATATCCTGGACACGTATGCCAGGCAGGTGACACTCCTACCAAGAGCCATCTACAAACGTGGATTCACAAGCTCAACATGACATGGCATGAGACTAGCTGTGGGCCAGTGTAAGTGAACAGGCAGACGCATTACAGGAGTGACAGACATCCACATGTGTGCAGGAGAAGGATGTTTATCATACAGACAGGTTGCGGAACACTAGAGGCACAGGTCACATGTCCCTGAAAAAAGGAGAGACCACACACCTTGCCATGAAGGGCTACATGTCAAAACTGATCACACAGACATTGAAACTACGCAGATATGTCCTTGTCTCGCAAGTCCATGTTCGATGCATACATACACACGTTACGTCTGATTCCACGTGTCCTGGTGTGCATAATAGTGTGCCATGCCCATCCACACACATGCACATGTTGGATGCAGCAACTGCTGATGCATTAGACCAGGGGTACTCACTAACTTTCTCTCGGGGGCCAAATTTACAGTGTGGTTTCTGGCTGAGGGCCGCACCGGTGGGGGCGGGGCCAGTGGGGGAGGGGGCGGGGCTAGACCCCCCAAAAAACTATGACCATGAGGTTGAACACAGGCCCCTGCAGCGGACGCCTTTGTCCACTGAGCCACCAGACCAGGCATTCACACATATCTATCTATCTATCTATCTATCTATCTATCTATCTATCTATCTATCTATCTATCTATCTCTCTGTCTCCCTCCCTCTCTCTGTCTCCCTCCCTCTCTCTGTCTCCCTCCCTCCCTCTGTCTCCCTCCCTCCCTCTGTCTCTCTCCCTCTCTATCACTCTCCCTCTCTCTCTCTCCGTCTCCTTCCCTCTCTCTCTCTCCGTCTCCTTCCTTCCCTCTCTCTATCTCTCTCTCTCCCTCTGTCTCCATCCGGAGCTTCGCGGGTGTTTCTGGGGGACTGCTGGCATTGGGGGGGCTGGTCCTTGCACCGTTCACAGGGGAGGCATCCCTCGGGGCAGCTGCTGTAGGACTCGGCCTCTCCACCGCAGGGGGAGTCACCTCTGCAGGGGCAAGTGTGGTGGATGCGATCAACAGCAAAATAGACAAAGACGAAGTGGCGGGGCTCTTGAAGGAGTGTGAAAGGGGGCTGGAGAGAATCAAAAAACACATGACGGCTGCCAACCAGCTGGCGGAGGAAATCAGAGATTTGGCCGAGACTGTAAACGCGGATTTTGGGAACATGTGCTTCGGAGTCAGCCAGGCCGGCCTCCATCTCTCCAAATTAGTTAAAACCGTCCAGGTATTGAACAGTGGCCGCCTTCTAGCCAGAATAGCCGGGAGCACAACCGTAGTGTTCAGTGCTTTCTTCGTGGTGTTTGATCTGCTCAGCCTCATACACAGCGACAAGGAGCTCAGCAGGTGGGCCCCAAGTGACCTCGCAACAGCCATCCGCAAGGCAGAGGGTGAGCTAAGGGCTCTGCTCACAGAGTTGGAGGTACCTGCCCTTGAACGTACTATGCGAGAGCTGAGAAACTTCAGATGACATTCATTCCCAGGCAGAGCCAGGCGCGATGAGAGGGGAGGCGGGGCGGGGCACAGAGTGGACAGAGCGCACACAGCCGCCGCACCCAAGTACTTCACGGGTCTTTTAAAGACCATTTACTTGTTAATGAGGCTTTGTTGTACTTCACCTCTTCTTAGCGCCCCTGCATCTCCACTCATTCAGAGGGGAGATGCAGGGGTGCTAAGAAGAGGTGAAGTACAACAAAGCCTTATTAACAAGTGAATGGCTTTAAAAAGAATCACCCGGCCCGGCCCCCATAGCTCCACGCTGCTGCAACCACCGGCACGATGTCTGCAAGGTCCGCGGGCCGCCAAGGAAGGCTTGCCGGGCCGCTGGTGCCCCGCGGGCCGTACTATGAGCATCCCTGCATTAGACGGTACACCAACAGCAAGCTTATGGGAACACATGACACACACATGACATACTCACATTGTGCAAAGCCGGTAGTCACATGTCAGGTGTCATTATCCGTGTACCTGGCATCAGGGGACAGTTGCGGGTGTTGGCGACTGTGCCATGCCAGTCACGCAGTGCTCCACAAGTCTGTACTACATGCACACATGTCAAAGGTGTGAAGGGGATGTGTGGCACATAGTGCAGCTTGACACATGACATGTGTACACAGCTCATCACACATCTACTGGGTTCAAACATGAGGAGATTTGTGCCACATCACAGCCTGACACACCTAGGCCCGACACATGTAGGACTGCACTGACAATGACTTGATGTCCAGCCTCGGCCAAGTATGACAGCTCAATTCCTTTCTGTGTGCCGCCTGTCACCAGTGTAAGGTGTGAAACACACCATACACACGCTCTGAGGGCGTGTGTAGGGTCCTTATCACCATGGTTGTGTCGCCGTAGGCGTACGCCATGCTGATACGGTCTGTACACGCGTGTGTAGGGTCCGTACCACTATGGTTGTGACGCCGTAGGCGTACGCCATGGTGATACAGTCCGTACACGCGTGTGTAGGGTCCGTACCACTATGGTAGTGTCGCCGTAGGCGTACGCCATGGTGATACGGTCCGTACACGCGTGTGTAAGGTCCGTATCACCATGGCGTACGCGTACGGCAACACTACCATAGTGATACGGACCATACACACGCGTGTACGGACCGTATCCCGATGGCGTACGCCTACGGCGACACAACCATAGTGGTACGGACCCTACACACGCGTGTACGGACCGTATCACCATGGCGTACGCCTACGGCGACACAACCATAGTGGTACGGACCCTACACATGCGTGTACAGACCGTATCACCATGGCGTACGCCTACGGCGACACAACCATAGTGATACAGACCCTACACACGCGTGTACGGACCGTATCCCGGTGGCGTACGCCTACAGCGACACAACCATAGTGGTACAGACCCTACACACGCGTGTACGGACCGTATCACCATGGCGTACGCCTACGGCGACACAACCATAGTGGTACGGACCCTACACACGTGTGTACGGACCGTATCACTGGAGTAGTGGTGCCCTAAGGGCGTGGAACGCTCCGTACCTGTGTGTGTATAGTGAAATTACATAGGGGACACATGAGGGACAATTATAAAGGGATTGGAGGAAACGTAGGATGCAAATGAGATTGACAAATCACTCTGTACTCCTGTAAATGAAACAGGCCAGCAAGGCAAATATAAGGCAGCCAGGCCCCATGAGAGAGCACTTGCCTGCACAACCTTTCATTCCACACCACTGCTGCTGCTCCTGATTCCTCTGGCACCATGTCCAGGTCTGTGGAGAGGGCCCAGCCATTCACACAGGAGGAGAACCAGGCCCTGCTGGATGTGATCCTCCCACAGTACCCTTGCCTGTATGGGAGACCAGGGGAGCAGGTGAGTGCTGACTCCATTAGCTTAGACTGTGCCCCTTTTTTGTGGCTGCCACTTCTGGCATTGTGTCCAGGTGTGACAGACATGCAATGTTCATTACAGTGGGTCCCAGGGGGGGAATGCCTCATGTCTCCCATGCAGAGCATACTGTAGTGCATGTCTGCACTCCTCACTTGCATAGTGCTCACTGTGACAATCACTGCATGGTGCATGCCACATTCAGCCTGGCTAATCCTCTTGGGAATGTTGTTTCTACAGTCCGGATGTGATTCTGTGTTTCCCCCCAGGGAGACAGGTGACTGTACCCACAGATGTGTGTGAGTTGAGTGTACCTGTGGTGAGAGTGTCCAAATGATGTGTTCGTCCCCTGGACATTGGTGTGTGTGTAAGTCTCCTGTCATGTGGGTGAGTGTCTATGTGGAGTGTTGCACCCCAGCTGCATGAGGGATGCATATACACTACCTATCTGATGTGAGCAGGGAGCAGTGCTGTGTGTCTGACGTGCTGAGCCTGCCCCACACCTGTGACACCCCCAGTCTAGTGCCACATGTGCAGAGTGATGTTTGTACCCGCATTTGCCAATGGCAGGTGATTGTCCTGTGCCTGTGTGTGTCTGTGTACCCTGCTGAGGTTGCGCCAGTGGCCTGGGGCATGTGACTGCTTTGAGGTGCTGTACATAATCGTGGTGTAGCTTGTGGTGCACAGTGTGAGCCGGGATCAGTGATTGTGTTGCACCCCTCATTCCACCTGTGTACTTTCTTTGCCACGTCGTGCATTTGGCCTTCCCCAGAGGATAATGTCCCTATGATGAAGGTGCAATGATTTTGCTGCATACTATGCCCTGTTCAAACCAGCCGAATTGTTCACATGTGTGTCTCTGTGACATGTAGCAGGTGTATTGATGTTGTCTCACTTTGTCATCCTCACAGGTAGGCGTCGATGCCAAGGGGGAGATCTGGAGGAGAGCCGTCAGTGCCGTGAGGTCGGTGGAGGGTCGGAGGCGGCGCCTGCCCCAGGTGAGGAAACGCTGGCAGGATATCCGGTGCTGGACCAGGAGGATCACCCGGGTCCTGCTGGGGGACTCACCTGAGAGCCACAAGAACCGTGGGCGCCGGCGCCTGACCCACCAGATGAAGCGTGTGCTGGCGGTGGTCTTCCCTGACTTGGATAGGCGCCTAGCGGAGAAGCAGCAGCAGGAAGGGGGTAGGTACATGTGTGTTTGTTGTGTGTCACCAGGTTTTGGAAGTGCGCAGTTGCATGGATACACTGCCAGGGTTCATATGTGCAGTACACATCCTGTTCCCCAAAGTAAACCAGTGCTGTTCTTCCTCCCTTCCCCTCCTTGACATGTGTTGCCTGGTCTGTGTGTAGTCACTCTTGCACAAGGTCATCTAGGCTGCCAGTTAATCCAAGTGCCCAATGCTTGCAGCATCATGTGTGAGGGTGGTGCGTAACATGTGTTGGGACCTTGCCTGTGCCCTGGCCAGTTCAGTCAATGTGGGGTCCATGTTAGTTGGCACTGATGCTGAGTCCCGACATAGGAGTGTGTCTGAAAAGTGTACTGCCTTACAGCATGCATGACCAATGTTGTGGCCTCAGACATGATGTTGGATTGGGTTCTTGCCCAATTCCATCCCACTCCGCCAGGAATTTGGGCGTTATATTTGACACCTCACTGTCCATGACTCTCCAGGTGAACAGAATGATAGCTACCTGCTGGGGGGTTATTAAAATTCTTAGGAGAATCGTTCACTATCTCTCCCCCCAGTCACGTATGCAAACTGTGGTTGCGTTGGTTGGGTCAAGATTGGACTACTGCAATACCTTGTATGCAGACATTAATAGGGGCCTTGTCTATCGCCTTCAGGTTGTACAAAATGCTGCAGCCAGATTTGTTCTGGCTGCACCTGCTGCCTCATCGGCCACCTTAGCCACGAAAAGCCTGCATTGTCTCCCTATTCAGTACAGGATTTCTTTTAAACTGCTAATCCTGGTGTTTGGAGCTTTAAGGGCTGGATCCTCTAGCGCTTTGGGTTCTCTCTTAACCTTCTATGTTCCTAGCAGGTGCCTTCGTTCTTCAGAGATGAACCTTTTAGTAGTTCCCCGTTTCAAGAAAGTCAGATGGGGTAGCAGGGCTTTCTCCAATGTGGCTCCCCGGCTGTGGAATGCTCTCCCTTTAGAGATTAAGGCCCAACCATCAATAACCCTCTTCAAAAAAGCACTCAAAACTTGGTATTTTAGTAAAGCCTATCAGTAAGCAATCTCTATTTTTATTCATGATTTAATTAGTAATCTTTTTATGGGGGCCTTTACGCCCATCGGGCTAAGTAGCGCGTAATAAATCCGATTTCATTTCATTTCATTTCATGTGCATGAGTGGGAGATATGCATAGTGCAGGGACGTTTGCTTCTGTTGCAGTCATATCCATCCCGGACCATGGAGGAGTGTGGCCACTACAGTCCCCTGGGGCACCTTTTCCTAGGTATCATTGTGTCATCCAACAATGTGGACATTCACTGTGTCTTCAGCATAGGTTGGGCTCTGTTGCATTGTACCCTGGCCTAATGTGTATATACGTAAAGTGTGCTACATGTGTCCACTGTACAGGGTGACCCAATTTGGCTTGTGCATACTCACAGTGGCCGGTGCCAGTGTGTTTTGGTACAACTATCTGATGATGGTTGTTTGTCAATTTTATGTGTGGACAGGCGCACAAGGGTTAGTTCGTGTACATTCAGGATTTATTGAAGGGCATTTTAGAAATCCCCACGTAAGAGGTGTAAGTACTTCCTCTGTGTCACTCACATTGTCTCAGGTAGGGGTGGGTTTGTGCGGGAAAGGCCTACATGTCCAAACCGTATGTGTCCTTGCCAGGTCTGGCCTGTATGTGACGATTGTCTGGACATACACTCAACATGCAGTGACCCAGTCATGTTGGGCAGGGTTTAATGTATTTGCAAAGCAGCATGTGCCAAAAGTTACAAGACATGGTTCCTGCTCATCCCTTTTTTGGCTACGGTGTGTGGTCCAGATGCTGTACTCTACTGTCCCCAGAGACTTGCTCCTCTGTCTAATTTGATATCAAGTTCTTTGCTGTTGTGTCATGCTCTCCATTGTTTCTCAGTGGCATGGTGGGTCAACCAACTGTGTGGTGCAGGGCCGACATATGTGCGTAGTATTGTAGATGTTACTCATGTTGCTTTTAATGCTATGCACTGTGACCTATGTAGTTTTGAATCATGTGTCATATGTATACAGGTGTCCGATTATTTCCTGTCTCTTCACCTTGCCCACAGCATCATCGGGGGAAACCGAGGGAGACACTGGCATGGAAATTGAGGAGGGATCCAGCAGCGGTGCCACCAGTGCTGGCGAGTCTGTCTCAGCGAGTGGCACGGAGGCGGAGGGGAGTGCGGCGGAGGACCTGTCCAGTCCCACCACCGACTATGATGCTGACGGGTCCGAGGCTGAGCTCCCTGAGAGGGCGGACGCTGCTCCCAGAGCTGAGAGCAGCACTCCATCTGTCGCCGCCCCCTCCATTCCCATCACCCGCCTCCCACCTGCTCGGGTCCCTTCCGTTCGTGCTAGGCCACCAACAGGTCTCCTTCGTGCCAGGCACCGCACCCCCTGCCCCTGTCTCCCCTGCTGCCGTCAATGCCGAGTCTGTGGACATTCAGCGGCAGTTGCAGGTTGGTCAGGCATCGATGCTTACTGTCCTCCATGAGCACACCAGACTGCTGACACAGATGTTGTCATACATGGAGGGCATGTCAGCAGCGATGTCTGATCAACGGATGTTGCTGAAGTCCATAGACTCCTCACTGACTGCAGCAGTGGATCTCCAGCAGCGCTCCGTCCCCCCCCTACCCGTGCACCATCCACACTTCCTACACCCATGCCTGTCCCACGCACACCCAGACGTCCCCATGCACGCACCCCACCAGACACAGGCAGCACACCACCAGGGAAGGCAAAGCGCACTCCTCCAGTCATGCACACACAGGGGGAAGTAGGCACACCTACTGGGTCTGGGGGCAAACAGCAGCCACGCAGCCAGAGTGGGAGTCCACATTCCTCAAGACCCACTTCCTCCAAAACCCCTCCCCTTAGCTCCTCTGCCCAACAGTCGGACAAGGAGTCCTTCATGGCCAGTCTGTCCCTCAGCCCCAGTATGACACCACCCCGCAAGTGGTCGAGAGAGTCCCCGGGCAGGGGAGTTGAGTCCCCCCCCCTGTCCACACCCTCCCCCAGTAGCGCTGCTACCCATCCCTCTAACCCCCCCCCTCCTTGGGGCCTGTGGTTCATTTGGGTGCAGTGGAGACGCTGGGCGACCTGGCAGTAGTGTGTAGCGCCGTGCTGGAATCCACCTTTGGCGCTGCCCCACCCCCTGTGGTGGAGTCGTCCGTCCCTGCACCCACAACACCTACCCTTGCCCCTCCTCTCCCTGCGGTGCCTGGTCCTTCCCCCCCACATGATGCCCCCCCTCTGTGGATGAAATGGACATGTGAACTGTGCAGGCAAGCTAGGGGACACACGTCCCGATGTGTACCCCCCCCAGGACTTTGCTGATGGCCTGGCCCATGGGCCTTGTAAATAGTGGACATTTAAAACAATTTATTTTGAATGCTGAATAAAGCATTTTGTTTTTCTTTTGCACACTTATGCTTTCCTGGACTTGCTGTTGGTGGTGCAGCTCCATGATTTGGGGTGGTGATAATGTGTTAGGTGTCTGGGAAATGTTGCAGTGTGCTGCTCATGGGGTGGACCCTGGTATCTGTGTGCCATCACAAGGGCTCTGCAAATAATTTTTGATCACGTGTGCTCTTATTGTATGGTGATATTGTCCCAAGGTGTGTTCCTTCCTCTGTGGACCCTGACATCTTCCCTGCAGGTTTCCCAATTGTTGTGCTGAGCTGTGTCTACATATCCTGGATGTGTGATGGATCCCTTCAACTTTGGCCATGCCTGCTCAGCAATGTCTCCACCTGCATCATTTGTGGCATCCTTGGTGGTCACTGTACTAGTGTATGGAGTATATTGACATGACTTCATGTGGACATGTTCCCTTTTACGCCCTATGCATGTGTGTACTCCCAGCCTCGCACACATGTGTTATGTGTTCTGCAGGGTCTTTGGTCACCTGACTGACAATTGTGGGCATTGTATCTGTGGGTACTCCACCCTTTTCCTTCCATGGGAGGCAACAACTTGTTGGCTGCCCCAGCACCTGTACATTCCTATCAGTCCTGGAATGTGCGTGACAGTGTGTGTTCCCTTTGGGTCTCTTAGTTTAGTAGGGTGGCACATGAGTATACAGTCTTGTTGCATGCTCTCATTGTGTGTATTGTGCTGCAAGCACCAGGGGTGGGTATGCATGTGTCATATGTCTGGGCACTGCTGGGAGTGTTAGGCACCCACCCCTCCTATGTCTGGGCACTGCTGGGAGGACTCTGCACCCGCCCCTCCTATGTCTGGGCACTGCTGGGAGGACTCTGCACCCACCCCTCCTGTGTCTGGGCACTGCTGGGAGTGATAGGCACCCACCCCTCATATGTCAGGGCACTGCTGGGGGGACTTTGCACCCACCCCTCCTATGTCTGGGCACTGCTGGGAGGACTCTGCACCCACCCCTCCTGTGTCTGGGCACTGCTGGGAGTGATAGGCACCCACCCCTCATATGTCTGGGCACTGCTGGGGGGACTCTGCACCCACCCCTCCTATGTCTGGGCACTGCTGGGAGGAATCTGCACCCTCCCCTCCTATGTCTGGGCACGGCTGGGAGGACTCTGCACCCACCCCTCATGTCTGGGCACTGCTGGGAGTGATAGGCACCCACCCCTCAGGTCTGGGCACTGCTGGGGGTGATAGGCACCAACCCCTCATGTCTGGGCACTGCTGGGAGTGATAGGCCCCCACCCCTCATGTCTGGGCACTGCTGGGAGTGATAGGCACCCACCCCTCCTATGTCTGGGCACTGCTGGGAGGACTCTGCACCCACCCCTCCTGTGTCTGGGCACTGCTGTGAGTGATAGGCACCCACCCCTCCTATGTCTGGGCACTGCTGGGAGGACTCTGCACCCACCCCTCCTATGTCTGGGCACTGCTGGGACGACTCTGCACCCACCCCTCATATGTCTGGCCACTGCTGGGAGGACTCTGCACCCACCCCTCATGTCTGGGCACTGCTGGGAGTGATGGGCACCCACCCCTCATATGTCTGGGCACTGCTGGGAGGACTCTGCACCCGCCCCTCCTATGTCTGGGCACTGCTGGGAGGACTCTGCACCCGCCCCTCCTATGTCTGGGCACTGCTGGGAGTGTTAGGCACCCACCCCTCCTATGTCTGGGCACTGCTGGGAGGACTCTGCACCCACCCCTCCTGTGTCTGGGCACTGCTGGGAGTGATAGGCACCCACCCCTCCTATGTCTGGGCACTGCTGGGAGGACTCTGCACCCACCCCTCCTATGTCTGGGCACTGCTGGGAGGACTCTGCACCCACCCCTCCTATGTCTGGGCACTTCTGGGAGGACTCTGCACCCACCCCTCATATGTCTGGCCACTGCTGGGAGGACTCTGCACCCACCCCTCATGTCTGGGCACTGCTGGGAGTGATAGGTACCCACCCCTCATATGTCTGGGCACTGCTGGGAGGACTCTGCACCCGCCCCTCCTATGTCTGGGCACTGCTGGGAGGACTCTGCACCCACCCCTCATGTCTGGGCACTGCTAGGAGTGTTAGGCACCCACCCCTCCTATATCTTGGCACTGCTGGGAGTGATAGGCACCCACCCGTCGTGTCTGGGCACTGCTGGGAGTGTTAGGCACCCACCCCTCCTATGTCTGGGCACTGCTGGGAGGACTCTGCACCCACCCTTCCTTTGTCTCAGCACTGCTGGGAGTGATAGGCACCCACCCCTCCTATGTCTGGGCACTGCTGGGAGGACTCTGCACCCACCCCTCCTATGTCTGGGCACTGCTGGGAGGACTCTGCACCCACCCCTCCTATGTCTGGGCACAGCTGGGAGTGTTAGGCAACCACCCATCAAATGTCTGGGCACTGCTGGGAGGACTCTGCACCCACCCCTCATGTCTGGGCACTGCTGGGAGTGATAGGCACCCACCTCTCATGTCTGGGCACTGCTGGGGGTGATAGGCACCCACCCCTCATGTCTGGGCACTGCTGGGAGTGATAGGCACCCACCCACCCCTCATGTCTGGGCACTGCTGGGAGTGATAGGCACCCACCCCTCATGTCTGGGCACTGCTGGGAGTGATAGGCACCCACCCCTCATGTCTGGGCACTGCTGGGAGTGTTAGGCACCCACCCCTCCTATGTCTGGGCACTGCTGGGAGTGATAGGCACCCACCCCTCATATGTCTGGGCACTGCTGTGAGGACTCTGCACCCGCCCCTCCTATGTCTGGGCACTGCTGGGAGGACTCTGCACCCACCCCTCATATGTCTGGGCACTGCTGGGAGTGATAGGCACCCACGCTTGGTACGGGCTGTACCCACGTCCTTGAGGCATGGGTACGGGTTGTAACCCCATTGTTGGGGTGCCGTAGGGGTACGTACCGTACCCATGCCTTTAGGACGTGGGTACGGCCCATACCAAGCGTACCCCTACATCGCCACTGCAATGGTGGTACGGGCCGTACCCATGCCTGTGGGACGTGGGTACGGCCCGTACCACCATTGTGGCGGTGACGTAGGGGTATGCGTGGTACGGGTCGTACCCACGCTCTGGGGGCATGGGTACGGGCCGTACCACCATTGTTGGGGTGCCGTAGGGGTACGCACTGTACCCATGCCTTTAGGACGTGGGTACGGCTCGTACCAAGCGTACCCCTACATCACCACTGCAATGGTGGTACGGGCCGTACCCATGCCTGTGGGACGTGGGTACGAGCCGTGCCCCCATTGTGGTGGTGACGTAGGGGTACGCGTGGTACGGGCCGTACCCACGCCCTAATAGCGTGGGTAAGCGTCGTACCACGCCCACCCCTACGTCACCCCAAGAATGGCGGTACGGCTCGTACCCATGCCTTTGGGACGTGGGTAGGGGCCGTACCGCCATTGTTGGGGTGACGTAGGGGTGGGCGTGGTATGACCTGTACCCACGCTCTTACGACGTGGGTACGGTGCGTACCACAATTGTTGTGTTGCCGGTTCGCGTCCATGTTGACTTCTGTTGTGGCGGACGCAGGCCTTGGTGGAGACGCCCCCACCCCCGAAGTGACCAGGCCCTGGGGGTCAGGTATGTACAGGGCATGTTTGATTTAGGACTTGGGTGGGGGTTAAGTTTCCTGCCCCTGCCCCCCCCCCTTTGCCCCTGGGTGTTGTTCTGACCTTCTGCGGCGTCTGCTTCGGTTCCTGTACACCAGGTGGACTGCAATGAGGGCTGGGAGGACACGTAGGTTTGGGTCCATGGCTGTCCGTCGCGTACAGGTGCTCCTTGTGCGCGTCGTCCTGATTTCCCAACAGTTTTTGGCTCCCGTAAAATATTGTCCGTGCGGAGTGACGTCGGTACGAATCGTACTTGCTGGTTCGTGAAACGCTGCCTGACTCCGTCCGGACGTCACGTCTGCGGTGTCCCGGATCGGAATTGTGGGTATTTTTTGTTCGGTCGGTGTTTTTTACGCTTCGTACGCAAATGGTGTTTGCGTACGAATCGTACTTGCATGTTTGTAAGGTATTTCTACCGGGTACAAGTCGGACGGAGAAAACGCTCCGTCCGACGGTTCGTACCTGGTTTATCCAGGATCGGAATCTACCCCTAAGAAGTTATATATTATATTAGTTTGATTGTACTATCTTTTGACTGATGTTCTTCTGGCTTCTTTGCTTTTATGTGCACAAAAGACTGAGGAGGAGGTGTGTCATCATCGCCCATTGTGGTGCCAGACCGACGTCCTGCTGCTGTACACAACGTGACAAGTGAGTGACCTGACCAGCCATCTCTGCAACTTGTGCAACTGAGTGCTTTTGACATCTGAAGAAGATGCCCCCAAAGAAAGCAGGTAGCAGGTCCTCCGGTACCAAAAAAGTTGCCATTGAGAAGAAGGAACAGAAGAAGAAGGAAGTGTCACTTAAGTCTGGTGTGCTGCCCAAAACCTTTTTTGGGACACCAAAAATGACGCCTGCAGCAGCGGTGTCCGGGGGCCAAGCTGGGGGCAGCACCTCCGCATCAGTGGGCCCAACCCACCAACTCAGACCCAAGCAGATGAGTGTGGAAGAGGTAATAAGCCCAATGGTGGAAAGCAGTGATGCTGAGCCTGAACTAAACTTATCGCTATCTCAAAGTAGTACACAATCAACGCAGGAGGGAACACAGCGGATAAGTGGTCAACAACAACAGCCGCAACCACCGCCCGCATTAGTAGCTGTTGTTCCTCCCGAAGTAGGGGCAGTTCAGGAAATTGAGCCTCATTCAGAGGAAGAAGAGGAAGCCACTCCTTCAGAAGTTCCATTGTCTTCCAAATCCCCAGCAAGGAAAAGGAGGGTTAGTACATCAAGTTCTTTGCCAAGCCCCCCTTCTGATGATCTAGATGTCACTTGGAAGCCACAAACTGAGTCTGAGAGGGAGACACGTCCCAAGAGCAGGTATGGGAAAAGGAGGGTTCCAGAAAGCCTTGCACTTATGCAGGTTGATGTGGAAGAGCAGGGTGATGATGATGATGATGAGCCAGTCATCATGAACATCACTCCCGGCCCAGAGGAGATGGAGACCAACATTTTTACCCTATGCAAAATGGCTGCGAGGGATGTAGCATTCATACCTCCAACACAGGTAACACCAACACGGCCTCCAGCTTCCATATTTATATTAGCAAAGGGCCGGCAGCGTCCTACATCCAGCACAAGCACCACCTCAGCAGAAGTAGGTAGTGGTAGAGTCAAATTCAACGCACACCCTCCAGTTCATCCGGCATCGGAAGTAGCACCTCCAGCAGGAGACAAAAGTTAAGCTCCCCAGTGTGGGACTTCTATACGGTTAGCGAAAAGGAGGAGAACATTGCTATATGCGCCATTTGTCATACTTCTGTTAGTCGTGGTAAGCTTGGTACAAACTATGGTACCGGAGGCCAAATGACTCATCTGAAAAAACACCGCGTAATCCAGTGGGAGGCGCACATCCGTCGCATAAAAACTGGAACCATTGCTGTTGGTGGGGATGAACGAGTAGAAGGTTCGCTCACAGTGGAACAGGAAGAAGAAGAGGGAGAGATTCTCTGTGGTAGTGGCACTCAAAGTAGCCCTGTCCCCAGCACTGCAGTGGTAACGCCCACATCCTCAGCAACATCTCAGTGGCACAAGAGTAAGAGTCAGCCTGAGACACCAAGGAGTACTGCTTTTAAAAAAAAGTGTGATGTTGAGCACAGGAAGGAATACCACGCAGCCTACCATTCTTAGCATGTTTACTAGGCCGGAGGGGCAGTACGAACGCAAACCACCCAATAGCACGTTTGTACAATGCGAAGCTGGCTAAAATGTTAGCACTGGACCTTCTCCCTTTTTCTTTTGTTGAAGGGGTGGGTTTTCTGGAATTTGTGACAACCATCTGCCTAAAATGGAAGGTTCGCAGCCGCTACTATTTCGCCAGAGTTGCTGTTCCAGCACTACATAACAGAGTGCTGTTCAGAGTATCCACCTGACAACAGACATTTGGACCAGTTGCCAAGCCACTGATTACATGTGCATCACTGCACACTGGGTCTCTTTTTCGGGTGTTAAAGATAAGATATCTGGAGGTGTTGTTGACACTGCTGAGATTTTTAAAGACACTTGCATACATGCAACTGTAGCCATGTTTGCTATGGAGAAATCTCATACTGCTGCAAACATTTTGGATGAGTTTAACAGCAAGGTGTTTGAGTGGCTGCAACCAAGAGGGCTTAACATTGGTTTTGTTGCCACGGACAATGGCAGTAATGTAGTTAGGGCCATGAAAGATGGTGGCTATTTCAGGGTCCCGTGTTTGGCACACTGCATTAACATTGTTGTTCAAGACTTTCTGAAAAATGAAAGCAAAGTCAACAACTTACTGACCACCTGCAGAAGAATATGCACACATTTCAACCATTGTTTTAAAGCCTGGAAGCAGCTGAGGGTCATTCAACATGAGCATAAAATGCCAGTCAAAGCACTCATCCAGGAGGTGCCAACACGTTGGAACTCAACTTATTACATGCTTGAGCGTCTTTTTGAGCAGTACATACCACTCAATGCTTATGTCATGAAAAGGTCAGGAGATCCTACTGTGAAAGGCATGACCATTGAGATGGCCCAATGGGATCTCGTTAAATGCCTGACAGAGATGCTACTTCCTTTTGAGGTCTTCACACGTGAAGTCAGCAGGGAGGACTGTACTATGGGCCAAGCTATCCCATTGTTGTACATGCTAGAGCAAGAGCTGAAGGAGGTGTCAGAAATGTACGCAGGTGTGGATGACAAAGTAGACGCATATTATTTGGCTGACACCTTAGCCGTTCGCTTACATGACAATACAAGGATTCAAAATAACATTGTGTCAAATCGACATTACATTACTGCCTCAATTTTGGATCCACGTTACAAATTATTGCTGAGCAGTAATTAAGTAATTCATTTTCCAGAAGTGGATGTTGCCAAGTACAAAACTTTGATAGCTGAGGAAGCCACTGACTTTGAAAACGAACGGATCTTAATTAGAGGCCCGCCACCCCAAGCCAGAAAAAGTACTACAGGGCACCCAGAGTCAAGTTCTACTTCAGAGCCCGAGAGCAGTGCATTTGCCTCCCAGCAGTCACCAACACTACCAGCAATAACATCAACAACAGCACTAACAGGATCATCAGCCACATTTAAAAAAACGGCAGGTGATTGGTTTCTACGGAAAGGGTTTTGTACGTCCATTGCTGATGCAAAGGCAAAAGAGGCCAAGCAAATCGGAGCACCCCTGAACATTGAGCGGATGGTTCAGGTATATCTGGATGACACAACAGAGGTCTTCATGGAGCAAAGCCCATTGGTGTATTGGTATGGGAAAAGAAGCCAATGGCCAGTGCTCAGCAGGCTGGCGATAAAGTATGTGGCTTGCCCTGTTGCAAGTGTCTCTTCAGAGCATGTTTTCAGTGCTGCTGGTGCCATTGTTACTGTGAAAAGGACCAGTCTCTCACCCAAAAGCGTGGAGAGGTTAACCATGATCAAAATGAATCAGCACTTTATACCACCGGAGTACAAAATACGTGAATCACAGCAGGAAGAGGAGAGCGACTTCGATGACATAAGTAGTGGGTTACATGACGTACTTCTGTCCGAACCACCAGAGTTTGAGGACAAGCTCCTCTTCCCTGACAACTAGGCTTTCAAATTGTTCTTCCTTCCTTTATTTGTGTGTGTATCTGTTTTTCTGGTTCAAATCTAATCACAATAAATCCATCAACACCGTCTCCTCTTTTTATTTCCATATTGGAGTTGCACGTCTTTGCATAACTGTCCACTCCACTCCTCAGAGTCCTGCTCCATCTTCTTTACTCTCCCTAGATACATTTCAAGCAAGCCAGACATTGGATGGAGATGGAGAATAGTACAATACATGTTGCCTCTAACAGTTCCTCCATAAGAAGTGAAACGTGACTACAGCTATCTTCCGTTTTGTTTCCGAGCCAAAACTCATCACTGGCAGAAGGCTAGGCATCTGATCTGACAGCCAAAGAGAAGAGCAAGACAGGTAATTATTATTATGAATGATGGCATGCATTGCATTGGATGCTTGCTGACTACGAGTGAATGTGCATGAAGTCGAACTATACTAGTTTATCTACAAAGTAAAAGGGACTCAAGTGACAGTCAATGTTTCCTTGTTGTTTACCACATTGTACTCCTACTACTGCAGGTACAGGCCAATATCCGTTGCAATTTTGCAATATGGAATATATTATAAACGTAATCAGTCACTACGGACTGAGTTGGTGTTGGAGAACACGTACCACACGATCATGATGCTGACCATACTATCTTTGCACACACTCAGTCAGTTGGATCGGAGATAATTGATGGAATAACTGCGTTTCATGGACTGCCTTAAAAGGTAAACAGTGTTAACAAGAACCACAGCAGACCTAGGCTACATGTCCATGTAGTGGTGTGGACTGGAGTAGAGTGTAGTAGTATAAGGGACAGTGACGCATTGATTTAGTCATTCCATTTGGAAAATGCTAGGTTGCTGCAGTGCATATGCCTTTTGTCTGGCTCTGTCAAAATTTAAGGTAAATGGGGGTAGGGTGCCTGGCCTGTGCCGTGGTTGGCCTGTTGTAGCTTAATGCTGTAGAGTAGACACAATGTATCCAAGCTGTCTAAGTCTGAAAGTGTTCTCTCAAGAGTCTTGTCTTCTCTTCTTGCACTCCACTGTAAATGAGTTTATTTTTTTTAATTCAGTTATTTTTCAATACCCCTTTTGTTTTTCCATCTACACTTACAGGCCGGCATTTACCCTGTGCTATAGTGGGAGACACAACTCACACTTACCTTACCAATCCGCATCAGGCAGGCAGTGGTACCCAAGATAGATGTGCGGAGTGTCCATGGAAGGGAGGACCAAGATGAATGATGAGAATGATGCAACTCCACATTTGGACCAGGATAATACAGTAACTTTAGTATCATTCGTCATTCGTCTTTAAATTTATTTGATTCCTTTTTTCTCTTCAATCATAACGACTGTGTGGTGTGGTTTGTTTGGTAATTGATCCCTACAACTATTTTTTCATTTTCTTTACTAGTTTGAAAAATAAAAGTAAGCCCGGTACAACATGTAATTTGGTTCGCTCTGAGGGCAGACAGGCAAGGCAAATTTCATATTAATAATTTCTGCCCTGTAGAGTCTAATTGTGTAGTAGTAGTTAGTGTTAGAAATGGGCTAGGGTTTGCGCCAAAGCCAGGCAGAAACCACCACTCTAGTCAGGGCAAGGAAGTTACACGCCAAAGATAACCCCTGCTCACCCCCTTGGTAGCTTGGCACGAGCAGTCAGGCTTATCCCGGAGGCAATGTGTAAAGCGTTTGCGCGCGCACCCAGCAACAACACCCAAGGCCCACCACAAAGGAAACTCCACACAAGGTATTATATAAAAATAGCCTTTGTATTATACCAAAACACATTAGATAATATTTGTGAGAAGTTGCCCTGGTATATGATGTTGGAATAGGATGTGTGTCTGTCCTAGTGACAGCATTGAGTCCTCTGTAATCCACACAGAACCTCATCTCTCTCTTGCCATCTTTGGTGTGAGGTTTGGGGACCAGAACCACTGGGCTAGCCCAGGGGCTCTCTGAGGGCTCAATGACACCCAACTCCAGCATCTTGTGTACCTCAGTCTTTATACAGTCCCTGACATGGTCAGGTTGCCTGTAAAGTTTGTTCTTCACAGGAAGACTGTCACCGGTATCCACCACATGGGTACACCAGTCAGTTTGACTAGGTATCAGTGAGAACATATGCTGAAATGATTGTAGAACTTGTCTACATTCAATTTGCTGATGCTCAGTGAGGTTGCCTCCCAGGGTCACTCCTTCAACTGAGCCATCTTCAGGGTTCTGAGACAACAGGTCTGGGAGAGGGTCACTCTCCTCCTCCTGTCCCTCATCCGTAGCCATGAGCAAGCCCATGTCTGCCCTGTCAACATATGCTTTTAACCTGTTAACATGGAGTACCCTGTGGGGACTCCTGGGAGTGCCTAGGTCCACCAAGTAGGTAACCTCTCCCTTCTTTTCCAGGATTGTATGGGGTCCAGACCATTTGTCTTGGAGTGCTGCTGGGGCCACTGGCTCCAACACCCATACCTTCTGTCCTGGCTGAAACTCAACCAAGACAGCCTTTTGGTCATGCCAAGCTTTCTGTAAGGCCTGGCTTGCCTCAAGGTTTTTGGATGCCTTCTCCATGTACTCAGCCATCCTGGAGCGGAGACCAAGTACATAGTCCACTATGTCTTGCTTAGGCTTTTTGAGAGGTAACTCCCATCCTTCCCTCACCAGACATAGGGGTCCTCTTACAGGGTGCCCAAATAACAATTCAAAGGGGCTGTAGCCAACTCCTTTTTGTGGGACCTCTCTGTAAGCAAACAGAAGGCAGGGTAGAAGGATGTCCCATCTTCGCCTGAGCTTTTCAGGTAATCCTTTGATCATACCCTTTAGGGTCTTGTTGAATCTCTCAACAAGCCCATTGCATTGTGGGTGATAAGGAGTGGTGAACTTGTAGTTGACACCACATTCCTTCCACATAGCTGTCAAGTATCCTGACATGAAGTTGGCACCTCTGTCAGAAACTACCTCCTTAGGAAACCCCACTCTGGAGAAGACTCCCAGTAAGGCCCTGGCCACAACAGGAGCTGTTGTGGTCCTAAGGGGAATTGCCTCTGGATACCTGGTGGCATGATCCACTACCACCAGTATAAATCTGTGCCCAGATGCAGTGGGGGGATCCATGGGACCCACAATATCAATCCCCACTCTCTCAAAGGGAACCCCCACCACAGGTAGTGGTATTAGGGGGGCCTTTGTTGTGCCACCTGATTTGCCACTGGCTTGGCAGGTCACACAGGAGCGACAAAACTCCTTGGTATCTTCATTCATGTGAGGCCAGTGAAAGTGAGGGACAAGCCTGTCCCAAGTCTTGTTCTGGCCTAAGTGTCCTGCTAGAGGAATATCATGGGCCAAGGTAAGAAGGAAGCCCCTAAATTGCAGAGGTATAACCAACCTCCTGGTTGCACCAGGTTTTGGGTCTCTAGCCTCTGAATAAAGGAGCCCATCATCCCAATATACTTTATGGGTACCTTGAGCATTCCCAGCAGCCTCAGCAGCAGCCAGCTGTCTGAGGGGTTCAAGAGATGGACAGGATAACTGAGCCTGCCCCAAGTCAGCCCTAGAAGGTCCCCCTGTCCCCAGAAACTCAACCTGGTCAGGTTCAAGCTCTTCAGGGACAGTTCCTTCAAGGTTCTTGAGATCATCCTCCTGGGAAGACTGATCATCACTTGGAGGCAGGGGGGAAGGCACAGCCTTAACCGACCTTTCTTCTTCTTGGAAGGTGCTTGGTCCATTATTCCAGGATCCAAGACCTGAGGTTCAGTAAGGGACTTTTTGGCCTGTGACCTGGTCACAGCAAGGACATGTGGTGATATACCTAACATCTCTGCATGTGTCCTGTACTCCACTTCTGACCATAGAGAACTCTCTAGGTCATTGCCCAACAAACATTCTACTGGGAGGTCTGCACTAACCACAACCCTTTTGAGGCCAGTTACCCCTCCCCACGAGAAGTTAACAATAGCCACACTATGGGAAGTAGTGGTATTGCTGGCATTGGTCACCAGTTATTTCTCACCTGGTATGTACTGTCCAGGATCCACAAAGCCTGGTGTCACCATAGTGACACTGGCACATGTGTCCCTGTAGGCTTGAGCCACTTTTGTATTAATCAATGGAGCCTGTCTGTACTTGCCCAGATTACTGGGGCTCACAGTCAGGGACAAATCCATGTCCCCATCACCGATCAAGACTGCCTGTGTAAGGGTTCTGTCTAGGTCAGAATCTCCTTCAGTTCCCATAGTGATTCCCACTACACCCTTTGTCTGGGGACCAACACTGCTAACAGTAGTACTGGGAGCAGGTGCCTTAGGGGCAACAGTGTTGGGGGCTCCACCCTTCTTACAATCACTAGTCCAGTGAGTTGTATTCTTGCAAGATTTGCACCAGGGTTTCTTTGGACCTTCTTTCTTCTTTCCTTTAGATTGTTGGGACCCACCCTCATTAGTACTAGTTTGGGGCCCTGTTGAAGACTTCTGGTCTTTGGATTTCTGGTCATTACCCTTTTGGTCTGTTTTCTTCTGATCACCCCCCTGGCCCTGGTTCTGGTTCTTTTGCTTAACCCTGGTTCTGACCCATTTGTCTGCCTTCTTCCCCAATTCTTGGGGAGAGGTCAGATCCGAGTCAACCAAGTGTTGATGCAGTTGCTGGTTTTGACAGTTATTTAAAATCTGTTCTCTCATCATCAAATTGTACAATCCTGTATAATCTGAAACCTTACTTCCCAGCAACCAACTCTCCAAAGCCTTAGTGGCACATTCAACATATTCAGACCAGTCCTGAGTCTGTGCCTTCTGGGTATCTCTGAACATTAACCTGTACTGCTCAGTGGTTAAGCCTAACCCATCAACCAGGGCACTCTTCAGGGCTCTGTAGATTCTGACATCCTCCTCTCTAACAGTGAGGAGTCTATCTCTGCCTCTACCTTCAAAGGAGAGCCATAAGATTGCTGCCCACTGGTCCTCAGGAACCTGCTGTACTTTGCAGGCTCTCTCAAGAGCAGTCATCCATTTGTGGATATCATCCCCACTTTTGTAGGGGGGCACAACCTTGGACAGGTTCCTATTATCAAAGACCCTATCTTTGTCCCTCGGGACAATGCTGCCACCAGTGGGTATAGACCCACTCTCTCTAGGTTGCCTAGCCTTGTTCAGTTTCTCTTCCATCAGGGCTACTTCTAGCTCCTGTTTCCTGATCCTCAGCTGAGCTTCCTGCATTCTGGCCTCATGCTCCCTCCTCTGAGGGCTGGTCATCCTTCTTCTGGACTGACCCTGAGAGCCTCTAGAGGCATGAGAGGCATTATAGTCACCTGAGTGATTCCTCTGTCTCCCAAACCCCTGGTTAAGTCCACTGGGGAAACTCGATGGGGGGAACCCATTGTCATTCCCAAATAGTCTTAAGTTAGCTGGGCCAAGTATAATACCTGGCACTGGGCTATTTCTCCCATCAGAATCACTACTATTATCAGACTCATCCCCCTTGTCATTCTCGTCCCTATGCTGATCCTCATCCTCTGTAGTCTGATTCTCACCTAAGGGGTGACTGTTAGGAAGGGGTGCTTCAGTAGCATCTTCAGAAGGAGGGCCTCCTGTTCCAGTCCCTGAGGGGCCTAACTGGGAGGTTTTCTTGAGAGCTCTCTGATCTTCATCAGTTTGCAAGAATTCTCTGAGTTCAGCAGAGGTAGGGTTCTTGGGCTGTTTAAGGCCCAAGGCTCGTTCTGGTTTAGGGTAGCAAAGATGGATGGTGCCCTCTGGGGGTCACTCTCGACAGAGATGGGTACCTTGGACCCCTCTGCCCCAGCCATTGCTCTTAAGTGTGGGTGGAAGTGTTGCAACTTCCTACACTTGGGTTTTCCTACTAAACCTATCTAGTAGTTGTAGTCAGGGTGTGCTACTCCCTTTTCTCTACAACAACTAAGTTCAGTAGAACTTAAGTATATAACTAACTTGTTTTATATGTACCTAAAGGTACCTGTATGACCTTTCAATTGGTAACAAAGAGATTACAGAGGTAAAACAACAGCAAGCTCAAATCCCAACCGCTGCTCACCAATGTGAGAAGTTGGCCTGGTATATGATGTTCACTAATTAAAGTGACCACCTTGTACCATGCCAAGCAACCCTTATGGTGTGGTTGTAAGTCAACCTTTTCGGACCAGCTGCCCTAGTGGTAGCGAAGGCTAAGCAGTCTTTGAGGCTAAACTCGTTTAGGCGTGTTAAGCAAGCTGTTTTACCATATGTAACCCCCCTTTATACCAATGAAAGGACACCACACAGATATATATTCAAAATATATATGTATTTATTACTCAAAGTATCCCCTAGAATCTTTATGAGCACAGGAGCACAAATCGTTAAACAAGAAAGTATTACAATATACGAAAGTTGCACTTTATATGGATAGGCCCTGGTGGCCGCTCAAACCATTTACTAAAATAGTGGTATAAGTACCACGAACAGGAAGGGGAGAAGGCCTAGGGCCTCTAGAATCACTGGGCCTACAAGGAGCTAACTTTAGTTAGTGACCAGGAGATCCACGGGTCGCGTGTGCAGTGAGGAAAGTTACACGCGGGCGCCCATAGGTTTTCAATGGGTGCGTAATTGTTCAAGAGTTACTGCTAGAAGGGTCTTCTGGTTGGACTACGAATTCAAGACTTCAAACCTAGACATTAGAGATGTTACTCTACACTAGTGCACCGGAGTGCCAGCTTTACCTCACCCACAGGAAGCGGGTGCATAGGGCTCGAAGTGCGTCGGGTTTTGTCTATCTGTTCAATGGAGCCTGACGACAAAGATGCTGCAGGCGGTCGGTCCAGAAGAGATGCGGTGGATCCAAGAATGGATCGGAAGTGTAGAAGACCTGTAAGCAGAGGGGACAGTGTTCACAGTCACTAGCCAGTGACCGGCGTGGCACCAGGTAGGTACCAGGCGATGTCGGATGCAAACAGGTGAAGAGGTGTAGCTTGTCTCTGCAGCCACGTGGTCCCTGAAGGTTGACGATGTCCAGGAGTCGGTTCACTAGTTGTCCCACGCAGGCTCTCGCTGTCGGCAGTGTCGGCGACTCAGAAGAAGCAAACAAGACTTGGCAAAAGCAGGAGTCGCAGGAAGTGAAGAAAGCTGTTAGCTCTGACCAACAAGGTCAGAGGGGCTGGTCCTTTGGAGGGAAGCAGGGGCCAGTCTGGAGCAACCAGACCAGCATTGTAGTTTTTCAAGATGGTCACCAAGATGGCCACTAGTCAACGGACCAGTAACCGGTTAGGCGCGTCAAGGCGCGAAGTGCAGAGGGGCCCCACGCAGATCGTGGAGAGGCTGGAGGGCTCACCTTTGGTGCAGATACTGCTCGGATGTTGGGCTTCTCAAGACCCAAAGCACAACTTGGAGGGAGCCTCTGTTGTTGCGCTTTCAGCTAGTCGAGTGTCTTTCAAGATGGCTGGCTCCACGGGTCTCGGTGCCTCCACGGGTTCCTTCTTTTCAGGGACTGTGGATCGGGCGGTGAGAGGTCTGGAGGTCTAGTCCTTGCCGGTCTCTGGGCTCGGACTCTGGTAGGAGGCAGCGGCAAAGCAGATGTCGATTCGCTGGATGGTGCTTGCGTTAGCAAGATGGTCACTCCCTGACCATAGGGGAGATTTCCTTCAGTCTTCTGTGCAGCAGAACGTCGAAGTTCCCGTCTTCTTCTTAGTTTCAAGTTGATTCCAGGATGTCTGAAGTCTTTGGACACAGCTCCTACCTTTAAGCGGATTCTAGGGGCCGGACTTCCTGCTAGGTCCCTCCCTAAGGGTGGGACCAGGAAGGGGGGTGGTTACACCCCCAATCCTTTGTCCAGCTCGCCCCAGGTCTGGGGCTGGTGTGCCCCAGGACCGGATTGAACTGGCATATGCACCGAGGCTCCTTGTGAGCCTCAGGCATGTCTGTTTCCTTTCAAGCCCTACCTGACCAATACACAAAATCCTGTCTGGGGTGGTGCTCGCACCTCCCCTGGCAGGAAACCCTTTGTCCACGTCTCCCAAGCTGGAAGGACTCCCAGCAGCAGGAGGGCAGACTTGTGTCGGTGGTGGCAGCGTCCATTTTGTGGAGCTGAGGCTATGTCTGATTTTACCCGGGTTTCAGGTTCTGTACATGTCGTGTCCCCCTAGGAGGGTGGAATGCTAACCCCGTCGCCAGAATTGGCGAGGGGTTAGTATTCCAATTCGTATGACACCTTACTCGACATGTTTTGATAAAGCCAAACCAAAGATAGCATTTAACCGCGAGGTTCATAATGCACTTAAGAGTATATGGTATGGCGATATCTGGAAACGGTAGAAGAAAGTTGTTCCGACTACTGCAGACAGGCTCAGCTCATGCCAGAGCACCATCTCACATGAAACCAAGCACTCTGCCTTCAGGATTGTTAAGGCCTGCCATAGGAGTGACTTATAGGTTAACATGTGTCCCATTTAAGGTTAGGTATAGGCATACTACACCTAAGTAAGAGGTGGATACACCAACTTACCCCAGCTGAGTGATCAGCCAGTTGTGTCAAATTGCTAGGCCAGGCCAGGGGTGGCACAATACATGCTTCAGCCCCTGGTAGGCCTCAGATACACCAATGCCCTGAGTACCTAGGGTACACTAGTACAGGGGCTCACAGGGTGATCCAGTTCCAAAAGGTCATGTACCTAAAGTGCATAGTGTCAATTTAGCAGAGAGAACAGCAGGCTGGGGGTCTGATTAGCAGGCCCACAGCCTCAATACGTCAAAAACCAGTGAAGCAAAAAGCAAAAATTTGGGGTGACCATAGGATAGCAGACCCTACTCTCCTACAATATTCACACAAATTACACTGTGCCAACTGGCACTGGGTGGAATTTACAGGGGACTATTTACATCAGACAGGGCCACATGGACCACTGTCAGAATCATCACATATCACTAAATTATAAATGTAGAAATGTAGAACAAATAATGAATGTAGCGCACAACCAGTAACCACTGGTAACAGGTAAGTACACCCTACTCAATCCTAAAACACCTTAGGTACACATCACGCAGGGAACCATGAACACACTAGCATAATCTCTACTAGCAAAACAATCTCCTAGGCATAAACACAGTTTAGGAGTGAAAATAGCATAAAGGCAGTGCACATTGCGCAAAAGTATACATGTTAAAATAACCATGCACCCTAGGGGAGGGCACAACACAGGGAAACTGTCCCCAGGCCAACTTGGCCTCTCAGGGGCTCAAACGCCCTTTGTCCATAGAGTCAGGGCTGGACTGCGCAGGCTGCGCAAGCCAAAGCGCAAAGGGCCACAACCTAAACGTTGCAGCTGCCCACTAAGTGCTGGGCAGCTGTGGAAATGAGCCTGGGCACCACTGTGCCTTTAAAACAGTATGTCACACGTTGGAGCCTCTCTGGGCTCTGAGAAAATAATACAGGCCGGCGTTGGAGTCCCTCTGGACTCTAAATACAACACTGCCCGGCGTGGGAGTCCCTCTGGACTCTAAATACAATGCTGCCCGGCGTTGGAGCCTGTCAGGGCTCTAAAACAAATATGCCCCCGCCGTTGGAGTCCCACTCGGGGGACTCTTGAACACTAATGGTGGCCCCTTTCGTTGGAGCGCACTAGCGCTCTTAAAACAACTATGATGGCCCCGTTCACCATGCTGGCAAGAGCCCCCACTGGGACTTTGTGAACCAATTGCCTGCTCGGTGCCACCTGGAAACCCCTCTAGAAGGCACCAGCAGTCTCACCGGGAGTTGGGGGTGGGGGCTCCTTCCACTCCTTTCTTCACCCGGTCCCTCTTCCTGGGACCGGGACTTCACTGGAGAGCCTGCGAGGCTCAGACGGCTTCCGGCAGCATGCGGGGTGGGCTCCCGCCGAACGTCCGGTTCTGGGTGCCGGTACACGTGGGGCTCCCTCTGCACACGGGAGCCCTACCGACGACTGCAGAACTTCTCCTCTGCTCACCTGACACCGCGGGGCTCTCCCTCGCTCTCGGGGGCCCCGGGTGACGATGACGACTTCCGCCTCTCGGCCATGATCTCCCTGGAGCCGGGGCTTCCTGCCTCCTCCCTGTGTCCTGATGACGTGGCGAAGGGAATCCCGGTTGCCAGGCAACCCTCCGGCTTCTCCCGGCGGTGGCGAGGAACTTCTCTCATTCCCTTTACTGAAGCGCGGGGTGGGCTCCCGCCTTCAGTTAAATAAAAATGAGATGGTAGCTCCTCGTCTCGGAGCACACAAAGCGGGGTAGGCACCCGCTGTGGGGAATAAATCTTTAACGGCGGCAATGCGGGGTGGGCACCCGCGAATAATAAATCAGCCAACCAAAACAGCAGAAATAATTAAATAAGCGGGGTAGGCACCCGCCAGCGAGCACCCCAATGCGGGGTGGGCACCCGCTATAACCCACTGGCAAAGCGGGGGAATCCCTACGTCGGGATTCCCTCGTAGATTATTGCAGCTCAGCGCTGCTGTCCCGACGAAGGTGCTCCTCAGCAGCAAATAAAGATATAGCGCTTCCCAGGCGCTTGAAGGCAAGGTCCAGGAGCAACAAGTGGAGAGCTTCTCCTCAGCAAGGCAAAGTCCAGGGAAAGTCTTTTAGGAAGGCAGTGGGGGCAAGGGCTGGGCCCAGGGGCCAGCTCACAGGGCCCTCCAGGCAGGGAGGCAGTCCCCAGTGGCAGTCTCTCCTGGTGCCCAGCAGCAGGCCCCCCCAGTTAGGATCAGCAGAGCACATTTTACATGGGGTCACAGCCCCTTCTTATACACAGGTTTCCTTTGTCTCAAGGTGCAGGGAAGGGGCGAACCAGTTACAACTGGTTCCTGAGCACTTTGTTTTGCTCAGCCCCTCTCCCTATTCACAGAACAGGCCAGGGTCATCAGTCGCACCACAGGGGTCGGAGCCAGCATTGTGTGGGGAAAGCCCAGCCCTATTCAGGTCCCAGATGCACTCCTCCCACCCATCTGGCTGCTGATCTCCCCATTCACCACTGGGTGACTCATCCTGACTCTGGGGATTCCCTAGCCCATCACATGACCTCAGCCAGCCAATCGCCAGACAAGGCACTTATCTCACACTGCACACAGAAATGCCAACTTCTAGAAGTGGCACTTCCACACTAGGTACATTGACACAGCACACATCATCGCGCAGCATTTCATCACACGAGTCCGCACTTACCAAACTGGCACCTGCACTCCCCACGCATCAGGAACTACCAGGGACACATACATTCCCCCATGCATTCCTATGGGAGGGCAGGCCAACCTCATTACACGCACGCACTTTACCCTGGGACACAGTGGTACAGTGCGCAGAAGCCAAAAATCACTAACACCAGGTCACAATACAAAGCAAAAAGTTTCAGGGGTGAACCTGCCAGAAGGGCCGAGTCCAACAGTTAGTAAGTACAACTCATTAACCATCAAGTTCTCTTCATCATCATGCATGCATTTCCTTTTTCTCCATTTATACATTTCTTTGATAATGGATCATGGTCGTCTTCCAAGATTGTGTTTTACTTTTGTTGTGTCCATGCATGCTGTCTGTTTTTCTTAGTCAAACCTTTCCCCAAACCCCCCTTCCCATCCATTCATCAATCCCTAACCCTCTTCCCCCTGGCTGTGTGATTTATATTGAGGTGTGATGTGACTACATTAAATGTACTCCAACAATTGATCACTCGTTTGCTGGGGCAGATGTGGTGAATGCAACACTAATTGAATTTCAATGCAGGGCAAGGATCTTCTTCTGCTTGCCCACCCATGCTGTACTTTACTTTGTTCTACTACTCTTCCCACAGTCTCTCTCAGGCAAGTGACTTTCTCTTTCTTTTTTCAAATGCTATTGCCAGTGTCTACTACTACCACCACAATAATGGCATCTTCTCCATTCATTTGGGAAACCAACCATGCAGCCATCACTGTGCCGAACTTCATCATCATCAATCACAGGTAAGATACGTTTGGTGGGAGGTATTATGGACTAGGAGGAGAGACTGACAGTACTAGTAGGACAAATAAAATGACTCAGTGAGGGGTAACCGCATCTATCTGTTTGTGTGTTACAAAATCGGCAGATCTTTTAAATCAAACACTGGCTGCGGACATGCAGCAGCAAGGAAACAAAGTAACAAACCATGTGACGTAAATTGAATTCGTAAAACAGTAACCCACCAACAAAACATTAACATCGTATATTTAAGTAAATAATATATAATTTAATATACCCTAACACAAAGAAACTATCCCATTCTGACCTGACCCACCCCCTCCCTAACCCCAACCAATGTCCAAAAGTCAGAGTCCAAAATGTCTGTAAAAAAGTTAAACCCCAACGCCCAAAACCCACCCACCAACAAAAGGAATTAAAAAAGGGGCAAATCGACAAGGTCCTACATTCGGCGGGCTTTCAGGTGTTTGTCAACCAGGATTTTGACACGCTCCTCTAGGTGCTCCTCCAAGCGGGCCATCCGGCGGAGCATCTGGTGGCGAAATGCCCTGCAGTTACATACAGGGTGGGGGGCAGCAGTGCTAGATATAGAGGCACGGCGGCGGGCAGGCGGCTGCCTGACCACGGCGCCGTAAAACTGGAGACAGGGCCTGACTGGGGCCCGGGGCATTGGAGGAGGCTGCAGCTGCAGCCGCCTCCTCCTCCTCCTCCGCCTGAGCCACCAGCCACCGATATTCCTCACAAATGGCCTCCAGTTTACGGCGCCTGGCCCTGGCTGCCAACTCCTTCCTCATAGGTTTTGGTTGGGAAGGAGTAGCTATATCAAGAAAGAAAAAGAACATTGTTGTAACCAATACTCTTAGCAAAACAGTAACACAAAATTCATTCAACACATAGTGGCACAGTATCACTAGCAAGCACAGTAAATAACATTTGTGGTAAGTATCTATTCATCTACTTCCTCGAACTCTAACATTTGTGGGAGTTTCCGACATTATACTAGCACTATGTACTCCAGTACACACCAGTCGTCTTATCTCTAGTTTAGCGAAATTACATAACCTTGTTGTAGCTGGCATGCCAGCTCAGTCAGCTAAGCTTGCACCCAAGAGAAACCGATACGAGTCACATGATGCAGACTTATGTTACTTTTATTTACTACTACTGTCTGCAGGTGAGGAAGCTCATATTTTTGTTTTACGGGTGGCACTGGCCATACTCTGTCTGTTACATGAGGGCAATTGCTCAATTTTACTTTCACCCTGCCCTGGGTACTACAAAAAGGCAGATTATCTATCGGATCCAATGATCATTGCTTATATTATAGATGGTAATACAACATCAGGTCAGTAGCGGTCGGTGGTGAGAGTGCTGCTGGGCGGTGACGTGGGAAGGTGCAGGGTGGGGGTAGTAAACTATGGATTACGGACAATCACAGGTAATTAAACAATACATATAAATAAATAAAACAAATTTTGTTGCATGCACTGCATCGCTTTTGGCGGTGCAGTGCGCACAATGAAAATCGTTTTATTTATTTTTATGTTTACTTACCTATATTTGGCCGTAATAGATAGTTTACTTCCCACACACCCTGCCCCTCCCCATGTCACCGCCTGCCAGCACTCCCACCACCGACCGCTACTGCATAGGGTACTTTACTTTCATTGATTGTGTAACCAACAGATAGGCCACCCTTTGCAGGCTGGCTGACACATTCGAAAATACATTAACATAGGTAGGGAGTGGTCCTCGGAGTCGGAGGAAGGCGCTTCGGCTTGATAATATATATATATAAGATGTGCTTGCAAACTACTGCAAGTCAACTGTATTCTGAAAATACTACTTATATATTCCCCTCCGCTTTGCTACTCTGGCGCAGTTTCTTTTACATTTTCTTCAAAGTAAGACTCTCCAGTGACAGTCTCCACCTATGCTGTCTATTGATGATAGTACATCCATTCATACATCCATTAAAGTAAATGTCTATCATTCTTTTTTATATATCTCTTAACAAACCTTAGTTGGTTTCACCAACAACCACCCATGCGTCCGCTCCTTCCTTGCTTGCCTTGGCTTTGAGATTGAACCAAACACGGCTGACGATTCTTGCTATCTAGTACTAGCCACCCATACTGTGTAGCCCACCCAGGCAGGCAGGCATCCTCTTTCACCTTCCACCCATCCTTCAACAACCCATGCATCTGATCTGATTACTATCAGCCACCTATGCATGCTTCCAACATATCCTTCTCTGCCAGTCAGTCATATTACATCTTGCACGTCCTTCCACTCTTCTTCCCCTCTTTGTTCAACACATCCATCAAGGTCATCTGATCTGAGTTTGTCTTCTCCATAAAACCTTCACAGCTGAGTTGGAGTCAGATAGAAGAGGCCATTGGTTACTCAACTCACGCTGCTAATGCTAAGTAAAGGGTGTCTTCTTCAACCGTTGTATAATGTTCACTACAACTTAATAAGTCGCACAGTACAGTGAATGAAGTGAACACACTTCCATCTAGTAGTAATGTCAAGAAGTAATGAATATAACTTACCACCACCCGCCACTGCTGCTGGCTCCCCCCGTAGCTCCTGCAGGTACAGCCTGTTCTCCCATCCCCTCCGGAATGGCCGCATCACCATCGCCGCTGGCCTTGCCGGCACTGGTGGTTGGTAGTATGCCTAGAAAAAACATTACACATTTTTAGATGCCTGGAAACCTCCCCCTATTTTATTAGTGTTCACTTGAAAGATTGAAAAAAGAGGTAATACAACATACATCAGCACTAGAGTAGTACAGTCAGTAGACAGACACTAGTAGTGTTATATGGTTCCTAGGGTCATCTAGTCCTACTCTACTCTTTTCAAAGTTAGCCTGAGC
Organism: Triturus cristatus; assembly: GCF_964204655.1. NCBI lineage: Eukaryota > Metazoa > Chordata > Amphibia > Caudata > Salamandridae > Triturus > Triturus cristatus. Next base: position 1,561,567 of record NW_028187382.1, read on the forward strand.
CATGTGTAACCCTTTTAGATTCATCATGTCTACTACTCTTTTTGCGCATATTTAATTGTACCTCGCAGCTTATTGACATGTGCAGTAGACGCCTTTGAGGCCACATGACGGTTGCGTACAAGTGAAGAGGTCGAAAAACAAGCCACTTTGTTATGGAGTTTGGTTAGTCCGTATTGCTTAGCCATCACATGTACATGTTACACTTTTTGCCATGACTGCGAAATGCTTGCATTATTGCAGTATACTATCTAACGCGCAGCATTTTTCTCATAATAGGCGGAAGATTCCCTTCTACAAACCAGAGTTTTGCAAAGCTTATGATGCATGATGTAACCAGTATTTCTACGTTCTACGGTGAGGGGTCTTCCAGAATTCACACAGATCTTTTGTCTTGTTCCTGTTGTCCTGCACTTGTAAATGTTTACTGTTTTAATCTTATGCTTTTTGCTGTTGACGATGGCTGTAGTAAAATTTCATATAACGATGTACAGAGCTTGTTACTTATTTGAAAATAAACCTTTTGAACTTACACATAGACTCTGTGGTATTTGGTGTGGTGGGGTGGACTTACACAAGTGAGTGAGCAAAAGGGTGTTATTATCTTCTGGGTTGTCTGTCTCATCATCATTGTGTATCTTCTTCGTGTGGGGGTCGGGAGTGGAACCTAATGTGAGACACTATAGCTAGTCAGTCAGGGGGTTGTGGGTTCTTCTGACTGAGGTGTGATGAGTAAGGTCCAACCTCCCATCACCAACATCCTATTTTGTTGTGCATAGTTCTGTATGTGGCTCTGCAGAATCACTACAACAGTAGTAGTATGTACTATCCGATCCAAAATACTAGTCAAATATCTGGTTGGGCATTTTGTTGGTGGGAATTGTCAAAGCCTCAACATTAAGAAGACTAGAAGGACAACCCAAAGGACAGGACACAGTGACTAGAGCTATTGGTCAATCTGAGTTTTATTATTCCAAAGAAAACCTTCAATAAAGAGTGGCTAACTGTGCAAGCTTAGCTACAGACAGAATAATAGTAGTAGTAGTAGTAAAGAGAGTCATTGCAGAGGCAGTTAGAAGGAACTTAGTTAGAGGCAGGGATAACCAGAATTTGGAAACAGATAGTCAAGGTCAAAGAAGCTTTTGTAAAAAATAGAATTAGAAAGTATAACCATAATTTATAGATCGGAAAAAAAAGATGCAGTAAAAGTTAGGGAAATATAATTGTTAATATTAACCACTGGAGGACTTACTGGGGCCAGCAGCAGGAGCCTCGGTAGAGGAGCGGTTCTCTCCTGGTTGATGTTGTCCCGCCGACTCGGACCCTGTCTTCTTGCCCCTGGGTGGTGCTGATGTTCATGTAAGATATAATGAAGAAAGAGACAAACATTAAGGAGTGCTGTGAAACAAATAAATCATTTGGAAAAAAAAAACATTTTAGGAAACAACAATTGCAATAAAATCGACCTATCTAATCAGATGGATCAACTACTGGGCTGCTTGCTGGATTCACGGATCGTCTACTTATTTATGAACACTCCAGTGTTCCATAATCATTCTGATTACAAATACTAACGAAGCCTAGTAAATACCACCTGACCTAGACCACCTATTCCAGATGGGCCAATTGTTCACTAAGTCGGCATTTCCATTTTTTTAGCCATCAAATGCATAGATGAGATGGAGGACACATGCATATATTTGTGCATACACCAAATTGTGGGTTGGTTGCATCTGATCTTGATCTGCTACTGACTGACCCTGCTAAGCCTACCACTCACTAAACAAACTACAAAAGGTTCTACGGAGGACTGGGGTAAGCAGCACTCAGTGACAGAGGAGCTGTCACGCAGACCGTTAAACAATTATTAACTAATACTAACTAAACCTAGTATCCAATATCCATCCACCACTATTTCACAGGAGCACAATGGAAGGACTAGAGTCTCTCTAGCAATAGCATTACCTAACTTCAGTTCTCTAAAATAAACTCGTACATTAATCAGCCCAAGCTAGCGAAAAGTTGCAAACAAGTAAGAGAAGCACCAAGCACCTGGGCCCTACAATCACAGAAGATTTTGATTTACCAATGTTAGACCTGTCAGCCCTAGGGTGGTCTACCCCGTTTTTTTTGCACTTGCTGCCTCATTTTTTCCTCCATCTTTTTGTTGGCCCTAGGTCTCTGGGCGCCTTACCACTGCTAAACAGTGCTGAGGTGCAGGTGCTCTCTCCCAAAAACATGGCTGCCACAGGCCCCTGCTACAGCGTAGTGGCCATTGCATACACATACTAGTAGTCAGGAGCAGGCTGGGACATTTTGATACAGTATCTTTTTCCATCCCGCCTTTTTGTACCATAGACTATTATGTGGAAGCTCCTGGAACCTTCCAGCCCTGGGAGAGATTATGCTTTGCCGCCTTTGCAGGAGGGTCACCTGACCTGGGGTATAAGAGGAAAGGAGGGAAACCTGACTAGTCAGTTGGGGCACCACTGGACCTGGGGGAACCTCTGCCGGAGCGTAGGTGGATGGGCCAAGGGGAGAAACCTGCACTACTGGGGACTGACTGAGTCTAGGCCCTGCTGTACCCTAGTTAGATGAGGGACTCTGCCTACCTACTGATCTTGCCTGGTGAGGGGGCAACCCAGGGGACCACCTCCAGTGTGCTGCATGGACCCACCCTGCCTCTGATGCCTGCCAACTCAACCCCCTTCTCACCCTTCTAAGTCTACCAGGGAGACCTGCCATCATCTTCCATCCCCTCCTAAGAGAAGTGCCGCCCTGGAAACGTGGACTGTCTGTTATGAGCCCTACGGGAGCCACAGGTAAAGCGCTGTGCACACCTAGCGCTACCCTGCCAGGACTGTGCTCCTCCGAAGATTAATCTGTCCATACTGTCCCTAAGCGCTGTGGAGCTTCTGAGCGCTACTGACCCTAACATCACTGAGCTGCTACCGTGCCTCTCTTTCCCCCTGCCGTGTCTCCCCAGCACTAAGGTCCCAAGCGCTGCAAGCCATCACCGCCGCAGCCCAGGATTTCACGGAGCTACCACTGTGCCCCATTCAGGTTGAGTCTCCCCAGCGTAAAGCGTGCCAAGCGCTGCATGCCCCCCTAATCACTGCTGCAGCCCGGTACCTGCGACCCTACACTGAGACCGGGGAGCGCTTGCCTGCCGAGGATCACTGCTGCGGCCCGGGCGCTGGGAAGAAGGGAGCGCTGTCGGTGGTGCCGAGTGCACTGTAGGCTGGAAATCACCGCTGCGGCCCGTCGCCTGCTGCCTCCAGGATCGCGGACTGTCGACATCTCCGCCGCGGCTCCCAAAGCTGGGAGAGGGCTGCCACGGTACTGGGAAGGCCTGCGCCTGGCCAGCGAAGCCAGCGTGTCCTGGGTCAGGTGATGGAGGCGCCGGTCGCGTCACCAGCCACGCCCCCGCTATCGCGGAGCAGTCATTGAACGAGGCTGCCGCACCCCCAGCGAGCCGCGTAGGGATTGGCCGCTGCGGGCGCGCTCACCCAGGTCTGGACTCGGCCCGGTACCGGGCGGAGAGAGACGCCGGAGAGTCGGGACTGGCTATGACACCCCTCTGCCTCGCCCCATCGTGAGTGGGGGCCACGGGGAGCCCACTTTGCCTGCACGGGCTCCCGCTGTCCCTGGAACACCCTACCAAGGGGGGAAGCCCCAGCACGAGGTAAAACCCCGGGAGGAGGAGGGCGGAGAGTGTGCCGGAATAGCGAGGGCTGCCCCGGAGTCACCCCGTTCAGCAAGGCAGCCCCGCTACCGCCCCTCCTTCCGGAGATTGGCCCAGGACCCCCGATTAACTGCTTGTTGCCCCGGGTACAGTTCAGAGCTGGGGGAGTGAGTGAGAAAGGGGACTGCTGTCCCATGCTGACTACTGATATGCACTACGCTCCCCCAGAGTTAGGCTAATAAAGTACCCGCGTGCCCCGGGGGTGTCTGACACCTTGATGTTCCCCTACCCAAGAGTTGTGTGACTGACCTGTTCACACCCTGAGACCCCTAACTGGATCTGTGCCTGGGTTGGGGCTAGAGGGAGTTACTTGTCACCAGGAGGTTATTGGTGTTATTCACTTGAGGGGAATTTACCCCTGTCCTGATCTGGATGAGTTAAATATTGCCCTGTGAGTATCTGTTGTAACTATTCGAATGAACTAATACCTGTTTTATGCCGCACTGAATTAATTGTTGCTGTGACATGCCCTGATTGATTTACTGCAATGAATTAATGGTTACCCTGTCCTGCATTGCTTAATTTAACTGAATGGACTGATTGTTGTTGTTGCCTTGAAATTAACTTTCCTTTATCCTGAAATGAATTAATTCACCACGGCTTGAAAGTAGATAAACAATCTGGTTTTTACAAAACAACCTGTTGTGGAGTCCTTCATTGTGTGCGCATGGCTGAGTCCGTGTGAGTGAGTGCTGCACCAGTGCTTTGCACATTGCCTTTGGGTGCCTTCCAACCTCGCGCCAAGCTACCACGTCGGAATTGGTGACCCCAGTTCTAACAACCAGCAACGCGTTAGCAGCAGTAATCTTGTTATTCATCAAAAATGTAATTTATACACAACAATATGTTACTCACCAAGCCCAACGACCTCGACACCTAGCAGGTCCAACAGGTCCTGCTCCCGGTCCAGGATGTCAGACCACCGGTGGGCCAGCTGATTATGGGTGTGCCGGACCCCTGAGCACTGCCCGGCGCACCTTCGCCCACCGATGGTGATGCTCCTGGGTAGCATACCCAGAACCGGGCCTGCCGCCTGCTGCCAAGGTCAAGGGGAGGTGGCGCTGGATGAAAAAGACAAGGGCGGCCACCTCCGCCTCACCAAAAAGTTGCCGGGACTGCACCCCTGCAGGACGCATTCTGCCGCCCTTTGATGCGCTAGAGCTAGACGTGCCCTTGGCCACAGTTCTGGGGTGGGTGGGAGGCGGATAAGAAAAGTTAGAAGGGAAAAAAGAAAGTTAGGGGGAAGAAGTAAGAAAGAAGTAATAAAAGTAAAAAAAACACAGTAAAAGTAGAAATAAAACGCAAAATATAAAGTTATGGAAAGAGAGAGATAGATGATAACTAAAAAAAGTCAGAAAAAATGTGTAAAAAACTAAGGATTCCAAAGATTAAGGGAGGATAGAAAAGTAGGCCGAGAACCATAGCATAGAGTGAAAAACAAGATGGCCACGCCCATTCACGACCGCGTGGGTAAGTTCGCACGATATTTCTCGCGAACATGCAATAATCGTCGCGAACAAGTAAAATGCGCTCCCGAACACGACATGTGCATCGCGAACACGCTATACACGACCCGGAACAGGAAATAAAGCATCGCGAGCGGGTGGGACAGTTGAAAAACAAGATGGCCGTGCCCATTGGCGACTGCATGGGTAAGATCGCGAGATATTATCCCTCGAGCATGCACACAGCTCGCCGAACACGCACAACGCGCTCCCGAACAAGAAAAAGGCATTGCCAACGGGCACCCCAAGCAACTACGCACGCTCGTGAAGCTACGCGTAGCTCGCGTAGTGAGAGAACATCTTCGCGTAGCTTCGCGTAGCGCGACAACGCGAACTACGCCCAGGGATACAATTTTCACTGTGAAATTGTGGTATGTCCACGTTGCGTTTTGCGCCGTTTCCTGTTGCGGGCACTAGGCCTACTCACACAAGTGATGTACCATTTTTTTCAGAAGACTTTGGGGAACGTGGGGTGGGTGGAAAATCTTGGATCCATGCATATTCCAGAACTTTCCACCACAGAAATGTGAGGAAAATGTGTTTTTTGTCAATTTTTTAGGTTTGCAAGCGATTCTGGGTAACAGAACCTGGTGAGAGCCAGTCAAGTCACCCCATCCTGGATTCCGCTGGGTGTCTAGATTTAAAAAATATATAGGTTTGCTAGGTTTCCCTAGGTACCAGCAGAGCTAGGGTTTTAAAACTACAGCTAGGCACTTTTTCAAATAAAGGGTCATTTTTCAATGTGAAATTGTGATGTGTCCACGGTAGAGGAGCGGTTCTCTCCTGGTTGATGTTGTCCCGCCGACTCGGACCCTGTCTTCTTGCCCCTGGGTGGTGCTGATGTTCATGTAAGATATAATAAAGAAAGAGACAAACATTAAGGAGTGCTGTGAAACAAATAAATCATTTGGAAAAAATAAAACATTTTAGGAAACAACAATTGCAATAAAATCGACCTATCTAATCAGATGGATCAACTATTGGGCTGCTTGCTGGATTCACGGATCGTCTACTTATTTATGAACACTCCAGTGTTCCATAATCATTCTGATTACACAAATACTAACAAAGCCTAGTAAATACCACCTGACCTAGACCACCTATTCCAGATGGGCCAATTGTTCACTAAGTCTGCATTTCCATTTTTTTTATCCATCAAATGCATAGATGAGATGGAGGACACATGCATATATTTGTGCATACACCAAATTGTGGGTTTGTTGCATCTGATCTTGATCTGCTACTGACTGACCCTGCTAAGCCTATCATTCACTAAACAAACTAAAAAAGGTTCTACGGAGGACTGGGGTAAGCAGCACTCAGTGACAGAGGAGCTGTCACGCAGACCGTAAAACAATTATTAACTAATACTAACTAAACCTAGTATCCAATATCCATCCACCACTATTTCACAGGAGCACAATGGAAGGACTAGAGTCTCTCTAGCAATAGCATTACCTAACTTCAGTTCTCTAAAATAAACTCTTACATTAATCTGCCCAAGCTATCAAAAAGTTGCAAACAAGTAAGAGAAGCACCAAGCACCTGGGTCCTACAATCACAGAAGATTTTGATTTACCAATGTTAGACCTGTCAGCCCTAGGGTGGTCTACCCCGTTTTTTTTGCTCTTGCTGCCTCATTTTTTCCGCCATCTTTTTGTTGGCCCTAGGTCTCTGGGTGCCTTACCACTGCTAGACAGTGCTGAGGTGCAGGTGCTCTCTCCCATTAACATGGCTGCCACAGGCCCCTGCTACAGCGGAGTGGCCATTGCATGCACATACTAGTAGTCAGGAGCAGGCTGGGACATTTTGATACAGTATCTTTTTCCATCCCGCCTTTTTGTACCGTAGGCTATTATGTGGAAGCTCCTGGAACCTTCCAGCCCTGGGAGAGACGCCGGAGAGTCGGGACCGGCTATGACACCCCTCTGCCTCGCCCCATCGTGAGTGAGGGCCACGGGGAGCCCACTTTGCCTGCACGGGCTCCCGCTGTCCCTGGAACACCCTACCAAGGGGGGAAGCCCCAGCACGAGGTAAAACCCCGGGAGGAGGAGGGCGGAGAGTGTGCCGGAATAGCGAGGGCTGCCCTGGAGTCACCCCCATTCAGCAAGGCAGCCCCGCTACCGCCCCTCCTTCCGGAGATTGGCCCAGGACCCCCGATTAACTGCTTGTTGCCCCGGGTACAGTTCAGAGCTGGGGGACTGAGTGAGAAAGGGGACTGCTGTCCCATGCTGACTACTGATATGCACTACGCTCCCCCAGAGTTAGGCTAATAAAGTACCCGCGTGCCCCGGGGGTGTCTGACACCTTGATGTTCCCCTATCCAAGAGTTGTGTGACTGACCTGTTCACACCCTGAGACCCCTAACTCGATCTGTGCCTGGGTTGGGGCTAGAGGGAGTTACTTGTCACCAGGAGGTTATTGGTGTTATTCACTTGAGGGGAATTTACCCCTGTCCTGATCTGGATGAGTTAAATATTGCCCTGTGAGTATCTGTTGTAACTATTCGAATTAACTAATACCTGTTTTATGCCGCACTGAATTAATTGTTGCTGTGACATACCCTGATTGATTTACTGCAATGAATTAATGGTTACCCTGTCCTGCATTGCTTAATTTAACTGAATGGACTGATTGTTGTTGTTGCCTTGAAATTAACTTTCCTTTATCCTGAAATGAATTAATTCACCACGGCTTGAAAGTAGATAAACAATCTGGTTTTTACAAAACAACCTGTTGTGGAGTCCTTCATTGTGTGCGCATGGCTGAGTCCGTGTGAGTGAGTGCTGCACCAGTGCTTTGCACATTGCCTTTGGGTGCCTTCCAACCTCGCGCCAAGCTACCACGTCGGAATTGGTGACCCCAGTTCTAACAACCAGCAACGCGTTAGCAGCAGTAATCTTGTTATTCATCAAAAATGTAATTTATACACAACAATATGTTACTCACCAAGCCCAACGACCTCGACACCTAGCAGGTCCAACAGGTCCTGCTCCCGGTCCAGGATGTCAGACCACCGGTGGGCCAGCTGATTATGGGTGTGCCGGACCCCTGAGCACTGCCCGGCGCACCTTCGCCCACCGATGGTGATGCTCCTGGGTAGCATACCCAGAACCGGGCCTGCCGCCTGCTGCCAAGGTCAAGGGGAGGTGGCGCTGGATGAAAAAGACAAGGGCGGCCACCTCCGCCTCACCAAAAAGTTGCCGGGACTGCACCCCTGCAGGACGCATTCTGCCGCCCTTTGATGCGCTAGAGCTAGACGTGCCCTTGGCCACAGTTCTGGGGTGGGTGGGAGGTGGATAAGAAAAGTTAGAAGGGAAAAAAGAAAGTTAGGGGGAAGAAGTAAGAAAGAAGTAATAAAAGTAAAAAAAACACAGTAAAAGTAGAAATACAATGCAAAATATAAAGTTATGGAAAGAGAGAGATAGATGATAACTAAAAAAAGTCAGAAAAAATGTGTAAAAAACTAAGGATTCCAAAGATTAAGGGAGGATAGAAAAGTAGGCCGAGAACCATAGCATAGAGTGAAAAACAAGATGGCCATGCCCATTCACGACCGCGTGGGTAAGTTCGCGCGATATTTCTCGCGAACATGCAATAGTCGTCGCGAACAAGTAAAATGCGCTCCCGAACACGACATGTGCATCGCGAACACGCTATACACGACCCGGAACAGGAAATAAAGCATCGCGAGCGGGTGGGACAATTGAAAAACAAGATGGCCGTGCCCATTGGCGACTGCATGGGTAAGATCGCGAGATATTATCCCTCGAGCATGCACACAGCTCGCCGAACACGCACAACGCGCTCCCGAACAAGAAAAAGGCATTGCCAACGGGCACCCCAAGCAACAACGCACGCTCGTGAAGCTACGCGTAGCTCGCGTAGTGAGAGAACATCTTCGCGTAGCTTCGCGTAGCGCGACAACGCGAACTACGCCCAGGGATACAATTTTCACTGTGAAATTGTGGTATGTCCACGTTGCGTTTTGCGCCGTTTCCTGTTGCGGGCACTAGGCCTACTCACACAAGTGATGTACCATTTTTTTCAGAAGACTTTGGGGAACGTGGGGTGGGTGGAAAATCTTGGATCCATGCATATTCCAGAACTTTCCACCACAGAAATGTGAGGAAAATGTGTTTTTTGTCAATTTTTTAGGTTTGCAAGCGATTCTGGGTAACAGAACCTGGTGAGAGCCAGTCAAGTCACCCCATCCTGGATTCCGCTGGGTGTCTAGATTTAAAAAATATATAGGTTTGCTAGGTTTCCCTAGGTACCAGCAGAGCTAGGGTTTTAAAACTACAGCTAGGCACTTTTTCAAATAAAGGGTCATTTTTCAATGTGAAATTGTGATGTGTCCACGGTAGAGGAGCGGTTCTCTCCTGGTTGATGTCGTCCCGCCGACTCGGACCCTGTCTTCTTGCCCCTGGGTGGTGCTGATGTTCATGTAAGATATAATAAAGAAAGAGACAAACATTAAGGAGTGCTGTGAAACAAATAAATCATTTGGAAAAAATAAAACATTTTAGGAAACAACAATTGCAATAAAATCGACCTATCTAATCAGATGGATCAACTATTGGGCTGCTTGCTGGATTCACGGATCGTCTACTTATTTATGAACACTCCAGTGTTCCATAATCATTCTGATTACAAATACTAACAAAGCCTAGTAAATACCACCTGACCTAGACCACCTATTCCAGATGGGCCAATTGTTCACTAAGTCTGCATTTCCATTTTTTTTATCCATCAAATGCATAGATGAGATGGAGGACACATGCATATATTTGTGCATACACCAAATTGTGGGTTTGTTGCATCTGATCTTGATCTGCTACTGACTGACCCTGCTAAGCCTATCATTCACTAAACAAACTAAAAAAGGTTCTACGGAGGACTGGGGTAAGCAGCACTCAGTGACAGAGGAGCTGTCACGCAGACCGTAAAACAATTATTAACTAATACTAACTAAACCTAGTATCCAATATCCATCCACCACTATTTCACAGGAGCACAATGGAAGGACTAGAGTCTCTCTAGCAATAGCATTACCTAACTTCAGTTCTCTAAAATAAACTCTTACATTAATCTGCCCAAGCTATCAAAAAGTTGCAAACAAGTAAGAGAAGCACCAAGCACCTGGGTCCTACAATCACAGAAGATTTTGATTTACCAATGTTAGACCTGTCAGCCCTAGGGTGGTCTACCCCGTTTATTTTGCTCTTGCTGCCTCATTTTTTCCGCCATCTTTTTGTTGGCCCTAGGTCTCTGGGTGCCTTACCACTGCTAGACAGTGCTGAGGTGCAGGTGCTCTCTCCCATTAACATGGCTGCCACAGGCCCCTGCTACAGCGGAGTGGCCATTGCATACACATACTAGTAGTCAGGAGCAGGCTGGGACATTTTAATACAGTATCTTTTTCCATCCCGCCTTTTTGTACCGTAGGCTATTATGTGGAAGCTCCTGGAACCTTCCAGCCCTGGGAGAGACGCCGGAGAGTCGGGACCGGCTATGACACCCCTCTGCCTCGCCCCATCGTGAGTGAGGGCCACGGGGAGCCCACTTTGCCTGCACGGGCTCCCGCTGTCCCTGGAACACCCTACCAAGGGGGGCAGCCCCAGCACGAGGTAAAACCCCGGGAGGAGGAGGGCGGAGAGTGTGCCGGAATAGCGAGGGCTGTCCTGGAGTCACCCCCGTTCAGCAAGGCAGCCCCGCTACCGCCCCTCCTTCCGGAGATTGGCCCAGGACCCCCGATTAACTGCTTGTTGCCCCGGGTACAGTTCAGAGCTGGGGGACTGAGTGAGAAAGGGGACTGCTGTCCCATGCTGACTACTGATATGCACTACGCTCCCCCAGAGTTAGGCTAATAAAGTACCCGCGTGCCCCGGGGGTGTCTGACACCTTGATGTTCCCCTATCCAAGAGTTGTGTGACTGACCTGTTCACACCCTGAGACCCCTAACTCGATCTGTGCCTGGGTTGGGGCTAGAGGGAGTTACTTGTCACCAGGAGGTTATTGGTGTTATTCACTTGAGGGGAATTTACCCCTGTCCTGATCTGGATGAGTTAAATATTGCCCTGTGAGTATCTGTTGTAATTATTCGAATTAACTAATACCTGTTTTATGCCGCTCTGAATTAATTGTTGCTGTGACATACCCTGATTGATTTACTGCAATGAATTAATGGTTACCCTGTCCTGCATTGCTTAATTTAACTGAATGGACTGATTGATGTTGTTGCCTTGAAATTAACTGCGCTCATCCTGAAATGAATTAATTCACCACGGCTTGAAAGTAGATAAACAATCTGTTTTTTACAAAACAACCTGTTGTGGAGTCCTTCATTGTGTGCGCATGGCTGAGTCCGTGTGAGTGAGTGCTGCACCAGTGCTTTGCACATTGCCTTTGGGTGCCTTCCAACCTCGCGCCAAGCTACCACGTCGGAATTGGTGACCCCAGTTCTAACAACCAGCAACGCGTTAGCAGCAGTAATCTTGTTATTCATCAAAAATGTAATTTATACACAACAATATGTTACTCACCAAGCCCAACGACCTCGACACCTAGCAGGTCCAACAGGTCCTGCTCCCGGTCCAGGATGTCAGACCACCGGTGGACCAGCTGATTATGGGTGTGCCGGACCCCTGAGCACTGCCCGGCGCACCTTCGCCCACCGATGGTGATGCTCCTGGCTAGCATACCCAGAACCGGGCCTGCCGCCTGCTGCCAAGGTCAAGGGGAGGTGGCGCTGGATGAAAAAGACAAGGGCGGCCACCTCCGCCTCACCAAAAAGTTGCCGGGACTGCACCCCTGCAGGACGCATTCTGCCGCCCTTTGATGCGCTAGAGCTAGACGTGCCCTTGGCCACAGTTCTGGGGTGGGTGGGAGGTGGATAAGAAAAGTTAGAAGGGAAAAAAGAAAGTTAGGGGGAAGAAGTAAGAAAGAAGTAATAAAAGTAAAAAAAACACAGTAAAAGTAGAAATAAAATGCAAAATATAAAGTTATGGAAAGAGAGAGATAGATGATAACTAAAAAAAGTCCGAAAAAATGTGTAAAAAAACTAAGGATTCCAAAGATTAAGAGAGGATAGAAAAGTAGGCCGAGAAACATAGCATAGAGTGAAAAACAAGATGGCCACGCCCATTCACGACCGCGTGGGTAAGTTCGCACGATATTTCTCGCGAACATGCAATAATCGTCGCGAACAAGTAAAATGCGCTCCCGAACACGACATGTGCATCGCGAACACGCTGTACACGACCCGGAACAGGAAATAAAGCATCGCGAGCGGGTGGGACAATTGAAAAACAAGATGGCCGTGCCCATTGGCGACTGCATGGGTAAGATCGCGAGATATTATCCCTCGAGCATGCACACAGCTCGCCGAACACGCACAACGCGCTCCCGAACAAGAAAAAGGCATTGCGAACGGGCACCCCAAGCAACTACGCACGCTCGTGAAGCTACGCGTAGCTCGCGTAGTGAGAGAACATCTTCGCGTAGCTTCGCGTAGCGCGACAACGCGAACTACGCCCAGGGTTACAATTTTCACTGTGTAATTGTGGTATGTCCACGTTGCGTTTTGCGCCGTTGCCTGTTGCGGACACTAGGCCTACTCACACAAGTGATGTACCATTTTTTTCAGAAGACTTTGGGGAACGTGGGGTGGGTGGAAAATCTTGGATCCATGCATATTCCAGAACTTTCCACCACAGAAATGTGAGGAAAATGTGTTTTTTGTCAATTTTTTAGGTTTGCAAGGGATTCTGGGTAACAGAACCTGGTGAGAGCCAGTCAAGTCACCCCATCCTGGATTCCGCTGGGTGTCTAGATTTAAAAAATATATAGGTTTGCTAGGTTTCCCTAGGTACCAGCAGAGCTAGGGTTTTAAAACTACAGCTAGGCACTTTTTCAAATAAAGGGTCATTTTTCAATGTGAAATTGTGATGTGTCCACGGTAGAGGAGCGGTTCTCTCCTGGTTGATGTTGTCCCGCCGACTCGGACCCTGTCTTCTTGCCCCTGGGTGGTGCTGATGTTCATGTAAGATATAATAAAGAAAGAGACAAACATTAAGGAGTGCTGTGAAACAAATAAATCATTTGGAAAAAATAAAACATTTTAGGAAACAACAATTGCAATAAAATCGACCTATCTAATCAGATGGATCAACTATTGGGCTGCTTGCTGGATTCACGGATAGTCTACTTATTTATGAACACTCCAGTGTTCCATAATCATTCTGATTACAAATACTAACAAAGCCTAGTAAATACCACCTGACCTAGACCACCTATTCCAGATGGGCCAATTGTTCACTAAGTCTGCATTTCCATTTGTTTTAGCCATCAAATGCATAGATGAGATGGAGGACACATGCATATATTTGTGCATACACCAAATTGTGGGTTTGTTGCATCTGATCTTGATCTGCTACTGACTGACCCTGCTTAGCCTATCATTCACTAAACAAACTACAAAAGGTTCTACGGAGGACTGGGGTAAGCAGCACTCAGTGACAGAGGAGCTGTCACGCAGACCGTAAAACAATTATTAACTAATACTAACTAAACCTAGTATACAATATCCATCCACCACTATTTCACAGGAGCACAATGGAAGGACTAGAGTCTCTCTAGCAATAGCATTACCTAACTTCAGTTCTCTAAAATAAACTCTTACATTAATCTGCCCAAGCTAGCAAAAAGTTGCAAACAAGTAAGAGAAGCACCAAGCACCTGGGTCCTACAATCACAGAAGATTTTGATTTACCAATGTTAGACCTGTCAGCCCTAGGGTGGTCTACCCCGTTTTGTTTGCTCTTGCTGCCTCATTTTTTCCACCATCTTTTTGTTGGCCCTAGGTCTCTGGGCACCTTACCACTGCTAAACAGTGCTGAGGTGCAGGTGCTCTCTCCCAACAACATGGCTGCCACAGGCCCCTGCTACAGTGGAGTGGCCATTGCATACACATACTAGTAGTCAGGAGCAGGCTGGGACATTTTGATACAGTATCTTTTTCCATCCCGCCTTTTTGTACCATAGACTATTATGTGGAAGCTCCTGGAACCTTCCAGCCCTGGGAGAGACGCCGGAGAGTCGGGACCGGCTATGACACCCCTCTGCCTCGCCCCATCGTGAGTGAGGGCCACGGGGGGCCCGCTTTGCCTGCACGGGCTCCCGCTGTCCCTGGAACACCCTACCAAGGGGGGAAGCCCCAGCATGAGGTAAAACCCCGGGAGGAGGAGGGCAGAGAGTGTGCCGGAATAGCGAGGGCTGCCCCAGAGTCACCCCCATTCAGCAAGGCAGCCCCGCTACCGCCCCTCCTTCCGGAGATTGGCCCAGGACCCCCGATTAACTGCTTGTTGCCCCGGGTACAGTTCAGAGCTGGGGGACTGAGTGAGAAAGGGGACTGCTGTCCCATGCTGACTACTGATATGCACTACGCTCCCCCAGAGTTAGGCTAATAAAGTACCCGTGTGCCCCGGGGGTGTCTGACACCTTGATGTTCCCCTATCCAAGAGTTGTGTGACTGACCTGTTCACACCCTGAGACCCCTAACTGGATCTGTGCCTGGGTTGGGGCTAGAGGGAGTTACTTGTCACCAGGAGGTTATTGGTGTTATTCACTTGAGGGGAATGTACCCCTGTCCTGATCTGGATGAGTTAAATATTGCCCTGTGAGTATCTGTTGTAACTATTCGAATGAACTAATACCTGTTTTATGCCGCACTGAATTAATTGTTGCTGTGACATACCCTGATTGATTTACTGCAATGAATTAATGGTTACCCTGTCCTGCATTGCTTAATTTAACTGAATGGACTGATTGATGTTGTTGCCTTGAAATTAACTGCGCTCATCCTGAAATGAATTAATTCACCACGACTTGAAAGTAGATGAACAATCTGGTTTTTACAAAACAACCTGTTGTGGATTCCTTCATTGTGTGCGCATGGCTGAGTCCGTGTGAGTGAGTGCTGCACCATTGCTTTGCACATTGCCTTTGGGTGCCTTCCTGCCTCGCGCCAAACTACCACGTCGGAATTGGTGACCCCAGTTCTAACACCCAGCAACGCGTTAGCAGCAGTAATCTTGTTATTCATGAAAAATTTAATTTATACACAACAATAAGTTACTCACCAAGCCCAACGACCTCGACACCTAGCAGGTCCAACAGGTCCTGCTTCCGGTCCAGGATGTTAGACCACCGGTGGGCCAGCTGATTATGGGTGCGCCGGACCCCTGAGCACTGCCCGGCGCACCTTCGCCCACCGACGGTGATGCTCCTGGGTAGCATACCCAGAACCGGGCCTGCCGCCTGCTGCCAAGGTCAAGGGGAGGTGGCGCTGGATGAAAAAGACAAGGGCGGCCACCTCCGCCTCACCAAAAAGTTGCCGGGACTGCACCCCTGCAGGACGCATTCTGCCGCCCTTTGATGCGCTAGAGCTAGACGTGCCCTTGGCCACAGTTCTGGGGTGGGTGGGAGGTGGATAAGAAAAGTTAGAAGGGAAAAAAGAAAGTTAGGGGGAAGAAGTAAGAAAGAAGTAATAAAAGTAATAAAAACACAGTAAAAGTAGAAATAAAATGCAAAATATAAACTTATGGAAAGAGAGACATAGATGATAACTAAAAAAAGTCAGAAAAAATGTGTAAAAAACTAAGGATTCCAAAGATTAAGGGAGGATAGAAAAGTAGGCCCAGAACCATAGCATAGAGTGAAAAGCAAGATGGCCACGCCCATTCACGACCACGTGGGTAAGTTTGCACGATATTTCTCGCGAACATGCAATAATCGTCGCAAACAAGTAAAATGTGCTCCCGAACACGACATGTGCATCGCGAACACGCTATACGCGACCCGGAACAGGAAATAAAGCATCGCGAACGGGTGGGACAATTGAAAAACAAGATGGCCGTGCCCATTGGCGACTGCATGGGTAAGATCGCGAGATATTATCCCTCGAGCATGCACACAGCTCGCCGAACACGCACAACGCGCTCCCGAAAAAGAAAAAGGCATTGCGTACGGGCACCCCAAGCAACTACGCACGCTCGTGAAGCTACGCGTAGCTCGCATAGTGAGAGAACATCTTCGCGTAGCTTCGCGTAACTTAGCGTAGCGCGACAACGCGAACTACGCCCAGGGTTACAATTTTCACTGTGAAATTGTGGTATGTCCACGTTGCGTTTTGCGCCGTTTCCTGTTGCGGGCACTAGGCCTACTCACACAAGTGATGTACCATTTTTTTCAGAAGACTTTGGGGAACGTGGGGTGGGTGGAAAATCTTGGATCCTTGCATATTCCAGAACTTTCCACCACAGAAATGTGAGGAAAATGTGTTTTTTGTCATTTTTTTAGGTTTGCAAGGGATTCTGGGTAACAGAACCTGGTAAGAGCCAGTCAAGTCACCCCATCCTGGATTCCGCTGGGTGTCTAGATTTAAAAAATATATAGGTTTGCTAGGTTTCCCTAGATACCAGCAGAGCTAGGGTGTTAAAACTACAGCTAGGCACTTTTTCAAATAAAGGGTCATTTTTCACTGTGAAATTGTGATGTGTCCACGTTGGGTTTTGCGCCGTTTCCTGTATCGGGCTCTAGGCCTAGCCACACAAGTGAGGTACCATTTTTCTTGGAAGACTTTGGGAAATGCGGGGTAGGCGGAAATTTGTGGATCCACGCAGATTCCAGAACTTTCCACGACGGGAATATGAGGAAAATGTGTTTTTGTTGGATAATTTTTTAGGTTTGCAAGGGATTCTGGGTAACAGAACCTGGTGAGAGCCAGTCAAGTCACCCCATCCTGGATTCCCCTGGGTGTCAAGTTTTCAAAAATGTATAGGTTTCCTAGGTTTCTGTTAGAATCCGGCACAGGTAGGTACTTGTGACAAACAGGGAACCTTTTCTCTAGTCAGGGTAAGGGGTTACACTCCTAAAATAACCCCTGCTCACCCTCTAGGTAGCTTGGCGCAAGCAGACAAGGCTTATCTCAGAGCGTTATAGGTTAAGCATTTGTGAACACATACAGTAACCAAGTGACAACACTACAGATGGACACCACACAGGTTTTTATATTAAAAATAAGTATTCTTTATATAGAGTTACCACAAGACCATTAAACGACAAAAATACACAATACTGTTACTTTAGATGGTAGAAGATTGCTTAGTTCTCTTAAGTTCTTAAATGCAACACTTTAAGTCAATGTACCTTAGATGCGACACGCAGGGCAATGAAAGTGTTGCAACGATGCTGATGCGATGAAGTTTTTGGTGCAAAGAAATGAAGACGTGAAGCTCTTCCAGATGCGTTACGCTTCTCCGATGTTACGAGAAGACTCGTCTCGATGCGTCGTCTGCAGCGGCGTCACCCCTTTACGTGATGCGACAACAGCGGCCTTGGCAGCGGCACTCTTTTCCGACGTTTGCGAGACGCTTCCGCTCGATGCGATGCTGCAGCGGCGTCACCCCTTTACGCGATGCGACGACAGCAGTTCCGACGGCGGCACGCTTCTCCGTGGATGCGAGGCGCTTTTCTTGATGCGGTGCAATGTGACAACTACGATGGCTGCGATGGCGACACGCTTCTTCCTCGATGCGAGACTCTTCTCTTGATGCGGTGCAATGCGTCAGCTACGATGGCTGCGATGGCGACAAGCTTCATCGGCGTTGCGAGACACTTCCAGAATGATCCGAAACACTTCCGCTCGATGCGATGCTGCAGCGGTGACACCCTTTGCAAGATGCGATGACAGCAGTTCCGACGGCGGCACGCTTCTCCTTCTTGAGTCTCGCCTCCAGCTCCTTGCGACACGCAGACCCTCAGAAGGCCCAACAACAGCACTTCCAAAAGACTCTGGGGAGCTGGGGGGTGAAGTCCGCTAGTCCCGGGACTTCGTTCAGGGGGCAAGCTCAGCACAAGCCCTTGGAGATCTTTTAAGCACAAGTTGAAATAAAGTCTTTGTAGTCTTTCTCCTCTCCTTCCAGCAGCAAGGCAACCACTGCAGGCCAATCCCCCAGGTCAGGGACAGTACTCCTCCTTACAGCGTTCCCAGTTCCTTCTCCTCAGGCAGAGGTTCTTCTTGTCAAGCAGGATCTAATTTCTTGGGAGCAGGGTCCCAATACTTATACCCCTAATTCCTTTGTTCCTCTGGGGTAGAGGGGACTTTGCCCAGTCCAAACCAGTTCTTGAGCACTTTGTTGACATGACTCTGCCTTTCTATTCAGGGTGCAGGGCAGAGACATCAGCCGCTCCACAGGAGGTGGAGCCAGCATTGTGGTGGCAGAGCACAGCCCTATTCAGAGTCCAGGTGCACTCCTCCCACCCATCTGGATGTCAATCTTTCTATTCACTACCAGGCTACCTAGCCCTGCCCCTCTGGGTTTCCCCAGCCCTGTCACTCACACATACCAGACAGGCAGATACACATCATAGCAGAGGTTGGCTGAAATGGTTAGGCAAGCAAATACCAACTTTCTAAAAGTGGTATTTGCAAACATAGAATATTAAAATAAACTTTACTAAAAGATGTATTTTATTATTCTGAGTTCAGGCATACTAAACTTGATTTTCTACCATGTTCCCTGGGTCTGTTAGGATCATAGGATGTAACAATTCTAACAGCCCATTCTGGCCTATGGAGAAGAGGTAGCCTTACAATAGTGAAAAACAAAAATGGCTGTAATTCACTATTAGAGACATGCCACACACATCAGGGCTTGTCCTACCTTATGCTTACAATGCACCCTGCCCTTGGGCCTACCATAGGGGTGACTAATATGAAGTTAAGGGAAGGTTTAGGGACTGGGAAGTGGGTGCACTTGCCCAGTCAGCATGACAGTACCAGACTGCACGCAGGTTCTGCAATGGCAGACCTTAGACACATTTTACTAGGCCGCTTCTGTGGGTGGCACAACCAGTGCTGCAAGCCCACCAGCAGCATTTGTATTCACAAGCCCTGGGCACTCCTGGTGCACTTTACTGGGGTCTGACAGTAAACCAAATAAGCCAATCATGGAATCCAACCAACATATACATTTTACATAGGGAGAGCATATGCACTTTAGCACTGAACAGCAGTGGTAAAGTGCCCAGAGTCATAGAATAGCCAACAACAGGTCAGAAAAAGTACAGGTGGAAGGCGAAAAGTTTAGGGACCATCCGGCCAAAAGGGCCAGGTCCAACACAACCCCCTTCCAGCCAAAACGCAGGGTAGACCAATCACTACCTTGATGGGCTTCCCTGCTGCGGGCAGTAGAACAAGGACCTGGCCCGCAACTGCAGGGGCAGACTCCAGTCCTATGCCAATCTGAACCTATTGGAATCCCTCTGTCCATACTCTCAGGGCCCACCAAGACAATCCATGGGGAACCCTTCTCCTTACCTGTGGACATCACCTGTGCAGCCCCGAACCTTAACTGGCTCACAGGTGTGTCCCAACAGACAGACAGCAAAAGGCGACAGTGGCCACTGACAGTAGTCAGGGAGGAGACCCAGGCCGTAAGCCTCTCAGGGATCGAAAACCTCTGTGGTGCCAGGGAGCGGGGGGCAGTAGCCCCAGGTGCTTGGCACCCTTTGTCCATTCTCCCTCCTGTCAGGTCAGGTATGACATCCTGGCACTGACCCACCAGCCCCAGGCCTGTACCCGGCGGCTGGACCAAAGACTGGGGTGGCCTCTCCCACACCCGGTCCTCCTTCTTGGGGCTCTGTACCCTTCCACTTGGAGTGGTACCCCTTTCCAGAATTGCCAGGGCACCTGGGGCAGGTGTCCTGCACAATTCGCCCACCAGTTCAGGGGTTCTATCCTGCAACTGGGCGTCCAGGTCAGGGGGGACACCCTGAACCTGGCCCTCCAACCTAGGGTCTAACCCCTTCAGTTGAGCGGGGGTCAGCGGCGAGAACTCCCTCCCTCTGCACCCCCTTCCAGATGGCTGTACCCTCCCACCTGGAGTGGTACACCAAGAAGACAGACTGGTAGGTACACTGATTACAGATGTCCCTCCCTCCAGGTCAGACAATACCTGAACCTGGCTCTCCAACCTAGGGTCTAAACCCTCAGGCTGCACCGGGGTCAGAGGCGAGGACTCCCTCCCTCTGCACCCCCTTCCAGAGTACTGCACACTCCCAACTGGCGTGGTACCCCTAGAAGCAACACGGGTCAGGACACTGATTACAGTTGTCCTACCCTCCAGGTCAGACAACACCTGAACCTGGCTTCCCAACCCTGGGACCATCCCATGTGGTTGAACGCTCGCCTGGGGGCACCAGGACTTCCCGGGAGCACGCATGCCCCCCCTGAGGGTGACACATAACTCCTGTGTCATGTGATAGTCTGCCTGGCGCAGATCTCCCAACCCCTGTCCATCTGACAGTGCACGAAGATCCCCCAGGACAGAAGTGGTGTCACCATGGTCATTCACTGGTTCTTCCACTGGGGACTCCTTCCCCCTCTCACCCCTCACTCTGGACTTCTGCACCCTCCCAACTGGAGCGGTACTGCCAAACACCAGAACTGATGGAGACCTGCTTACAGACACTCCCCGTTCACCAGACACTAGGCGGTCCCGCACAACAGGCAGCCCCTCAGGACAGACTAGGCTCCCCACCTGGTGTTCCCTTAAAGAACCATCCAGGCTCTGAGACTGAGGTTGGGCACTACCGGGACATAACCCATTCTCACTCCTTCCCCTTAAAGACAGGATGTGAGGCCCTACACCCCTCTCACTACTACAGGACCTAGTTGGGCTACTCTGAGCCACTTCCACCGCGCTGGGTTTGAAGATACCTGAACCACTCCCCTGGGGATCACTCCCCAATGCCTTTCCAGACCCTCTGGACTCCACCAAATGGTCTGCCTCCAATGTGAGCTCCCTGCGGTCAGAGAACTCACTCTCCCACAGGTGTTGGCATAGCTCTGGAAAACAGGGACTTACAATATGCTCTCCCACAATTGGATCACACAGCCCCCTAGCAGGGTTAACCAAACTATCCTTCACCTCACCATCCAGTGCCTCACACACGTACTGCACACCCCTCTCCTGAGACTGGCAAGACAGTATCTGACTGTCTCTGTCTCACAACCCACACTCTTCTGGGCGGTCTTCACACTCACATACCAGGACTTCAATTTTGGGGGAACTCCTCTCCCTGCACATCTCACCTAGAGTCAGTAGAGTGTCCCTCCCACTACTAGGACCATGAACCCCTGCGCCAGTTACCCTATCCCTCTCAGGGACACTGCGCACTACTGGAGCTACCTCATGTCCTTGAACCTCCTGGTGTATGTTAACCCCCTCCTTCAAGTCAGGTGCCATGTCTCTGGATGTGTGTACTATTCTCTCTGCACTAGAAAATTCAATATGGCTGCCACCATCTGAGCTGGATTCCTCCTCCCACTCAGCAAAGCTCAATCTCTGAACTACACACATTTCTTGTTGCTGGGCCGAGACACTCATGGTCTCAAGCCTCTCGAGCTCTAAGTCAAGATTCCTCATGATCAACTCATGCTCCATTTCCATTTTTCTCTCTTCCATTTCCAGCGTTTTTTGTTCCATTGCCAGTTGTCCATTTAGTTTCGCCATCTCTATCTCATGAGCTCTGGTTTCCTTCCTGTCTGCCAACTCCTCTGGGGATAGACTTTTACCAGAAACACTGCTACCGGCAGGGGAAGGGGTTCTCCTTCCTCTTGGACCCACTGGCCCATCCAGCTGCTCCTCTGCATTATTATCATCAGTGGCATTCCTTGCTTCTACCCAGGCCCTCAGCGCCTTGTAGAACTCTGCCTTGTTTTTACATCCAGTTTTAGAAACATTACATTTCTTGCAGAAGAATTTCAGCTGCTTGGCAGTGTAGCTATCCAATTTCTCTTCTTCCCATTCAAATTCAGGATTAACAAAGACTATGGATGCTGCTTTCTCCACCATGGTTAAGCTTGGCAGTGCTCAGAAAATAGAGAGTCCCAAAAGAAATCTACCAACAAGTATTGGTTGTGTTTAAGGTCTGCACTCACTAAGTAGTGTTCACCAATTACTGTACATGAGTCACAAATGCAAGTCCAGAATCCTCACCGCTGACCACCAATGTTAGAATCCGGGTTCTCTGGTTGGCACAGGTAGGTACTTGTGACAAACAGGGAACCTTTCCTCTAGTCAGGGTAAGGGGTTACACTCCTAAAATAACCCCTGCTCACCCTCTAGGTAGCTTGGCGCGAGCAGACAAGGCTTATCTCAGAGCGTTATAGGTTAAGCATTTGTGAACACATACAGTAACCAAGTGACAACACTACAGATGGACACCACACAGGTTTTTATATTAAAAATAAGGATTCTTTATATAGAGTTACCACAACACCATTAAACGACAAAAATACACAATACTGTTACTTTAGATGGTAGAAGCTTGCTTAGTTCTCTTAAGTTCTTAAATGCGACACTTTAAGTCAATGTACCTTAGATGCGACATGCAGGGCAACGAAAGTGTTGCAACGATGATGATGCGATGAAGTTTTTGGTGCAAAGAAATAAAGACGTGAAGATCTTCCAGATGCGTTACGCTTCTCCGACGTTGCGAGAAGACTCGTCTCGATGCGTCGGCTGTAGCGGCGTCACCCCTTTGCACGATGCGACGACAGCGGCCTTGGTAGCGGCACTCTTCTCTGACGTTTGCGAGACGCTTCCGCTCGATGCGATGCTGCAGCGGCGTTACCCCTTTATGCGATGCGACGACAGCAGTTCCGACAGCGGCACACTTCTCAGTGGATAAGAGGCGCTTTTCTTGATGCGGTGCAATGCGACAACTACGATGGCTGCGATGGCGACACGCTTCTTCCTCGATGCGAGACTCTTCTCTTGATGCGGTGCAATGCATCAGCTACGATGGCTGCGATGGCGACACGCTTCTTCGCCGTTGCAAGACACTCCCGGAATGATGCGAGACGCTTCTGCTCGATGCGATGCTGCAGCGGTGACACCCTTTGCGAGATGCGACGACAGCAGTTCCGACGGCGGCACGCTTCTCCTTCTTGAGTCGTGCCTCCAGCTCCTTGCGACACGCAGACCCTCAGAAGGCCCAACAACAGCAGCAGGCACTTCCAAAAGACTCTGGGGAGCTGGGGGGTGAAGTCCACTGGTCCTGGGACTTCATTCAGGGGGCATGCTCAGCACAAGCCCTTGGAGATCTTTTAAGCACAAGTTGAAATAAAGTCTTTGTAGTCTTTCTCCTCTCCTTCCAGCAGCAAGGCAACCACTGCAGGCCAATCCCCCAGGTCAGGGACAGTACTCCTCCTTACAGCTTTCCCAGTTCCTTCTCCTCAGGCAGAGGTTCTTCTTGTCAAGCAGGATCTAATTTCTTGGGAGCAGGGTCCCAATACTTATACCCCTAATTCCTTTGTTCCTCTGGGGTAGAGGGGCCTTTGCCCAGTCCAAACCAGTTCTTGAGCACTTTGTTGACATGACTCTGCCTTTCTATTCAGGGTGCAGGGCAGAGACATCAGCCGCTCCACAGGAGGTGGAGCCAGCATTGTGGTGGCAGAGCACAGCCCTATTCAGAGTCCAGGTGCACTCCTCCCACCCATCTGGATGTCAATCTCTCTATTCACCACCAGGCTACCTAGCCCTGCCCCTCTGGGTTTCCCCAGCCCTGTCACTCACACAAACCAGACAGGCAGATACACATCATAGCAGAGGCGGGCTGAAATGGTTAGGCAAGCAAATACCAACTTTCTAAAAGTGGTATTTGCAAACACAGAATATTAAAATAAACTTTACTAAAAGATGTATTTTATTATTCTGAGTTCAGGCATACTAAACTCGATTTTCTACCATGTTCCCTGGGTCTGTTAGGATCATAGGATGTAATAATTCTAACAGCCCATTCTGGCCTATGGAGAACAGGTAGCCGTACAATAGTGAAACACGAAAATGGCTGTAATTCACTATTAGGACATGCCACACACATCAGGGCTTGTCCTACCTTATGCTTACAATGCACCCTGCCCTTGGGCCTACCATAGGGGTGACTAATATGAAGTTAAGGGAAGGTTTAGGGACTGGGAAGTGGGTGCACTTGCCCATTTAGCATGACAGTACCAGACTGCACGCAGGTTCTGCAATGGCAGGCCTTAGACACATTTTACTAGGCCGCTTCTGTGGGTGGCACAACCAGTGCTGCAAGCCCACCAGCAGCATTTGTATTTACAAGCCCTGGGCACTCCTGGTGCACTTTACTGGGGTCTGACAGTAAACCAAATAAGCCAATCATGGAATCCAACCAACATATACATTTTACATAGGGAGAGCATATGCACTTTAGCACTGAACAGCAGTGGTAAAGTGCTCAGAGTCATAGAATAGCCAACAACAGGTCAGAAAAAGTACAGGTGGAAGGCGAAAAGTTTAGGGACCATCCGGCCAAAAGGGCCAGGTCCAACAGTTTCCCTTTGTGCCGGCAGAGCGAGGTTGTACAGCAAGGCACTTTGCAAAAAAAGGGTGATTTTTCACTATGAAATTGTGGTGTGTCCACGTTGCGTTTTGTGCTGTTTCCTGTCATGGGCACTAGGCTTACCCACACAAGTATGGTACCATTTTTCTTGGAAGACTTTGGGGAACGAGGGGTGGGTGGAAATATGTGGATCCACGCAGGTTCCAGAACTTTCCACCACAGAAATGTGAGGAAAATGTGTTTTTTTGACAATTTTTTAGGTTTTCAGGGGATTCTGGGTAACAGAACCTGGTGAGAGCCAGTCAAGTCACCCCATTCTGGATTCCGCTGGGTGTCTATTTTAAAAAAAATGTATAGGTTTGCTAGCTTTTCCTAGGTGCCGGCAGAGCTAGTGTTCAAAATACAGCTATGCACTTTGAAAAAAAAAGGTCATTTTTCACTGTGAAATTGTGGTGTGTCCACAATGCATTTTGTGCCATTTCCTGTCACGGTCACTAGGCCTACCCACAAAACTGAGGTACCATGACTTTGGGGAACGCGGGGTGGGTGGAAATTTGAGGATCCATTCAGATTCCAGAATTTCCACCACAGAAATGTGAGGAAAATTTGTTTTTTTGGTCCATTTTTTAGGTTTGCAAGGGATTCTGGGTAACAGGACATGGTGAGAACCAGTCACGTCACCCCATCCTGGATTCCCCTGGGTGTCTAATTTTCAAATAGGTACAGGTTTTCTAGGTTTCCCTACGTGCCGGTAGAGCTAGGTTTCAAAAACTACAGCTAGGCACTTTGCAAAAAAAAGGGTCATTTTTCACTGTGAAATTGTTGTTTGTCCACGTTGTGTTTTGCGCCATTTCCTGTCCCGGGCACTAGGCCTACCCACACAAGTGATGTACCATTTTTCTCAGAAGACTTTGGCGAACGCATGGTTTGTGGAAAATCTTGGATCCACGCAGATTCCAGAACTTTCCACGACAGAAATGTGAGGAAAATGTGATTGTTTTGACAATATTTTAGGTTTGCCAGGGATTCTGGGAAACAGAACCTGGTGGGAGCCAATCAAGTCTCCCCATCCTGGATTCCCCTGGGGGTCTATTTAAAAAAAATGTATAGGTTTTCTATGTTTTCCTATGTGCCGGCAGAGCTAGGGTTAAAAAATTCAGCTAGGCACTTTGCTTAAAAATGGTCATTTTTCACTGTGAAATTGTGGTGTGTCCACGTGTCGTATTGTGATGTTTCCTGTCGCAGACGCTAGGCCTACCCACACAAGTCAGGTACCATTTTTCTCTGAAGACTTTGGGGAACGTGGGGTGGGTGTAAATTTGTGGATCCAGGCAGATTCCAGAACTTTCCAACACAGAAATGTGAGGAAAATGTGTTTTTTTGGACAATTTTTTAGGTTTGCCATTGATTCTGGATAACAGACCCTCGTGAGAGTTAATCAAGTTATGCCATCCTGGATTCCCCTGGGTGTCTAATTATCAAAAATGTATAGGCTTGCGAGGTTTCCCTAGGTGCCGGCAGAGCTAGGGTTCAAAAGACAGCTAAGCACTTTGCAAAAAAAGGGTCATTTTTCACTGTAAAATTGTGGTGTGTCCACTTTACGTTTTGTGCCGTTTCCGGTTGCGGGCACTAAGCCTACCCACACAAGTGAGGTAGCATTTTTCTTGGAAGACTTTGGGGATTTCGGGGTGGGTGGAAATTTGTGGATCCACGCAGATTCCAGAACTTTCCACCACAGAAATGTGAGGAAATTGTGTTTTTTTTGACAATTGTTTTGGTTTGCAAGGGATTCTGGAGAACAGAACCTGGTGAGAGCCAGTCATGTCACCCTATCCTGGATACCCCTGGTAGTCTAGTTTTCACAAATATATACGTTTGCTAGGTTTCCCTAGGTGCCAGCAGAGCTAGTGTTAAAAAACTGCAGCTACATACTTTGCAAAAAAAGGGTCATTTTTCACTGTGAAATTGTGGTGTGTCCATGGTGCGTTTTGCGCTGTTTTCTGTCGCCGGCACTAGGCCTACCCACATAAATAAGGTACCATTTTTCTCAAAAGACTTTGGAGGGTGTGTGGAAATACTTGGATCGTGCAGATTCCAGAACTTTCCACCACAGAAATGTGAGGAAAATGTGGGTTTTTTTGACAATTTGTTAGGTTTGCAAGGGATTCTGGGCAACAGAACCTGGTGAGAGCCAGTCACGTCACCCCATCCTAGATTCCCCTGGGTGTTGATTAAAAAAATGTATAGGTTTGCTAGGTTTCCCTAGGTACTGACAGAGCTAAGGTTCTAAAACTACAGCTAGGCACTTTGCAAATGAAGGGTCATTTTCACTGTGAAATTGTGGTGTGTCCACGTTGGGTTTTACGCCGTTACCTGTATTGGGCACGAGGCCTAGCCACAAAAGTGAGGTACCATTTTTCTTGGAAGACTTTTGGGAAAGCGGGGTGGGTGGAAATTTGTGGATCCACGCAGATTCCAGAACTTTCCACCACAGAAATCTGAGGAAAATGTGGGTTTTTTGACAGTTTTTTAGGTTTGCAAGGGATTCTGGGTAACAGAACCTGGTAAGAGCCAGTCAAGTCATGCCATCCTAAATTCCCCTGGGTGTCTAGTTTTCACAAATGTATAGGTTTGCTAGGTTTCCCTAGGTGCCGGGATTCTGGGTAACAGAACCTGGTGAGAGCCAGTCAAGTCACCCCATCCTGGATTTCCCTGGGTGTCTAGTTTTCAAAAATGTATAGGTTTGCTAGGTTTCCTTAGGTGCCGGTAAAGGTAGGGTTCAAAATATAGCTAGGGACTTTGCAAAAAAACTGTAATTTTTCACTGTGAAATTGTGGTGTGTCCACTTTGCGTTTTGCGCCGTTTTCTGTCGTTGGCACTAGGTTTACTCTCACAAGTGAGGTACAATTTTTTTCGGAACACTTTGGTAAATGAGGGGTGGATGGAAATATGTGGATCCACGCAGGTTTCAGAACTTTCCGCCACAGAAATCTGAGGAAAATGTGGGGTTTTTGACAATTTTTTAGGTTTGCAAGGGATTCTGGGTAACAGAACCTGGTAAGAGCCAGTCAAGTTACCACATCATCTTAAATTCCCCTGGGTGTCTAGTTTTCACAAATGTATAGGTTTGCTAGGTTTCCCTAGGTGCCGGCAGAGCTGGGGTTCAAAAACTACAGCTAGGCACTTTGCAAAAAATGGGTCATTTTTCACTTTGAAATTGTGGTGTGTCCACTTTGTGTTTAGTGCCGTGTCCTGTCGCAGGCACTAGGCTAACCCACAGAAGTGAGGTACCATTTTTCTCAGAAGACTTTGGGGAATGAGGGGTGGGTGGAAATATGTGGATCCACGCAGATTCCAGAACTTTCCACCACAGAAATATGAGGAACATTTGTTTTTTTGACAATTTTATAGGTTTGGAAGGGATTCTGGGAACAGAACCTGGTGAGAGCCAGTGAAGTCACCCCATCCTGGATTCCGCTGGTTGTCTATTTAAAAAAACAATTATAGGTTTGCTAGGTTTTCCTTGTTGCCGACAGAGCTAGGGTTCAAAATACAGCTAGGCACTTAGCAAAAAAAAGGGTCATTTTTCTATGTGAAATTGTGGTGTGTCCACGTTGCGTTGTGCGTCGTTTCCTGCTGCGGGCACTAGGCCTACCCACTCACGTGAAGTAGTATTTTTCTTGGAAGACTTTGGGGAACATGGGGTGGGTGGATATTTGTGGATCCAAGCAGATTCAAGGACTTTTCACCACAGAAATGTGAGGAAAATTTGTTTTTTTGGATAATTTTTAGGTTTGCCATTGATTCTGCATAACAGAACCTGGTGATAGTCAGTCAAGTCATGCCATCCTGGATTCCACTGGGTGTCTAGTTTTCAAAAATGTATAGGTTTGCTAGGTTTCCCTGGGTGCCAGCACAGCTAGGGTTCAAAAACTACAGCTAGGCACTTTGCAAAAAAAGGGTCATTTTTCACTGTGAAATTGTGGTGTGTCCACGTTGCGTTTTGCACCGTTTCCTGTCATGGGCACTAGGCATACCCACACAAATGAGGTAGCATTTGTCTTGGAAGACTTTGGGGAACGCGGGGTGTGTGGAAATTTGTGGATCCACGCAGATTCCAGAACTTTCCACCACAGAAATGTGAGGAAAATGTATTTTTTTGACAATTGTTTAGGTTTGCAAGGGATTCTGGATAACAGAACCTGGTGAGAGCCAGTCAAGTCACCCCATCCTGGATTCCGCTGGGTGTCTATTTAAAAAACATTGATAGGTTTGCTAGGTTTTCATTGGTGCCGGCAGAGCTAGAGTTCAAAATACAGCTAGGCACTTTGCAAAAAAAGGGTCATTTTTCACAGTGAAATTGTGGTGTGTCCATGTTGCGTTTTGTGCCGTTTCCTGTTGTGGGCAATAGGCCTACCCACACAAGTGAGGTACCATTTTTCTTTGAAGACTTTGGGGAAAGCGGGGTGGGTGGAAATCTGTGGATCCACGCAGGTTCCAGAACTTTCCACCACAGAAATTTGAGGAAAATGTGTTTTTTTGGTCAATTTTTAGATTTGCAAGGGATTCTGGGTAACAGAACCTGGTGAAAGCCAGTCAAGTCACCCCATCCTGGATGGCCCTGGGTGTCTAGATTTAAAAAATTTATAGGTTTGCTAGGTTTCCTTAGGTACCGGCAGAGCTAAGGTTCTAAAACTACAGCTAGGCGCTTTGCAAAAAAAGGGTCATTTTTTCACTTTGAAATTGTGATGTGTCCACGTTGCGTTTTGCGCCGTTTTGTATCGCAGACACTAGGCCTACCCACATATGCCAGATACCATTTTTCTTAGGAGTCTTTGGGGAACGCGGTGTGAGTGGAAATTTGTGGATCCACGCAGATTCCAGAACTTTCCACTACAGAAATGTGTGGAAAATGTGGTTTTTTTTTACAATTTTTTAGGTTTGCAAAGGATTCTGGATAACAGAACCTGGTGAGAGCCAGTCAAGTCAACCCATCCTGGTATTCCCTGGGTGTCTAGATTTAAAACATGTCTAGGTTTGCTAGGTTTCCCTAGGTGCCAGCAGAGCTAGGGTTAAAAAACTACAGCTAGGCACTTTGTAAATAAAGGGTCATTTTTCACTGTGAAATTGTGGTGTGTCCACATTGAGTTTTGCGCTGTTTCCTGTCGCGGGCAAAAGACCTACCCACACAAGTGAAGTAGTATTTTTCTTGGAAGACTTTGGGGAACGTGGGGTGGGTGACAAATTATGGATCCACGCAGATTCCAGAACTTCCCACCACAGAAATGTGAGGAAAATATGTTTTTTGGTCTATTTTTTAGGTTTGCATTGATTCTGGGTAACAAAACTGGTGTGAGTCAGTCAAGTCGCGCCATCCTGGATTCCCCTGGGTGTCTCGTTTTCAAAAATGTATAGGTTTGCTTGGTTTCCCTAGTGCCGGCAGAGCTAGGGTTCAAAATACAGCTAGGAACGTGGCAAAAAAGGGTCCGTTTTCACTGGGAAATTGTGGTGTGTCCACGTTGCGTTTTGCGCCGTTTCCTGTCACGTGCACTAGGCCTACCCACACAAGCGAAGTAGTATTTTTCTTGGAAGACTTTGCGGAACGCGGGGTGGGTGGAAAATGGTGGATCCACGCAGATTTCAGAACTTCCCACCACAGAAATATAAGGAAAATGTGTTTTTTTCGGTCAAATTTTTAGGTTTGCCATTGATTCTGGGTAACAGAACCTGGTGAAAGTCAATCAAGTCACGCCATCCTGGATTCCCCAGGGTGTCTAGTTTTCAAAAATGTATAGGTAGGTTTGCTAGGTTTCCCTAGGTGCCAATATAGCTAGGGTTCAAAATATAGCTAGGAACTTTGCAAAAAAAGGGTCATTTTTTACTGTGAAATTGTGGTGTGTCCACGTTGCGTTTTGCGCCAATTCCTGTCACAGGCACTAGGCCTCCCCACACATGAGAGGTACCATTTTTCTTGGAAGACCTTGGGGAATGCAGGGTGGGTGGAAATTTGTGGATCCACGCAGATTCCAGAACTTTCCACCACAGAAATCCGAGGATAATGTGGGTTTTTTGACAGTTTTTTAGGTTTGCAAGGGAATCTGGGTAAGAGAACCTGGTGAGAGCCTGTCAAGTTACCCCATCCTGGATTTCCCTGGGCGTATAGTTTTTAAAAATGTATAGGTTTGCTAGGTTTCCCTAGGTGCTGGTGAAGCTAGGGTTCAAAATTTAGCTAGGCACTTTGCAAAAAAAGGGTCATTTTTCACTGTGAAATTGTGGTGTCTCCACGTTGCGTTTTGCACCGTTTCCTGTCATGGGCACTAGGCCTACCCACACAAGTGAAGTAGTATTTTTCTTGGAAGACTTTGGGGAACGCGGGTGGGTGCAAAAATTGTAGACCCACGCAGATTTCAGAACTTCACACCACAGAAAAGAAAGGAAAATTTGTTTTTTCTGTCAATTGTTTAGGTTTGCCATTGATTCTGGGTAACAGAACCTGGTGAGAGTCAATCAAGTCACACCATCCTGGATTCCCCAGGGTGTCTAGTTTTCAAAAATGTACAGGTTTGCTAGGTTTCCCTAGGTGCCAGTAAAGCTAGGGTTCAAAATATAGGTAGGAACTTTGCAAAAAAAGGGTCATTTTTCACAGTGAAATTGTGGTGTGTCCACGTTGCGTTTTGCGCCGTTTCCTGTCTTGGGCACTAAGCCTACCCACACAAGTGATGTACCATTTTTCTCAGAAGACTTTGGGGAATGCGGGGTGGGTGGAAATTCTTGGATCCACACAGATTCCAGAACTTTCCACCACAGAAATTTGAGGAAAATTTGATTTTTTTGACAATTTTTAAGGTTTGCAAGGTATTCTGGGTAACAGAACCTGGTGAGAGCCGGTTAAGTCACCCTATCCTGGATTGCCCTGGGTGTCTAGATTTTAAAAAAATTATAGGTTGCTAAGTTTCGCTAGGTAACGATAGAGCTAGGGTTCTAAAACTACAGCTAGGAACTTTTTCAAATATAGGGTCATTTTTCACTGTGAAATTGCGGTGTGTCCACGTTGCGTTTTGCGCCATTTCCTGTCGCCGGCACTAGCCCTACCCACACATGAGAGGTACCATTTTTCTTGGAAGACTTTGGGGAACGCGGGGTGGATGGAAATTTGTGGATCCATGCCGATTCCAGAATTTTTCACCACAGTAATATGAGGAAAATGTGTTTTTTTGACAATTTGTTAGGTTTGCAAGGGATCCTGGGTAACAGAACCTGGTGAGAGCCAGTCAAGTTACCCCATCCTGGATTTCCCTGGGTGTCTAGTTTTCAAAAATGTATAGGTTTGCTAGGTTCCCCTAGGTGCCGGCAAAGCTAGGGTTCAAAATACAGCTAGGCACTTTGCAAAAAAGTGGTCATTTTTCACTGTGAAATTGTGGTGTGTCCACGTTGCGTTTTTTGACGTTTCCTGTCATGGGCACTAGGCTTACCCATACAAGTGAGGTACCATTTTTTTCGGAAGACTATGGGGGAAGAGGAGTGGGTGGAAATATGTGGATCCACGCAGGTTCCAGAATTTTCCACCACAGAAATATGAGGAAAATGTGTTTTTTGGACAATTTTGTAGGTTTGGAAGGAATTCTGGGTAACAGAACCTGGTGAGAGCCAGTCAAGTCACCCCAGCTTGGATTCCGCTGGGTGTCTATCTAAAAAAACATTTATAGGTTTGCTCGGTTTTCCTTGGTGCCGGCAGAGCTAGGGTTCACAATACAGCTAGGCACTTTTCAAAAAAAGGGTGATTTATCACTGTGAAATTGTGGTGTATCCACGTTGCGTTTTGTACCATTTCCTGTCGCGGGCACTAAGCCTACCCACACAAGTGAGGTACCATTTTTCTTGGAAGACTTTGGGGAACGCGGGGTGGATGGAAATTTGTGGATCCATGCCGATTCCAGAATTTTTCACCACAGAAATGTGAGGAAAATGTGTTCTTTTTGACAATTTTTTAGGTTTTCCATTGATTCTGGGTAACAGAACCAGGTAAGAGCCAGTCAAGGCACCCCATCCTGGATTCCCCTTGGTGCTAGGTTTCAAAAATGTATAGGTTTGCTAGGTTTCCCTAGGTGCCGGCAGAACTATTGTTCAAAATACAGCTAGGAACGTTGCAAAAAAAGGGTCATTTTTCACTGTGAAATTGTGGTGTGTTCACGTGGCGTTTTGTTCCGTTTCCTGTCGCGGGCACTAGGCCTACCCACACAAGTTAGGTACCATTTTTCTTGGAAGACCTTGGGGAACGTGGGGTGGTTGGAAATTTGTGGATCCACGCAGATTCCAGAACTTTCCACCACAGAAATCTGAGGAAAATGTGGGTTTTTTGACAGTTTTTTAGGTTTGCAAGGGAATCTGGGTAACAGAACATGGTGAGAGCCTGTCAAGTCACCCCATCCTGGATTTCCCTGGGTGTCTAGTTTTTTAAAATGTATAGGTTTGCTAGGTTTCCCTAGGTGCCGGTAAAGCTAGGGTTCAAAATTTAGCTAGGCACGTTGCAAAAAAAGGGTCATTTTTAACTGTGAAATTGTGGTGTCTCCACGTTGCGTTTTGCGCCGTTTCCTGTCATGGGCACTAGGCCTACCCACACAAGTGAAGTAGTATTTTTCTTGGAAGACTTTGGGGAATGCGGGGTGGGTGGAAAATTATAGATCCACGCAGATTTCAGAACTTCCCACCACAGAAATGAAAGGAAAATGTGTTTTTTCTGTCAATTTTTTAGGTTTGCCATTGCTTCTGGGTAACAGAACCTGGTGAGAGTCAATCATGTCACACCATCCTGGATTCCCCAGGGTGTCTAGTTTTCAAAAATGTATAGGTTTGCTAGGTTTCCCTAGGTGCCGGTAAAGCTAGGGTTCAAAATATAGGTAGGAACTTTGCAAAAAAAGGGTCATTTTTCACAGTGAAATTGTGGTGTGTCCACGTTGCGTTTTGCGCTGTTTCCTGTCTTGGGCACTAAGCCTACCCACACAAGTGATGTACCATTTTTCTCAGAAGACTTTGTGGAACGCGGGGTGGGTGGAAATTCTTGGATCCACACAGATTCCAGAACTTTCCACCACAGAAATTTGAGGAAAATTTGATTTTTTTGACAATTTTCAAGGTTTGCAAGGTATTCTGGGTAACAGAACCTGGTGAGAGCCGGTTAAGTCACCCTATCCTGGACTGCCCTGGGTGTCTAGATTTTAAAAAATTATAGGTTGCTAAGTTTCACTAGGTAACGACAGAGCTAGGGTTCTAAAATTACGGCTAGGAACTTTTTCAAATAAAGGGTCATTTTTCACTGTGAAATTGTGGTGTGTCCACGTTGCGTTTTGCGCCATTTCCTGTTGCGGGCACTAGCCCTACCCACACATGAGAGGTACCATTTTTCTTGGAAGACCTTGGGGAATGCGGGGTGGGTGGAAATTTGTGGATCCACGCAGATTCCAGAACTTTCCACCACAGAAATCTGATGAAAATGTGGGTTTTTTGACAGTTTTTTAGGTTTGCAAGGGATTCTGGGTAACAGAACCTGGTGAGAGCCAGTCAAGTCACCCCATCCTGGATTTCCCTGGGTGTCTAGTTTTAAAAAATGTATAGGTTTGCTAGGTTCCCCTAGGTGCCGGCAAAGCTAGGAATCAAAATACATCTAGGCACTTTGCAAAAAAATGGTCATTTTTCACATGTGAAATTGTGGTGTGTCCACGTTGCGTTTTGTGCCGTTTCCTGTCATGGGCACTAGGCTTACCCACACAAGTGAGGTACCATTTTTTTCAGAAGACTATGGGGGAAGAGGAGTGGGTGGAAATATGTGGATCCACGCAGGTTCCAGAATTTTCCACCACAGAAATATGAGGAAAATTTGTTTTTTGGACAATTTTGTAGGTTTGGAAGGAATTCTGGGTAACAGAACCTGGTGAGAGCCAGTCAAGTCACCCCATCTTGGATTCCGCTGGGTGTCTATCTAAAAAAACATTTATAGGTTTGCTCGGTTTTCCTTGGTGCCGGCAGAGCTAGGGTTCACAATACAGCTAGGCACTTTGCAAAAAAAGGGTGATTTATCACTGGGAAATTGTGGTGTATCCACGTTGCGTTTTGTACCATTTCCTGTTGCGGGCACTAAGCCTACCCACACAAGTGAGGTACCATTTTTCTTGGAAGACTTTGGGGAACACGGGTTGGATGGAAATTTGTGGATCCATGCCGATTCCAGAATTTTTCACCACAGAAATGTGAGGAAAATGTGTTCTTTTTGACAATTTTTTAGGTTTTCCATTGATTCTGGGTAACAGAACCAGGTAAGAGCCAGTCAAGGCACCCCATCCTGGATTCCTCTTGGTGCTAGGTTTCGAAAATGTATAGGTTTGCTAGGTTTCCCTAGGTGCCGGCAGAGCTATTGTTCAAAATACAGCTGGGAACGTTGCAAAAAAAGGGTAATTTTTCACTGTGAAATTGTGGTGTGTCCACGTGGCGTTTTGTGCCGTTTCCTGTCGCGGGCACTAGGCCTACCCACACAAGTTAGGTACCATTTTTCTTGGAAGACCTTGGGGAACATGGGGTGGTTGGAAATTTGTGGATCCACGCAGATTCCAGAACTTTCCACCACAGAAATCTGAGGAAAATGTGGGTTTTTTGACAGTTTTTTAGGTTTGCAAGGGAATCTGGGTAACAGAACATGGTGAGAGCCTGTCAAGTCACCCCATCCTGGATTTCCCTGGGTGTCTAGTTTTTTAAAATGTATAGGTTTGCTAGGTTTCCCTAGGTGCCGGTAAAGCTAGGGTTAAAAATTTAGCTAGGCACGTTGCAAAAAAAGGGTCATTTTTAACTGTGAAATTGTGGTGTCTCCACGTTGCGTTTTGCGCCGTTTCCTGTCATGGGCACTAGGCCTACCCACACAAGTGAAGTAGTATTTTTCTTGGAAGACTTTGGGGAACGCGGGGTGGGTGGAAAATTGTAGATCCACGCAGATTTCAGAACTTCCCACCACAGAAAAGAAAGGAAAATGTGTTTTTTCTGTCAATTTTTTAGGTTTGCCATTGATTCTGGGTAACAGAACCTGGTGAGAGTCAATCATGTCACACCATCCTGGATTCCCCAGGGTGTCTAGTTTTAAAAAATGTATAGGTTTGCTAGGTTTCCCTAGGTGCCGCTAAAGCTAGGGTTCAAAATATAGGTAGGAACTTTGCAAAAAAAGGGTCATTTTTCACAGTGAAATTGTGGTGTGTCCACGTTGCGTTTTGCGCCGTTTCCTGTCTTGGGCACTAAGCCTACCCACACAAGTGATGTACCATTTTTCTCAGAAGACTTTGTGGAACGCGGGGTGGGTGGAAATTCTTGGATCCACACATATTCCAGAACTTTCCACCACAGAAATTTGAGGAAAATTTGATTTTTTTGACAATTTTCAAGGTTTGCAAGGTATTCTGGGTAACAGAACCTGGTGAGAGCCGGTTAAGTCACCCTATCCTGGATTGCACTGGGTGTCTAGATTTTAAAAAATTATAGGTTGCTAAGTTTCACTAGGTAACGACAGAGCTAGGGTTCTAAAACTACGGCTAGGAACTTTTTCAAATAAAGGGTCATTTTTCACTGTGAAATTGCGGTGTGTCCACGTTGCGTTTTGCGCCATTTCCTGTTGCGGGCACTAGCCCTACCCACACATGAGAGGTACCATTTTTCTTGAAAGACCTTGGGGAATGCGGGGTGGGTGGAAATTTGTAGATCCACGCAGATTCCAGAACTTTCCACCACAGAAATCTGATGAAAATGTGGGTTTTTTGACAGTTTTTTAGGTTTGCAAGGGATTCTGGGTAACAGAACCTGGTGAGAGCCAGTCAAGTCACCCCATCCTGGATTTCCCTGGGTGTCTAGTTTTAAAAAATGTATAGTTTTGCTAGGTTCCCCTAGGTGCCGGCAAAGCTAGGGTTCAAAATACAGCTAGGCACTTTGCAAAAAAATGGTCATTTTTCACTGTGAAATTGTGGTGTGTCCACGTTGCGTTTTGTGCCATTTCCTGTCATGGGCACTAGGCTTACCCACACAAGTGAGGTACCATTTTTTTCGGAAGACTATGGGGGAAGAGGAGTGGGTGGAAATATGTGGATCCACGCAGGTTCCAGAATTTTCCACCACAGAAATGTGAGGAAAATGTGTTTTTTGGACAATTTTGTAGGTTTGGAAGGAATTCTGGGTAACAGAACCTGGTGAGAGCCAGTCAAGTCACCCCATCTTGGATTCCGCTGGGTGTCTATCTAAAAAAACATTTATAGGTTTGCTCGGTTTTCCTTGGTGCCGGCAGAGCTAGGGTTCACAATACAGCTAGGCACTTTGCAAAAAAAGGGTGATTTATCACTGGGAAATTGTGGTGTATCCACGTTGCGTTTTGTACCATTTCCTGTCGCGGGCACTAAGCCTACCCACACAAGTGAGGTACCATTTTTCTTGGAAGACTTTGGGGAACATGGGGTGGATGGAAATTTGTGGATCCATGCCGATTCCAGAATTTTTCACCACAGAAATGTGAGGAAAATGTGTTCTTTTTGACAATTTTTTAGGTTTTCCATTGATTCTGGGTAACAGAACCAGGTAAGAGCCAGTCAAGGCACCCCATCCTGGATTCCCCTTGGTGCTAGGTTTCAAAAATGTATAGGTTTGCTAGGTTTCCCTAGGTGCCGGCAGAGCTATTGTTCAAAATACAGCTAGGAACGTTGCAAAAAAAGGGTAATTTTTCACTGTGAAATTGTGGTGTGTCCACGTGGCGTTTTGTGCCGTTTCCTGTCGCGGGCACTAGGCCTACCCACACAAGTTAGGTACCATTTTTCTTGGAAGACCTTGGGGAACGTGGGGTGGTTGGAAATTTGTGGATCCACGCAGATTCCAGAACTTTCCACCACAGAAATCTGAGGAAAATGTGGGTTTTTTGACAGTTTTTTAGGTTTGCAAGGGAATCTGGGTAACAGAACCTGGTGAGAGCCTGTCAAGTCACCCCATCCTGGATTTCCCTGGGTGTCTAGTTTTTAAAAATATATAGGTTTGCTAAGTTCCCCTAGGTGCCGGCAAAGCTAGGGTTCAAAATACAGCTAGGCACTTTGCAAAAAAATTGTCATTTTTCACTGTGAAATTGTGGTGTGTCCACGTTGCGTTTTGTGACGTTTCCTGTCATGGGCACTAGGCTTACCCACACAAGTGAGGTACCATTTTTTTCGGAAGACTTTGGGGGAAAAGGAGTGAGTGGAAATATGTGGATGCACGCAGGTTCCAGAACTTTCCACCACAGAAATGTGAGGAAAATGTGTTTTTTGAACAATTTTGTAGGTTTGGAAGGAATTCTGGGTAACAGAACCTGGTGAGAGCCAGTCAAGTCATCCCATCTTGGATTCCGCTGGGTGTCTATCTAAAAAAACATTTATAGGTTTGCTCGGTTTTTCTTGGTGCCGGCAGAGCTAGGGTTCACAATACAGCTAGGCACTTTGCAAAAAAAGGGTGATTTATCACTGGGAAATTGTGGTGTATCCACGTTGCGTTTTGTACCATTTCCTGTCACGGGCACTAGGCCTACCCACACAAGTGAGGTACCATTTTTCTTGGAAGACTTTGGGGAACGCGGGGTGGATGGAAATTTGTGGATCCATGCCGATTCCAGAATTTTTTACCACAGAAATGTGAGGAAAATGTGTTCTTTTTGACAATTTTTTAGATTTTCCATTGATTCTGGGTAACAGAACCAGGTAAGAGCCAGTCAAGGCACCCCATCCTGGATTCCCCTTGGTGCTAGGTTTCAAAAATGTATAGGTTTGCTAGGTTTCCCTAGGTGCCGGCAGAGCTATTGTTCAAAATACAGCTAGGAACGTTGCAAAAAAAGGGTCATTTTTCACTGTGAAATTGTGGTGTGTCCACGTGGCGTTTTGTGCCGTTTCTTGTCGCAGGCACTAGGCCTACCCACACAAGTTAGGTACCATTTTTCTTGGAAGACCTTGGGGAACGTGGGGTGGTTGGAAATTTGTGGATCCACGCAGATTCCAGAACTTTCTACCACAGAAATCTGAGAAAAATGTGGGTTTTTTGACAGTTTTTTAGGTTTGCAAGGGAATCTGGGTAACAGAACATGGTGAGAGCCTGTCAAGTCACCCCATCCTGGATTTCCCTGGGTGTCTAGTTTTTAAAAATGTATAGGTTTGCTAGGTTTCCCTAGGTGCCGGTAAAGCTAGGGTTCAAAATTTAGCTAGGCACTTTGCAAAAAAAGGGTCATTTTTCACTGTGAAATTGTGGTGTCTCCACGTTGCGTTTTGCGCCGTTTCCTGTCATGGGCACTAGGCCTACCCACACAAGTGAAGTAGTATTTTTCTTGGAAGACTTTGGGGAACGCGGGGTGGGTGGAAAATTGTAGATCCACGCAGATTTCAGAACTTCCCACCACAGAAAAGAAAGGAAAATGTGTTTTTTCTGTTAATTTTTTAGGTTTGCCATTGATTCTGGGTAACAGAACCTGGTGAGAGTCAATCATGTCACACCATCCTGGATTCCCCAGGGTGTCTAGTTTTCAAAAATGTATAGGTTTGCTAGGTTTCCCTAGGTGCCGGTAAAGCTAGTGTTCAAAATATAGGTAGGAACTTTGCAAAAAAAGGGTCATTTTTCACAGTGAAATTGTGGTGTGTCCACGTTGCGTTTTGCGCCGTTTCCTGTCTTGGGCACTAAGCCTACCCACACAAGTGATGTACCATTTTTCTCAGAAGTCTTTGTGGAACGCGGGGTGGGTGGAAATTCTTGGATCCCCACAGATTCCAGAACTTTCCACCACAGAAATTTGAGGGAAATTTGATTTTTTCGACAATTTTCAAGGTTTGCAAGGTATTCTGGGTAACAGAACCTGGTGAGAGCCGGTTAAGTCACCCTATCCTGGATTGCCCTGGGTGTCTAGATTTTAAAAAATTATAGGTTGCTAAGTTTCGCTAGGTAACGACAGAGCTAGGGTTCTAAAACTACAGCTAGGAACTTTTTCAAATAAAGGGTCATTTTTCACTGTGAAATTGCGGTGTGTCCACGTTGCGTTTTGCGCTATTTCCTGTCGCGGGCACTAGCCCTACCCACACATGAGAGGTACCATTTTTCTTGGAAGACCTTGGGGAATGCAGGGTGGGTGGAAATTTGTGGATCCACCCAGATTCCAGAACTTTCCACCACAGAAATCTGATGAAAATGTGGGTTTTTTGACAGTTTTTTAGGTTTGCAAGGGATTCTGGGTAACAGAACCTGGTGAGAGCCAGTCAAGTCACCCCATCCTGGATTTCCCTTGGTGTCTAGTTTTAAAACATGTATAGGTTTGCTAGGTTCCCCTAGGTGCAGGCAAAGCTAGGGTTCAAAATACAGCTAGGCACTCTGCAAAAAAAGGGTCATTTTTCACTTTGAAATTGTGGTGTGTCCACTTTGTGTTTAGCGCCGTTTCCTGTCATGGGCACTAGGCTTACCCACACAAATGAGGTACCATTTTTCTTGGAAGACTTAGGGGAACGAGGGGTGGGTGGAAATACGTGGATCCACGCAGATTCCAGAACTTTCCACCACAGTAATATGAGGAAAATTTGTTTTTTTGACAATTTGTTAGGTTTGCAAGGGATTCTGGGTAACAGAACCTGGTGAGAGCCAGTCAAGTCACCCCATCCTGGATTTCCCTGGGTGTCTAGTTTTCAAAAATGTATAGGTTTGCTAGGTTCCCCTAGGTGCCGGCAAAGCTAGGGTTCAAAATACAGCTAGGCACTTTGCAAAAAAATGGTCATTTTTCACTGTGAAATTGTGGTGTGTCCACGTTGCGTTTTTTGCCGTTTCCTGTCATGGGCACTAGGCTTACCCACACAAGTGAGGTACCATTTTTTTCGGAGGACTTTGGGGGAAGAGGAGTGGGTGGAAATATGTGGATCCACGCAGGTTCCAGAATTTTCAACCACAGAAATATGAGGAAAATGTGTTTTTTGGACAATTTTGTAGGTTTGGAAGGAATTCTGGGTAACAGAACCTGGTGAGAGCCAGTCAAGTCACCCCATCCTGGATTCCGCTGGGTGTATATCTAAAAAAACATTTATAGGTTTGCTCGGTTTTCCTTGGTGCCGGCAGAGCTAGGGTTCACAATACAGCTAGGCACTTTTCAAAAAAAGGGTTATTTATCACTGGGAAATTGTGGTGTGTCCACGTTGCGTTTTGTACCATTTCCTGTCGCGGGCACTAGGCCTACCCACACAAGTGAGGTACCATTTTTCTTGGAAGACTTTAGGGAACGCGGGGTGGATGGAAATTTGTGGATCCATGCCGATTCCAGAATTTTTCACCACAGAAATGTGAGGAAAATGTGTTCTTTTTGACAATTTTTTAGGTTTTCCATTGATTCTGGGTAACAGAACCAGGTAAGAGCCAGTCAAGGCACCCCATCCTGGATTCCCCTTGGTGCTAGGTTTCAAAAATGTATAGGTTTGCTAGGTTTCCCTAGGTGCCGGCAGAGCTATTGTTCAAAATACAGCTAGGAACGTTGCAAAAAAAGGGTAATATTTCACTGTGAAATTGTGGTGTGTCCACGTGGCGTTTTGTGCCGTTTCCTGTCGCGGGCACTAGGCCTACCCACACAAGTTAGGTACCATTTTTCTTGGAAGACCTTGGGGAACGTGGGGTGGTTGGAAATTTGTGGATCCACGCAGATTCCAGAACTTTCCACCACAGAAATCTGAGGAAAATGTGGGTTTTTTGACAGTTTTTTAGGTTTGCAAGGGAATCTGGGTAACAGAACCTGGTGAGAGCCTGTCAAGTCACCCCATCCTGGATTTTCCTGGGTGTCTAGTTTTTAAAAATATATAGGTTTGCTAAGTTCCCCTAGGTGCCGGCAAAGCTAGGGTTCAAAATACAGCTAGGCACTTTGCAAAAAAATTGTCATTTTTCACTGTGAAATTGTGGTGTGTCCACGTTGTGTTTTGTGACGTTTCCTGTCATGGGCACTAGGCTTACCCACACAAGTGAGGTACCATTTTTTTCGGAAGACTTTGGGGGAAAAGGAGTGAGTGGAAATATGTGGATGCACGCAGGTTCCAGAACTTTCCACCACAGAAATGTGAGGAAAATGTGTTTTTTGGACAATTTTGTAGGTTTGGAAGGAATTCTGGGTAACAGAACCTGGTGAGAGCCAGTCAAGTCACCCCATCTTGGATTCCGCTGGGTGTCTATCTAAAAAAACATTTATAGGTTTGCTCGGTTTTTCTTGGTGCCGGCAGAGCTAGGGTTCACAATACAGCTAGGCACTTTGCAAAAAAAGGGTGATTTATCACTGGGAAATTGTGGTGTATCCACGTTGCGTTTTGTACCATTTCCTGTCACGGGCACTAGGCCTACCCACACAAGTGAGGTACCATTTTTCTTGGAAGACTTTGGGGAACGCGGGGTGGATGGAAATTTGTGGATCCATGCCGATTCCAGAATTTTTTACCACAGAAATGTGAGGAAAATGTGTTCTTTTTGACAATTTTTTAGATTTTCCATTGATTCTGGGTAACAGAACCAGGTAAGAGCCAGTCAAGGCACCCCATCCTGGATTCCCCTTGGTGCTAGGTTTAAAAAATGTATAGGTTTGCTAGGTTTCCCTAGGTGCCGGCAGAGCTATTGTTCAAAATACAGCTAGGAACGTTGCAAAAAAAGGGTCATTTTTCACTGTGAAATTGTGGTGTGTCCACGTGGCGTTTTGTGCCGTTTCTTGTCGCAGGCACTAGGCCTACCCACACAAGTTAGGTACCATTTTTCTTGGAAGACCTTGGGGAACGTGGGGTGGTTGGAAATTTGTGGATCCACGCAGATTCCAGAACTTTCTACCACAGAAATCTGAGGAAAATGTGGGTTTTTTGACAGTTTTTTAGGTTTGCAAGGGAATCTGGGTAACAGAACATGGTGAGAGCCTGTCAAGTCACCCCATCCTGGATTTCCCTGGGTGTCTAGTTTTTAAAAATGTATAGGTTTGCTAGGTTTCCCTAGGTGCCGGTAAAGCTAGGGTTCAAAATTTAGCTAGGCACTTTGCAAAAAAAGGGTCATTTTTCACTGTGAAATTGTGGTGTCTCCACGTTGCGTTTTGCGCCGTTTCCTGTCATGGGCACTAGGCCTACCCACACAAGTGAAGTAGTATTTTTCTTGGAAGACTTTGGGGAACGCGGGGTGGGTGGAAAATTGTAGATCCACGCAGATTTCAGAACTTCCCACCACAGAAAAGAAAGGAAAATGTGTTTTTTCTGTTAATTTTTTAGGTTTGCCATTGATTCTGGGTAACAGAACCTGGTGAGAGTCAATCATGTCACACCATCCTGGATTCCCCAGGGTGTCTAGTTTTCAAAAATGTATAGGTTTGCTAGGTTTCCCTAGGTGCCGGTAAAGCTAGGGTTCAAAATATAGGTAGGAACTTTGCAAAAAAAGGGTCATTTTTCACAGTGAAATTGTGGTGTGTCCACGTTGCGTTTTGCGCCGTTTCCTGTCTTGGGCACTAAGCCTACCCACACAAGTGATGTACCATTTTTCTCAGAAGACTTTGTGGAACGCGGGGTGGGTGGAAATTCTTGGATCCACACAGATTCCAGAACTTTCCACCACAGAAATTTGAGGGAAATTTGATTTTTTCGACAATTTTCAAGGTTTGCAAGGTATTCTGGGTAACAGAACCTGGTGAGAGCCGGTTAAGTCACCCTATCCTGGATTGCCCTGGGTGTCTAGATTTTAAAAAATTATAGGTTGCTAAGTTTCGCTAGATAACGACAGAGCTAGGGTTCTAAAACTACAGCTAGGAACTTTTTCAAATAAAGGGTCATTTTTCACTGTGAAATTGCGGTGTGTCCACGTTGCGTTTTGCGCTATTTCCTGTCGCGGGCACTAGCCCTACCCACACATGAGAGGTACCATTTTTCTTGGAAGACCTTGGGGAATGCAGGGTGGGTGGAAATTTGTGGATCCACCCAGATTCCAGAACTTTCCACCACAGAAATCTGATGAAAATGTGGGTTTTTTGACAGTTTTTTAGGTTTGCAAGGGATTCTGGGTAACAGAACCTGGTGAGAGCCAGTCAAGTCACCCCATCCTGGATTTCCCTGGGTGTCTAGTTTTAAAACATGTATAGGTTTGCTAGGTTCCCCTAGGTGCCGGCAAAGCTAGGGTTCAAAATACAGCTAGGCACTCTGCAAAAAAAGGGTCATTTTTCACTTTGAAATTGTGGTGTGTCCACTTTGTGTTTAGCGCCGTTTCCTGTCATGGGCACTAGGCTTACCCACACAAATGAGGTACCATTTTTCTTGGAAGACTTAGGGGAACGAGGGGTGGGTGGAAATACGTGGATCCACGCAGATTCCAGAACTTTCCACCACAGTAATATGAGGAAAATTTGTTTTTTTGACAATTTGTTAGGTTTGCAAGGGATTCTGGGTAACAGAACCTGGTGAGAGCCAGTCAAGTCACCCCATCCTGGATTTCCCTGGGTGTCTAGTTTTCAAAAATGTATAGGTTTGCTAGGTTCCCCTAGGTGCCGGCAAAGCTAGGGTTCAAAATACAGCTAGGCACTTTGCAAAAAAATGGTCATTTTTCACTGTGAAATTGTGGTGTGTCCACGTTGCGTTTTTTGCCGTTTCCTGTCATGGGCACTAGGCTTACCCACACAAGTGAGGTACCATTTTTTTCGGAGGACTTTGGGGGAAGAGGAGTGGGTGGAAATATGTGGATCCACGCAGGTTCCAGAATTTTCAACCACAGAAATATGAGGAAAATGTGTTTTTTGGACAATTTTGTAGGTTTGGAAGGAATTCTGGGTAACAGAACCTGGTGAGAGCCAGTCAAGTCACCCCATCCTGGATTCCGCTGGGTGTATATCTAAAAAAACATTTATAGGTTTGCTCGGTTTTCCTTGGTGCCGGCAGAGCTAGGGTTCACAATACAGCTAGGCACTTTTCAAAAAAAGGGTTATTTATCACTGGGAAATTGTGGTGTGTCCACGTTGCGTTTTGTACCATTTCCTGTCGCGGGCACTAGGCCTACCCACACAAGTGAGGTACCATTTTTCTTGGAAGACTTTG
Organism: Triturus cristatus; assembly: GCF_964204655.1. Taxonomy (NCBI): domain Eukaryota; kingdom Metazoa; phylum Chordata; class Amphibia; order Caudata; family Salamandridae; genus Triturus; species Triturus cristatus. The sequence goes on from NW_028187382.1 coordinate 1,606,335, forward strand.
GGGAACGCGGGGTGGATGGAAATTTGTGGATCCATGCCGATTCCAGAATTTTTCACCACAGAAATGTGAGGAAAATGTGTTCTTTTTGACAATTTTTTAGGTTTTCCATTGATTCTGGGTAACAGAACCAGGTAAGAGCCAGTCAAGGCACCCCATCCTGGATTCCCCTTGGTGCTAGGTTTCAAAAATGTATAGGTTTGCTAGGTTTCCCTAGGTGCCGGCAGAGCTATTGTTCAAAATACAGCTAGGAACGTTGCAAAAAAAGGGTCATTTTTCACTTTGAAATTGTGGTGTGTCCACGTGGCGTTTTGTGCCGTTTCCTGTTGCGGGCACTAGGCCTACCCACACAAGTTAGGTACCATTTTTCTTGGAAGACCTTGGGGAACGTGGGGTGGTTGGAAATTTGTGGATCCACGCAGATTCCAGAACTTTCCACGACAGAAATCGGAGGAAAATGTGGGTTTTTTGACAGTTTTTTAGGTTTGCAAGGGAATCTGGGTAACAGAACATGGTGAGAGCCTGTCAAGTCACCCCATCCTGGATTTCCCTGGGTGTCTAGTTTTTAAAAATATATAGGTTTGCTAGGTTTCCCTAGGTGCCGGCAGAGCTAGGGTTCACAATACAGCTAGGCACTTTGCAAAAAAAGGGTGATTTATCACTGTGAAATTGTGGTGTATCCACGTTGCGTTTTGTACCATTTCCTGTCGCGGGCACTAGGCCTACCCACACAAGTGAGGTTCCATTTTTCTTGGAAGACTTTGGGGAATGCGGGGTGGATGGAAATTTGTGGATCCATGCCGATTCCAGAATTTTTCACCACAGAAATGTGAGGAAAATGTGTTCTTTTTGACAATTTTTTAGGTTTTCCATTGATTCTGGGTAACAGAACCAGGTAAGAGCCAGTCAAGGCACCGCATCCTGGATTCCCCTTGGTGCTAGGTTTAAAAAATGTATAGGTTTGCTAGGTTTCCCTAGGTGCCGGCAGAGCTATTGTTCAAAATACAGCTAGGAACGTTGCAAAAAAAGGGTCATTTTTCACTGTGAAATTGTGGTGTGTCCACGTGGCGTTTTGTGCCGTTTCCTGTCGCGGGCACTAGGCCTACCCACACAAGTTAGGTACCATTTTTCTTGGAAGACCTTGGGGAACGTGGGGTGGTTGGAAATTTGTGGATCCACGCAGATTCCAGAACTTTCCACCACAGAAATCTGAGGAAAATGTGGGTTTTTTGACAGTTTTTTAGGTTTGCAAGGGAATCTGGGTAACAAAACATGGTGAGAGCCTGTCAAGTCACCCCATCCTGGATTTCCCTGGGTGTCTAGTTTTTAACAAGCATTTGCAATGCAACAGGTCTCGCATTTACGTGAGTTTGAGCTGTTGGCATTGTAAATGACAATGCCTTTTATTTATGTTTTGGTTTTGGAACATAAATAAAACACATTGTCATTTACAATGCCAACAGCTTAAACTTGCGTAAATGCGAGACCTATTGTATTGCAAAAGCTTGTGCATTGAGTGTCGTCGGGTAGTGCAAACTCGTGTTCTCACTGTAAGTGGAGTGAAAGTGGCCTTTGGTTGTTGAGATTTGAATGTTAAAAACATATTTGTGTTGCTCCTCATCAGCCGGGCTAGAACACATAGCTGAGTTAGTTACAATGTTATTATTTCTTGTGTTTATGAACCTGGGGTTCAAATGGCAGAAAATGACCAGCAACTGGCAGGTAGGTATTCACCCTTTTAGCATACATTGCTTAGTATGTGCACAACGGAATCCATGAAGTCGTCTAGAGCTAATGTCACGAGAGGCCGGCGGTCACCGAGTTAACAGCGCCTTTAATGCAGGGGCGTCCTACGTAGTAAGTACGTGAGTGGCAGGTACATGTCTTATTTTCAGAATGTCTAGGTATGATTCATTTTCAAACAATTAGTTTAAATGATGTCAGTTCCACTCAATAGTCAGACCATCTCATAGTATTGGATTTGTAAATGAATACCAGCACATAAAACAGTGCAGATTTTTGTTTCCATGTAACGTGTTCAGCAAAGTCAGGGCATTCCAAGCAACAGTCCAATCCCCTGCAAATAACTATAAGCAGGCAATAGCTGGTGACTCCAATAATTACTGTATTTAATGCATAGTGTTCAAAAAGCAGAGAAGCTTAATTTGGGTCAGCGGTTTCCGGTGCGCGGCACTGGCAGATAATTGTCAGCACTGGCTCTAGTGACAGCCCAGCACATGGTGAGGTTGTCTTTTTTAATTCTGAGGTGAGCACATCATCTGTGTCTATTATGTGAACATACACTGGGCATGAATAATACCAGCCTCTCATGCAGTTATTATAGCTTTGGAAAGCTGGAAATCTCTGAATTGTTAAACTTGTAGGATATTGCTGCTTAGGTGTTATGTTGGTACTGTCAATGGCAGTGCTGTCGGGTTTGCATGGTGCGGGGTGCAGTAGCCTTCTAAGAAGAGCCCTGGCAGTTATTTTTTTTTTTACAAATCAAGCAAATAGAATGTTTCCAATATTAATTATTAAGGGGTACTGTGCTTCATTTCCTAGGTGGCACAATTCATCACTGGGGAATGGAGCCAGACAGGAGCTGTAACTGAAATGTAGAAGCCCTGGAATGTCCGTGTTATTGAACCCTCTCATTAACCTTCTCCGGGCCGTGACATATCCACAATTATGAATGCTGCTGCTTTCGAACTGTGATTTGTAGGCCAGTGGCACATTTTGGTTACAACCTACTTCCAAATAAATACATTTTTGCCTGCTTACACCAAATAACCCCTGGCTTTTATGCTCGCATGCCCCTGCATGTACACTGCGGGGTTTCTTAGCATGCGATTCTTTGGGGGCCAGTTCTCAGAGAATCTTCTTCAGCTAAAAGCCTCAGTACAAACTCCACATTCGACGTGGTAAGATCTCTCTAGATAATCCACGTAAAACAAGCCGAAAATATGCTCTTAAGATAAACGTGCCATGCGTGACTAGCTGAACATTTTCACAACCCCCATGTTTAATAGCATGCCTAAAGTGTGTTCACAAGATCTAAGTTTATGATCATGTTGAACATCTCCTTATAAATTGAACATGCACTCACATGCTATAAGTCCCTGAAAAAAAAACGCCGAAAATGTACGCTCTATTAATAACCAGCACTGAAAGTGCATGCTGAACATTAGGGTTTACAAGATCACCAAGTGTTACGGGAAAGCGCTAAAAGGTCAAATAATTGCTACAGTGGGGATACGTAGTAGAAGAACATACTATGATGAGACATATGTTCAAAGATTAACACGTAAGGGCATGTCGAAAAGCTGTTTAATTTACAGCAGACACATGCATCTGTTAACAACTTCCACATACAATGACATGCTTGGAACAAGCAACAAGGTTGGGGTATTAGAGGAGGGGGGCGTTAATGAGCAGCAACACAAAGGAGACAGGGCGGGAGTTAAAAGCAGAGACGTGAGAGGAGGAAGGGAGGGACTGGACTCAGGTAAACAACCAGCGGAGGGTTGGAGGTGGTGCTAGATCGGACGGCCTGGGGAAAATGCGATCACATACATATAGTACATTGCCTATACCACTGCGAACCTCTAGCAGATGTGTCTGCGTGCACACAACCAAAGCTTTCAGCCAGGATTTAACAGCGCAGGCACTTCTGTAAAGTGCTCCTGTAAATAATAATTGAGCATTGAAGTTCACGCGCTCCCACAGCCGAGGCAGTGTTAATTCTTACACGAAGTTTACTTTGACAGCATTGTACTTTAAAGACCCAGCAGCAGTACAAGGAAAGAGGGAAAGGCACCTCCAAAACTGCTGGTAACATTTGGCGTTGATCTTTAAATGCACAGCAAATGTAAGGAGATAAGGCATGATTTACAAGCGTCGTAGGCACAACCTAAACAAGCGCGCACTGAAGCTGACGGAGTGGGAGGGGGAGTGGGGGCGGGCACGCAGGCTGCCAAATGGTGCGATGAATCACGGCTAAAGTGAAAGCAAACAAGTGGTTGCAGGACTCCAAATGGTGCGCGCGCCCGGACGGGTCACATGCACTGTAGTTGGAGGTCTGCAAAGCCACTGTTTGCACTTCCAAAACGCGCTTACTGTAAGTCTCGCCAGAGCAGCGCTAAAGCGCTGGTCAGGCGAGACCTAAAAATGTATAGGTTTGCTAGGTTTCCCTAGGTGCCGGTAAAGCTAGGGTTCAAAATTTAGCTAGGCACTTTGCAAAAAAAGGGTCATTTTTCACTGTGAAATTGTGGTGTCTCCACGTTGCGTTTTGCGCCGTTTCCTGTCATGGGCACTAGGCCTACCCACACAAGTGAAGTAGTATTTTTCTTGGAAGACTTTGGGGAACGCGGGGTGGGTGGAAAATTGTAGATCCACGCAGATTTCAGAACTTCCCACCACAGAAAAGAAAGGAAAATGTGTTTTTTCTGTCAATTTTTTAGGTTTGCCATTGATTCTGGGTAACAGAACCTGGTGAGAGTCAATCATGTCACACCATCCTGGATTCCCCAGGGTGTCTAGTTTTCAAAAATGTATAGGTTTGCTAGGTTTCCCTAGGTGCCGGTAAAGCTAGGGTTCAAAATATAGGTAGGAACTTTGCAAAAAAAGGGTCATTTTTCACAGTGAAATTGTGGTGTGTCCACGTTGCGTTTTGCGCCGTTTCCTGTCTTGGGCACTAAGCCTACCCACACAAGTGATGTACCATTTTTCTCAGAAGACTTTGTGGAACACGGGGTGGGTGGAAATTCTTGGATCCACACAGATTCCAGAACTTTCCACCACAGAAATTTGAGGGAAATTTGATTTTTTCGACAATTTTCAAGGTTTGCAAGGTATTCTGGGTAACAGAACCTGGTGAGAGCCGGTTAAGTCACCCTATCCTGGATTGCCCTGGGTGTCTAGATTTAAAAAAATTATAGGATGCTAAGTTTCGCTAGGTAACGACAGAGCTAGGGTTCTAAAACTACAGCTAGGAACTTTTTCAAATAAAGGGTCATTTTTCACTGTGAAATTGCGGTGTGTCCACGTTGCGTTTTGCGCTATTTCCTGTCGCGGGCACTAGCCCTACCCACACATGAGAGGTACCATTTTTCTTGGAAGACCTTGGGGAATGCAGGGTGGGTGGAAATTTGTGGATCCACCCAGATTCCAGAACTTTCCACCACAGAAATCTGATGAAAATGTGGGTTTTTTGACAGTTTTTTAGGTTTGCAAGGGATTCTGGGTAACAGAACCTGGTGAGAGCCAGTCAAGTCACCCCATCCTGGATTTCCCTGGGTGTCTAGTTTTAAAACATGTATAGGTTTGCTAGGTTCCCCTAGGTGCCGGCAAAGCTAGGGTTCAAAATACAGCTAGGCACTCTGCAAAAAAAGGGTCATTTTTCACTTTGAAATTGTGGTGTGTCCACTTTGTGTTTAGCGCCGTTTCCTGTCATGGGCACTAGGCTTACCCACACAAATGAGGTACCATTTTTCTTGGAAGACTTAGGGGAACGAGGGGTGGGTGGAAATACGTGGATCCACGCAGATTCCAGAACTTTCCACCACAGTAATATGAGGAAAATTTGTTTTTTTGACAATTTGTTAGGTTTGCAAGGGATTCTGGGTAACAGAACCTGGTGAGAGCCAGTCAAGTCACCCCATCCTGGATTTCCCTGGGTGTCTAGTTTTCAAAAATGTATAGGTTTGCTAGGTTCCCCTAGGTGCCGGCAAAGCTAGGGTTCAAAATACAGCTAGGCACTTTGCAAAAAAATGGTTATTTTTCACTGTGAAATTGTAGTGTGTCCACGTTGCGTTTTTTGCCGTTTCCTTTCATGGGCACTAGGCTTACCCACACAAGTGAGGTACCATTTTTTTCGGAGGACTTTGGGGGAAGAGGAGTGGGTGGAAATATGTGGATCCACGCAGGTTCCAGAATTTTCAACCACAGAAATATGAGGAAAATGTGTTTTTTGGACAATTTTGTAGGTTTGGAAGGAATTCTGGGTAACAGAACCTGGTGAGAGCCAGTCAAGTCACCCCATCCTGGATTCCGCTGGGTGTATATCTAAAAAAACATTTATAGGTTTGCTCGGTTTTCCTTGGTGCCGGCAGAGCTAGGGTTCACAATACAGCTAGGCACTTTTCAAAAAAAGGGTTATTTATCACTGGGAAATTGTGGTGTGTCCACGTCGCGTTTTGTACCATTTCCTGTCGCGGGCACTAGGCCTACCCACACAAGTGAGGTACCATTTTTCTTGGAAGACTTTGGGGAACGCGGGGTGGATGGAAATTTGTGGATCCATGCCGATTCCAGAATTTTTCACCACAGAAATGTGAGGAAAATGTGTTCTTTTTGACAATTTTTTAGGTTTTCCATTGATTCTGGGTAACAGAACCAGGTAAGAGCCAGTCAAGGCACCCCATCCTGGATTCCCCTTGGTGCTAGGTTTCAAAAATGTATAGGTTTGCTAGGTTTCCCTAGGTGCCGGCAGAGCTATTGTTCAAAATACAGCTAGGAACGTTGCAAAAAAAGGGTCATTTTTCACTTTGAAATTGTGGTGTGTCCACGTGGCGTTTTGTGCCGTTTCCTGTCGCGGGCACTAGGCCTACCCACACAAGTTAGGTACCATTTTTCTTGGAAGACTTTGGGTAACGTGGGGTGGTTGGAAATTTGTGGATCCACGCAGATTCCAGAACTTTCCACCACAGAAATCTGAGTAAAATGTGGCTTTTTTGACAGTTTTTTAGGTTTGCAAGGGAATCTGGGTAACAGAACATGGTGAGAGCCTGTCAAGTCACCCCATCCTGGATTTCCCTGGGTGTCTAGTTTTTTAAAATGTATAGGTTTGCTAGGTTTCCCTAGGTGCCGGTAAAGCTAGGGTTCAAAATTTAGCTAGGCACGTTGCAAAAAAAGGGTCATTTTTAACTGTGAAATTGTGGTGTCTCCACGTTGCGTTTTGCGCCGTTTCCTGTCATGGGCACTAGGCCTACCCACACAAGTGAAGTAGTATTTTTCTTGGAAGACTTTGGGGAATGCGGGGTGGGTGGAAAATTGTAGATCCACGCAGATTTCAGAACTTCCCACCACAGAAAAGAAAGGAAAATGTGTTTTTTCTGTCAATTTTTTAGGTTTGCCATTGATTCTGGGTAACAGAACCTGGTGAGAGTCAATCATGTCACACCATCCTGGATTCCCCAGGGTGTCTAGTTTTCAAAAATGTATAGGTTTGCTAGGTTTCCCTAGGTGCCGGTAAAGCTAGGGTTCAAAATATAGGTAGGAACTTTGCAAAAAAAGGGTCATTTTTCACAGTGAAATTGTGGTGTGTCCACGTTGCGTTTTGCGCTGTTTCCTGTCTTGGGCACTAAGCCTACCCACACAAGTGATGTACCATTTTTCTCAGAAGACTTTGTGGAACGCGGGGTGGGTGGAAATTCTTGGATCCACACAGATTCCAGAACTTTCCACCACAGAAATTTGAGGAAAATTTGATTTTTTTGACAATTTTCAAGGTTTGCAAAGTATTCTGGGTAACAGAACCTGGTGAGAGCCGGTTAAGTCACCCTATCCTGGACTGCCCTGGGTGTCTAGATTTTAAAAAATTATAGGTTGCTAAGTTTCACTAGGTAACGACAGAGCTAGGGTTCTAAAATTACGGCTAGGAACTTTTTCAAATAAAGGGTCATTTTTCACTGTGAAATTGTGGTGTGTCCACGTTGCGTTTTGCGCTATTTCCTGTCGCGGGCACTAGCCCTACCCACACATGAGAGGTACCATTTTTCTTGGAATACCTTGGGGAATGCGGGGTGGGTGGAAATTTGTGGATCCACGCAGATTCCAGAACTTTCCACCACAGAAATCTGATGAAAATGTGGGTTTTTTGACAGTTTTTAAGGTTTGCAAGGGATTCTGGGTAACAGAACCTGGTGAGAGCCAGTCAAGTCACCCCATCCTGGATTTCCCTGGGTGTCTAGTTTTAAAAAATGTATAGGTTTGCTAGGTTCCCCTAGGTGCCGGCAAAGCTAGGGTTCAAAATACAGCTAGGCACTCTGCAAAAAAAGGGTCATTTTTCACTTTGAAATTGTGGTGTGTCCACTTTGTGTTTAGCGCCGTGTCCTGTCGCAGGCACTAGGCCTACCCACAGAAGTGAGGTACCATTTTCTTGGAAGTCTTAGGGGAACGAGGGGTGGGTGGAAATACGTGGATCCACGCAGATTCCAGAACTTTCCACCACAGTAATATGAGGAAAATGTGTTTTTTTGACAATTTGTTAGGTTTGCAAGGGATTCTGGGTAACAGAACCTGGTGAGAGCCAGTCAAGTCACCCCATCCTGGATTTCCCTGGGTGTCTAGTTTTCAAAAATGTATAGGTTTGCTAGGTTCCCCTAGGTGCCGGCAAAGCTAGGGTTCAAAATACAGCTAGGCACTTTGCAAAAAAATTGTCATTTTTCACTGTGAAATTGTGGTGTGTCCACGTTGCGTTTTGTGACGTTTCCTGTCATGGGCACTAGGCTTACCCACACAAGTGAGGTACCATTTTTTTCGGAAGACTTTGGGGGAAAAGGAGTGAGTCGAAATATGTGGATCCACGCAGGTTCCAGAACTTTCCACCACAGAAATGTGAGGAAAATGTGTTTTTTGGACAATTTTGTAGGTTTGGAAGGAATTCTGGGTAACAGAACCTGGTGAGAGCCAGTCAAGTCACCCCATCTTGGATTCCGCTGGGTGTCTATCTAAAAAAACATTTATAGGTTTGCTCGGTTTTCCTTGGTGCCGGCAGAGCTAGGGTTCACAATACAGCTAGGCACTTTGCAAAAAAAGGGTGATTTATCACTGGGAAATTGTGGTGTATCCACGTTGCGTTTTGTACCATTTCCTGTCACGGGCACTAGGCCTACCCACACAAGTGAGGTACCATTTTTCTTGGAAGACTTTGGGGAACGAGGGGTGGATGGAAATTTGTGGATCCATGCCGATTCCAGAATTTTTCACCACAGAAATGTGAGGAAAATGTGTTCTTTTTGACAATTTTTTAGATTTTCCATTGATTCTGGGTAACAGAACCAGGTAAGAGCCAGTCAAGGCACCCCATCCTGGATTCCCCTTGGTGCTAGGTTTCAAAAATGTATAGGTTTGCTAGGTTTCCCTAGGTGCCGGCAGAGCTATTGTTCAAAATACAGCTAGGAACGTTGCAAAAAAAGGGTCATTTTTCACTGTGAAATTGTGGTGTGTCCACGTGGCGTTTTGTGCCGTTTCCTGTCGCGGGCACTAGGCCTACCCACACAAGTTAGGTACCATTTTTCTTGGAAGACCTTGGGGAACGTGGGGTGGTTGGAAATTTGTGGATCCACGCAGATTCCAGAACTTTCCACCACAGAAATCTGAGGAAAATGTGGGTTTTTTGACAGTTTTTTAGGTTTGCAAGGGAATCTGGGTAACAGAACACGGTGAGAGCCTGTCAAGTCACCCCATCCTGGATTTCCCTGGGTGTCTAGTTTTTAAAAATGTATAGGTTTGCTAGGTTTCCCTAGGTGCCGGTAAAGCTAGGGTTCAAAATTTAGCTAGGCACTTTGCAAAAAAAGGGTCATTTTTCACTGTGAAATTGTGGTGTCTTCACGTTGCGTTTTGCGCCGTTTCCTGTCATGGGCACTAGGCCTACCCACACAAGTGAAGTAGTGTTTTTCTTGGAAGACTTTGGGGAACGTGGGGTGGCTGGAAAATTGTACATCCACGCAGATTTCAGAACTTCCCACCACAGAAAAGAAAGGAAAATGTGTTTTTTCTGTCAATTTTTTATGTCTGCCATTGATTCTGGGTAACAGAACCTGGTGAGAGTCAATCAAGTCACACCATCCTGGATTCCCCAGGGTGTCTAGTTTTCAAAAATGTATAGGTTTGCTAGGTTTCCCTAGGTGCCGGTAAAGCTAGAGTTCAAAATATATGTAGGAACTTTGCAAAAAAAGGGTCATTTTTCACTGTGAAATTGTGGTGTGTCCACGTTGCGTTTTGCGCCGTTTCCTGTCTCGGGCACTAAGCCTACCCACACAAGTGATGTACCATTTTTCTCAGAAGACTTTGGGGAACGCGGGGTGGGTGGAAATATGTGGATCCACGCAGGTTCCAGAATTTTCCACCACAGAAATGTGAGGAAAATGTGTTTTTTGGACAATTTTGTAGGTTTGGAAGGAATTCTGGGTAACAGAAGCTGGTGAGAGCCAGTCAAGTCACCCCATCCTGGATTCCGCTGGGTGTCTATCTAAAAAAACATTTATAGGTTTGCTCGGTTTTCCTTGGTGCTGGCAGAGCTAGGGTTCACAATACAGCTAGGCACTTTGCAAAAAAAGGGTTATTTATCACTGTAAAATTGTGGTGTGTCCACGTTGCGTTTTGTACCATTTCCTGTCGCGGGCACTAGGCCTACCCACACAAGTGAGGTACCATTTTTCTTGGAAGACTTTGGGGAACGTGGGGTGGATGGACATTTGTGGATCCATGCCGATTCCAGAATTTTTCACCACAGAAATGTGAGGAAAATGTGTTCTTTTTGACAATTTTTTAGATTTTCCATTGATTCTGGGTAACAGAACCAGGTAAGAGCCAGTCAAGGCACCCCATCCTGGATTCCCCTTGGTGCTAGGTTTCAAAAATGTGTAGGTTTGCTAGGTTTCCCTAGGTGCTGGCAGAGCTATTGTTCAAAATACAGCTAGGAACGTTGCAAAAAAAGGGTCATTTTTCACTGTGAAATTGTGGTGTGTCCACGTGGCGTTTTGTGCCGTTTCCTGTAGCGGGCACTAGGCCTACCCACACAAGTTAGGTACCATTTTTCTTGGAAGACCTTGGGGAACGTGGGGTGGTTGGAAATTTGTGGATCCACGCAGATTCCAGAACTTTCCACCACAGAAATCTGAGGAAAATGTGGGTTTTTTGACAGTTTTTTAGGTTTGCAAGGGAATCTGGGTAACAGAACATGGTGAGAGCCTGTCAAGTCACCCCATCCTGGATTTCCCTGGGTGTCTAGTTTTTAAAAATATATAGGTTTGCTAGGTTTCCCTAGGTGCCGGCAGAGCTAGGGTTCACAATACAGCTAGGCACTTTGCAAAAAAAGGGTGATTTATCACTGTGAAATTGTGGTGTATCCACGTTGCGTTTTGTACCATTTCCTGTCGCGGGCACTAGGCCTACCCACACAAGTGAGGTACCATTTTTCTTGGAAGACTTTGGGGAACGTGGGGTGGGTGGAAAATTGTAGATCCACGCAGATTTCAGAACTTCCCACCACAGAAAAGAAAGGAAAATGTGTTTTTTCTGTCAATTTTTTAGGTTTGCCATTGATTCTGGGTAACAGAACCTGGTGAGAGTCAATCAAGTCACACCATCCTGGATTCCCCAGGGTGTCTAGTTTTCAAAAATGTATAGGTTTGCTAGGTTTCCCTAGGTGCCGGTAAAGCTAGAGTTCAAAATATATGTAGGAACTTTGCAAAAAAAGGGTCATTTTTGACTGTGAAATTGTGGTGTGTCCACGTTGCGTTTTGCGCAGTTACCTGTCTCGGGCACTAAGCCTACCCACACAAGTGATGTACCATTTTTCTCAGAAGACTTTAGGTAACGCGGGGTGGGTGGAAATATGTGGATCCACGCAGGTTCCAGAACTTTCCACTACAGAAATGTGAGGAAAATTTGTTTTTTGGACAATTTTATAGGTTTGGAAGGGATTCTGGGAACAGAACCTGGTGAGAGCCAGTGAAGTCACCCCATCCTGGATTCCGCTGGGTGTCTATTTAAAAAAACATTTATAGGTTTGCTAGGTTTTCCTTGGTGCCGACAGAGCTAGGGTTCAAAATACAGCTAGGCACTTTGCAAAAAAAAGGGTCATTTTTCTATGTGAAATTGTGGTGTGTCCACGTTGCGTTGTGCGTCGTTTCCTGTTGCGGGCACTAGGCCTACCCACACAAGTGAAGTAGTATTTTTCTTGGAAGACTTTGGGGAACACTGGGTGGGTGGATATTTGTGGATCCAAGCAGATTCAAGGACTTTTCACCACAGAAATGTGAGGAAAATGTGTTTTTTGGGATATTTTTTAAGGTTTGCCATTGATTCTGCATAACAGAACCTGGTGATAGTCAGTCAAGTCATGCCATCCTGGATTCCCCTGGGTGTCTAGTTTTCAAAAATGTATTGGTTTTCTAGGTTTCCCTGGGTGCCAGCACAGCTAGGGTTCAAAAACTACAGCTAGGCACTTTGCAAAAAAAGGGTCATTTTCAACTGTGAAATTGTGATGTGTCCACGTTGCGTTTTGCGCCATTTCCTGTCGTGGGCACTAGGCATACCCACACACATGAGCTAGCATTTTTCTTGGAAGACTTTGGGGAACGCGGGGTGTGTGGAAATTTGTGGATCCACGCAGATTCCAGAACTTTCCACCACAGAAATGTGAGGAAAATGTGTTTTTTTGACAATTGTTTAGGTTTGCAAGGGATTCTGGATAACAGAACCTGGTGAGAGCCAGTCAAGTCACCCCATGCTGGATACCCCTGGTAGTCTGTTTTTCAAAAATGTATAGGTTTGCTAGGTTTCCCTATGTGCTGGCAGAGCTAGGGTTAAACAACTACAGCTAGACACTTTGCAAAAAAAGGGTAATTTTTCTTTGTGAAATTTAGGTGTGTCCACGTTGCGTTTTGTGCCGTTTCCTGTCGTGGGCACTAGGCATACCCACACAGGTGAGGTACCATTTTTTTCGGAAGAATTTGGGGAAAGAGGGATGGGTGGAAATATGTGGATCCATGCAGGTTTCAGAACTTTCCACCACAGAAATGTGAGGAAAATCTTTTTTTGGACAATTTTTTAGGTTTTGAAGGGATTCTGGGAACAGAAGCTGGTGAGAGCCAGTCAAGTCACCCCATCCTGGATTCCGCTGGGTGTCTATTTAAAAAACATTGATAGGTTTGCTATGTTTCCTTAGGTACCGGCAGAGCTAGGGTTCAAAATACAGCTAGGCACTTTGCAAAAAAAGGGTCATTTTTCACGGTGAAATTGTGGTGTGTCCATGTTGCGTTTTGTGCCGTTTCCTGTCGTGGGCTATAGGCCTACCCACACAAGTGAGGTACCATTTTTCTTTGAAGACTTTGGGGAAATCGGGGTGGTTGGAAATCTGTGGATCCACGCAGGTTCCAGAACTTTCCACCACAGAAATGTGAGGAAAATGTGTTTTTTTGGTCAAGTTTTAGGTTTGCAAGGGATTCTGGATAACAGAACCTGGTGAGAGCCAGTCAAGTCACCCCATCCTGGATTTCCCTGGGTGCCTAGTTTTTAAAAATGTGTAGGTTTGCTAGGCTTCCCTAGGTGCCTGTAAAGCTAGGGTTCAAAATCTAGCTAGGCACTTTGCAAAAAAAGGGTCATTTTTCACTGTGAAATTGTGGTGTCTCCACGTTGCGTTTTGCGCCGTTTCCTGTCATGGGCACTAGGCCTAACCACACAAGTGAAGTAGTATTTTTCTGGGAAGACTTTGGGGAACGTGAGGTGGGTGAAAAATTGTGGATCCACACAGATTTCAGAACTTCCCACCACAGAAAAGAAAGGAAAATGTGTTTTTTCTGTCAATTTTTTAGGTTTGCCATTGATTCTGGGTAACAGAACCTGGTGAGAGTCAATCAAGTCACACCATCCTGGATTCCCAAGGGTGTCTAGCTTTCAAAAATGTATAGGTTTGCTAGGTTTCCCAAGGTGCCGGTAAAGCTAGGGTTCAAAATATAGGTAGGAACTTTGCAAAAAAAGGGTCATTTTTCACTGTGAAATTGTGGTGTGTCCACGTTGCGTTTTGCACCGTTTCCTGTCTCGGGCACTAAGCCTACCCACACAAGTGATGTACCATTTTTCTCAGAAGACTTTGGGAAATGCGGGGTGGGTGGAAATTCTTGGATCCACACAGATTCCAGAACTTTCCACCACAGAATTTTGAGGAAAATGTGATTTTTTTGACAAGTTTTTAAGGTTTGCAAGGTATTCTGGGTAACAGAACCTGGTGAGAGCCGGTTAAGTGACCCTATCCTGGACTGCCCTGGGTGTCTAGATTTAAAACATTTATAGGTTGCTAGGTTTCGCTAGGTAACGGCAGAGCTAGGGTTCTAAAACTACAGCTAGGCACTTTTTCAAATAAAGGGTCATTTTTCACTGTGAAATTGCGGTGTGTCCACATTGCGTTTTGCGCCTTTTCCTGTCGAGGGCATTAGCCCTACCCACACATGAGAGGCACCATTTTTCTTGTAAGACCTTGGGGAACGCGGGGTGGGTGGAAATTTGTGGATCCAAGCAGATTCCAGAACTTTCCACCACAGAAATCTGAGGAAAATGTGGGTTTTTTGACAGATTTTTAGGTTTGCAAGGGATTCTGGGTAACAGAACCTGGTAAGAGCCAGTCAAGTCACCCCTTCCTGGACTTCCCTGGGTGTCTAGTTTTAAAAAATGTATAGGTTTGGTAGGTTCCCCTAGGTGCCGGCAAAGGGTTCAAAATACAGCTAGGCACTTTGCAAAAAAAGGGTCATTTTTCACTGTGAAATTTTGGTGTGTCCATGTTGCGTTTTGCTCCGTTTCCTGTCATGGGCACTAAGCTTACTCACACAAGTGAGGTACCATTTTTTTGGGAAGAATTTGGGGAAAGAGGGAGGGGTGGAAATATGTGGATCCATGCAGCTTCCAGAACTTTCCACCACAGAAATGTGAGGAAAATTTGTTTTTTTGACAATTTTTTAAGTTTGGAAGGGATTCTGGGAACAGAACCTGGTGAGAGTCAGTCAAGCCACCCCATCCTGGATTCCGCTGGGTGTCTATTTAAAAAACCATTTATAGGTTTGCTAGGTTTTGCTTGGTGCCGGCAGAGCTAGGGTTCAAAATACAGCTAGGCACATTGCAAAAAAAGGGTTATTTATCACTGTGAAATTGTGGTGTGTCCACGTTGCGTTTTGTACCATTTCCTGTCACGGGCACTAGTCCTACCCACACAAGTCAGGTTCCATTTTTCTTGGAAGACTTTGTAGATCCACGCCGATTCTAGAACTTTTCACCACAGAAATGTGAGGAAAATGTGTTCTTTTTGACAATTTTTTAGGTTTTCCATTAATTCTGGGTAACAGAACCCTGGTGAGAGTCAGTCAAATCACGCCATCCTGGATTACCCTGGGTGTCTAGTTTTCAAAAATGTATAGGTTTGCCTGGGTGCCAGCACAGCTAGGGTTCAAAAACTACAGCTAGGCACTTTGAAAAAAAGGGTCATTTTTCACTGTGAAATTGTGGTGTGTCCACGTTGCGTTTTGTACCATTTCCTGTCACAGGCACTAGTCCTACCCACACAAGTCAGGTTCCATTTTTCTTGGAAGACTTTGGGGAACGCGGGGTGGATGGAAATTTGTGGATCCACGCCGATTCTAGAACTTTTCACCACAGAAATATGAGGAAAATGTATTATTTTGACAATTGTTTAGGTTTGCAAGGGATTCTGGATAACAGAACCTGGTGAGAGCCAGTCAAGTCACCCCATCCTGGATACCCCTGGTAGTCTGTTTTTCTAAAATGTATAGGTTTGCTAGGTTTCCCTATGTGCCGGCAGAGCTAGGGTTAAAAAACTACAGCTAGGCACTTTGGAAAAAAAGGGTCATTTTTCACTTTGAAATTGTGATGTGTCCACTTTGTGTTTAGTGCCATGTCCTGTCGCAGGCACTAGGCCTACCCTCAGAAGTTAGGTACCATTTTTCTCGGAAGACTATGGGGAACGAGGGGTGGGTGGAAATATGTGGATCGACGCAGATTCCAGAACTTTCCACCACAGAAATATGAGAAAAATTTGTTTTTTTGGACAATTTTTTAGGTTTGCAAGGGATTCTGGGTAACAGAACCTGGTGAGAACCAGTCATGTCACCCCATTCTGGATTTCTTTGGGTGTCTAGTTTTAAAAAATGTATAGATTTGCTATGTTCCCCTAGGTGCCGGCAAATCTAGGGTTCAAAATACAGCGAGGCACTTTGCAAAAAAAGGGTCATTTTTCACTGTGAAATTGTGGTGTGTCCACGTTGCGTTTTGCTCCGTTTCCTTCCATGGGCACTAGGCTTACTCACAAGTGAGGTACCATTATTTTCAGAAGAATTTGGGGATAGAGGGATGGGTGGAAATATGTGGATCCATACAGGTTCCAGAACTTTCCACCACAGAAATGTGAGGAAAACTAGATTTTTGGCAATTTTTTAGGTTTTTGAAGGGATTCTGGGAACAGAACCTGGTGAGAGCCAGTCAAGTCACCCCATCCTGGGTTCCGCTGGGTGTCTATTTAAAAAACATTGATTGGTTTGCTAGGTTTTCCTTGGTGCCGGCAGAGCTAGGGTTCAAAATACAGCAAGGCACTTTGCAAAAAAAGGGTCATTTTTCACGGGGAAGTTGTGGTGTGTCTATGTTGCGTTTTGTGTCGTTTCCCGTCGTGGGCAATAGGCCTACCCACACACGTTGAGGAAACTCGATTTTCGATCTCGATCGTATCGAGTCGCCATTTTGTGTTCCGCTGCCATTTTTTGTTGCCCTCACTCAGGCAGCACGGCGTACGAGGTCTTTTCTGCTTTTCCTGCGGCATCGTGTCAAAATAGCCTTCTGCTTCTGTTTACGAACTGGTGTCAGGGACTTGCCGAGTCCACTAATCCCTGTCTGGTCTGACTAATCCCTGTCTCAACTATTTGTTGGTTCGCACCATTCTTTCCTGACTTTATCTTATCTTCTGGCCTTCGCCGTTCTCTGCTCATATTCTCTCGTTTTACAACTGTCCTCCAAAACACACAAATGTATCTTGCCACCTGCAAGTCAGTTGCGGACACGTTAATGAATTAACCTGTGGGGAGGGGTGACAAACACAGTTGGAGGAGAGGCTTCTTCGAGTTATTCGATACCTTATTTCTCAAGTTCTTTTCATTGGTAAAACTTTGTTTTCGAGGTCTTCTTATTGGCTCTTTATGTATGTATTGGGAGTGTTCTTGGTTAATCTGTATGTCATCCACGTACTATAATAGATTGTGCGCCACGGAAGGAAGTGGCAGTCTCCTGAGAACATACCGAGTGTACTTCTAGGACAACTGTACTTAGCTGCAGCTAATAAATCTGATCTTCTATGCCCAACAGAGTGTCCCGTGTCTCTGTTAGATAAAGCAAGTGGACCCAGGAGATTAAGGTGTTTCCCGCGCCGCCAGACCCATAAGGTTTCTGGTTCTTCAAATGGCGCCCAACGTTGGGCGGCTTCAGAGGCAGTAGTCCTGCCTGAAGGTCGTGAGGAGCCCCACAAGAAAATTCCGGAGGAATCGCGAGCCACATCAAGCGACCCATGTATGTCGAAGTGGTCCGAAGGTCTTTTTCGGTGCGGTTTCTCCTTCCTGACAGCTGCTGACGACTGCTGCCCTGACTGCCGCCTTGCTTTGGCCCTGCTTTGGTGATGTATGGTAAGGCGAGACGTTAGACGGGTCTCTGTTGGCGTAAGAAGACACTTAGTTAAGTATTGGTGGTGGGTAGCTCCCACTATTTTGTTTGGTCCTTTGGGTCTTTGATTCGGCTATTGCAAAAGCCGAAGCCGAGGGGTGAGTACATTTGTGCTGTGTTAATTGATTTAACCCCCTTGATGTTTGTGAAAAGTCCAGTGAAATATGATGCCTGGTCTGAGTAAGTTTAGGAAGTTTTGTTGCTTTGGTTGTGATAGGGACTCCCGGCTGGAGGACTCTTGTCCAATTCCTTCGGTTGGAACTCCCACTTATGAGCTCTATTCTAAACATGGTGTTGGCCCCATTGCCTTTAATGAGGCATGGATCCGATACACAAAGAACGATGGTGTTTTGCAGTGGCCACAGAACGGTAGCTTTGAGCCTGACATATTAGATAATTTGGAAGCAATTTTGTTTAAAAGAAAAGCCCGGCCGGCAATGTTTGACTCTTTCCGCCTTTGGCGTAAGGAAACCAAACAGAGAGAAATTAAGCAGGCAAAACGAGATAAGAAAGCACAAGGTATAACGATTATACAGGCTGCCCAGCAGTTTAAAGATAATGAGATCGATCGTGAAATGGAAATTTCAGAGAGACAGCATCGTATGGCGATAGATAAATGCTATCCGGTGTTGCCTATTTCCCCTTCTGATAAAAGTAAGGAATTGGAGGAAGACCCTTTAATGTCTCACCTATTGAGATTGCCCCCACCCTATGTACAAGGTGCTAATGCACCCCCATTATTACAACCGGTTCAGCCATTAGTTGCGCCTCCGCCTGCTCCGGTTCTTCCGCATTTGCCCCTTCAAGCATTGCCGCCCCCACTTCCTTTGCCACCGGTTGCTTTACCTCCATCTCTTGAGCCACAATCTCCTTTGCCTTCGGCTCCTCTTATAACTGTCAGTTCTTCTCCTATTAGTTCGCCCAATACCTTGTCCCCTGTCCTTATGTCCAATTCTCCTACTGTCCGATCACAGATACTGTTTCTGGGTTTCTGTCTCCTTTCTTTGAGACTCTTAACATGTCTCCGTTTTTTTCTCGAAGACAGTCTCGTAGTCAGCTTCCAGCCTTCGATGAACGGGTGGTATTGGACTCTCTCACTCGCAAATGGATCGAGAAAGGTCCCTTATATAGTGTGAACGATATTTTGGCTACCTTTCATCAGTGGGAAGCGCCCACGCAGAGATATGTTTTTAATGTTGTGTGCGACACTCTTGTTAAAGGATGGGAGGATATGGATTGGGTTCAGTCCCTCAGGGTCTGTTGGATGTTCAGGCTAATTTCGACAAGGGACTCATTGTGGGTCCTAAGATTGAGGACGCCGTAAAGACACTTGTCTCTTTTAGATCCTTATTATTCTCGCAAACTTTCTTTGATTCCGATCCTGCTGTTAGGCTGACATCCAAACATTATCCAATGAGAGAGGTTCCTCCAGTATGGAGAGAAGCGGTTCCAGCAGTAGGCGCTAATCCAGCCATTCCCGCACACTTCCAGCGTATATGGGTACATGTCCCCTGGAAAAGATCTGAAGTTTTGGCTCTTAAACAGTCAGTAACAGATCCCCGTAAAAACCCTGCTGGTTATTATAAAGAATTGTCTCAGACTGTTGATGCCTGTTGTGAGAAGTTGGCCAGGTATATGATGTTCACTAGTTAAAGTGACCACCTTGTACCATGCCAAGCAACCCTTATGGTGTGGTTGTAAGTCAACCTTTTCGGACTAGCTGCCCTAGTGGTAGCGTAGGCTAAGCAGTCTTTGAGGCTAAACTCGTGAAGCGTGTTAAGCAGGCTTTTACCAAATGTAACCCCCCTTTATACCAATGAAAGGACACCACACAGATATACATTGAAAATATATATGTATTTATTTCTCAAAGTATCCCCTAGACTCTTTATGAGCACAGGAGCACAAATCGTTAAACAAGATTACAGTAGAATACACAGAAGTTGCACTTTATATGGATAGGCCCTGGTGGCCGCTCAAACCATATACCAAAATAGTGGTATAAGTACCACGAACAGAAAAGGGAAAAGGCCTAGGGCCTCTAGAATCGCTGGGCCTACAGGGAGCTAACTTTGGTTAGTGACCAGGAGGTCCACAGGTTGCGTGTGCACAGCAAATAGTCACACGCGGGCTCCCATAGGTTTTCTATGGGTGCGTAAAAGTTACAAAGTTACTGCAAAAAGGATCTTCCGGATGGACTATGAACTCAAGATTGGAAACACAGACACTAGAAATGTTACTCTACACTTGGGCACCGCAGTGCCAGCTTTACCTCACCCACAGGAAGCGGGTGCGTAGGTGTCGAAGTGCGTCGGGTTTCATCTATCTGTTCAATGGAGCCTGTGGACAAAGATGCTGCAGGCGGTCGGTCCAGAAGGGATGCGGTGGATCCAAGGGTGGATCGGAGTTGTAGAAGACCTGTAAGCAGAGGGGACAGTGTTCACAGTCACTAGCCAGTGACCAGCGTGGCACCAGGTGGGTACCAGACGATGTCGGGTGCAAACAGGAAGAAAGGTATAGATTGTCTCTGCAGCCACGTGGTCCCTGAAGGTCGACGACGTCCAGGAGTCGGTTCACGAGCTGTCCCACGCAGGCTCTCGCTGTCGGCGGTGTCGGCGACTTGATTGAAGCAAACAAGCCTTGGCAAAAGCAATTGTTGTGGAAAATGAAATAAGCTGATGGTTCTGACCAGCAAGGTCAGAGGGACGGCTCCTTTGGAGGGGAGCAGGGGCCAGTCTGGAGCAACCAGACCAGTGGTGTATTTCTTGAAGTTCGTCGCCAAGATGGCCACTAGCCAGCGGGCCAGCAACCAGTTAGGCGCGTCGCGTGGCAAAATGCAGAAGGGACCCACGCAGATCGTGGAGATGCTGGAGGGCTCACCTTTGGTGCAGATGCTGCTCGAGGGTTGGGCTTCTCAGGTTCCAAAGCTCAACTTGGAGGGAGCCTCAGTTGTTGCACTTGCAGCTTGTCATGGTCGTTTCAAGATGGCTGGCTCCACATGTCTCGTTGCCTCCACGGGTCTCTCTTTTTCAGGGACTGTGGATTGGGCGGTGAGAGGTCTGGAGGTCCAGGTCTTGTCAGTCTCTGGGCTCGGGCTCCGGCGGGAGGCGGCGGCAAAGCAGATGTTGATTCGCTGGATGGTGCTTGCGTTAGCAAGGTGGTCACTCCCTGACCACAGGGGAGATTGGCTTCAGTCCTCTGTGCGGCAGAGCGTCGAAGTTCCCGTCTTCTTCTTAGTTTCAAGTTGATTCCAGGATGTCTGAAGTCTTAGGACACAGCTCCTACCTTTAAGCGGATTCTAGGGGCCGGACTACCTGCTAGGTCCCTCCCTAAGGGTGGGACCAGGAAGGGGGGTGGTTACACCCCCAATCCTTTGTCCAGCTCACCCCAGGCCCAGGACTGGTGTGCCCCAGGACCGGATTGAACTGGCATATGCACCGAGGCTCCTTGTGAGCCTCAGGCATGTCTGGTTTCTTTCAAGCCCTACCTGACCAATACACAAAATCCTGTCTGGGGTGGTGCACGCACCTCCCCTGGCAGGAAACCCTTTGTCCACACCTCCCAAGCTGGAAGGACTCCCAGCAGCAGGAGGGCAGACTTGTGTCTGTGGTGGCAGCATCCATTTTGTGGAGCTGAGGCTATGTCTGATTTTACCCGGGTTTCAGGTACTGTACATGTCGTGTCCCTCTAGAAGGGTGGAATGCTAACCCCGTCGCCAGAATTGGCGAGGGGTTAGTATTCCAATTCGTATGACACCTTACTCGACATGTTTTGATAAAGCCAAACCAAAGATAGCATTTAACCGCGAGGTTCATAATGCACTTAAGAGTATATGGTATGACGATATCTGGAAACAGTAGAAGGAAGTTGTTCCGACCACTGCAGACAGGCTCAGCTCATGCCAGAGCACCATCTCACATGGAACCAAGCACTCTGCCTTCAGGATTGTTAAGGCCTGCCATAGGAGTGACTTATAGGTTAACATGTGTCCCATTTAAAGTTAGGTATAGGTATACTACACCTAAGTAAGAGGTGGTTACACCAACTTACCCCAGCTGAGTGATCAGCCAGTTGTGTCAAATTTGTTAGGCCAAGCCTGGGGTGGCATAATACATGCTTCAGCCCCTGGCAGGCCTTAGATACACCAATGCCCTGGGTACCTAGTGTACACTGGTACAGGGGCTCACAGGGTGATCCACTTCCAATTGGTTATGCACCTAGGGTGCATAGTGTAAATTTAGTAGAGAGAACAGCAGGCTGGGGGTCTGATTGGCAGGCCCACAGCCTCAATATGTCAAAAACCAGTGAAGCAAAAAGCAAAAATTTGGGGTGACCATAGGATAGCAGACCCTACTCTCCTACACAACCCCCCCCCCAAACGCAGGGACATTAAACTAGCCTTGACCAGTCTCGTCTTCATGTCCTAAGTGGAAGTACCTGGAGAGACCATCTGCATTCCCATGGTCAGTACCTGGCTGGTGCTCCACTGTAAAGTCCATCCCCTGTAGGGAAATGGACCACCTAAGCAGTTTGGGGTTTTCACCCTTCATCTGATTTAGCCACAAGAGGGGCTTATGGTCGGTCTGAATCTTGAAGTGAGTGCCAAACAAGTATGGCCTCAGCTTCTTCAGGGCCCACACCACAGCAAAGGCCTCCCTCTCAATAGCTGACCAATTCTTCTCTCTGGGGGTCAACCTTCTGCTAATAAAAGCAATGGGTTGGTCTTGACCATCTACATTAAGTTGTGACAGCACAGCTCCCACACCCAACTCAGAAGCATCTGTTTGGACAATAAACTCTTTGGAGTAGTCAGGACTTTTCAGGATAGGTGCAGAGCACATGGCCTCCTTCATGTCATCAAATGCCTTTTGACAGCTTACTGTCCACTGAACCTTTTTGGGCATCTTCTTGGATGTCAGATCATTAAGAGGAGTCACAATGGACCCATAGTTCTTAACAAACTTCCTGTAGTACCCAGTCAAGCCCAAGAAAGCTCGAACTTGAGTCTGGGTGGTTGGAGGGGACCAGTCCTTGATGGATTGTATCTTACTCTCCAGTGGTTGAACTTGGCCTCCACCTACAAGGTGGCCCAAATACACAACCTTACTCTGCCCTATCTGGCACTTAGTAGCCTTGATAGTGAGGCCTGCCTTTTGCAGAGCCTCAAGAGCCTTCTTCAGGTGGATCAGGTGATCCTCCCAGGTGGAGCTAAAGACAGCAATGTCATCAAGATATGCTGCACAAAAGTCATCCAACCCAGTAAGGACTTGGTTCACCAACCTTTGGAAGGTGGCAGGTGCATTCTTCAGACCAAAGGGCATCACCACAAATTGATAATGCCCACCTGGGGTTGAGAATGCTGTTTTGGCCTTAGACTCCTCAGCTAACCTGATTTGCCAATAGCCAGCTGTCAAGTCAAATGTGCTCAAAAACTTAGCAGAAGCTAGTTTGTCTATGAGCTCATCTGCCCTTGGAATAGGATGTGCATCTGTCCTGGTGACAGCATTGAGTCCTCTGTAATCCACACAGAACCTCATCTCTCTCTTGCCATCTTTGGTGTGAGGTTTGGGGAACAGAACCACTGGGCTAGCCCAGGGGCTCTCTGAGGGTTCAATGACACCTAATTCCAGCATTTTGTGTACCTCAGCCTTTATACAGTCCCTGACGTGGTCAGGTTGTCTGTAAAGCTTGTTCTTTATAGGCAGACTGTCACCAGTGTCCACCACATGGGTACACCAGTCAGTTTGGCTAGGTATCAAGGAAAACATGTGTTGAAATGATTGTAGAACTTGTCTACATTCAGTCTGCTGATGATCAGTGAGGTTGCCCCCAAGGGTCACTCCTTCAACTGAACCATCCTCAGGGTTCTGAGACAACAGGTCTGGGAGAGGGTCACTCTCTTCCTCCTGTCCCTCATCTGTAGCCATGAGCAAGCCCATGTCTGCCCTGTCAACATATGCTTTTAACCTGTTAACATGGAGTATCCTGTGGGGACTCCTGGGAGTTCCTAGGTCCACCAAGTAGGTGACCTCTCCCTTCTTTTCCAGGATTGTATGGGGTCCAGACCATTTGTCTTGGAGTGCTGCTGGGGCAACTGGCTCCAACACCCATACCTTCTGTCCTGGCTGAAACTCAACCAAGACAGCCTTTTGGTCATGCCAAGCTTTCTGTAAGGCCTGGCTTGCCTCAAGGTTTTTGGATGCCTTCTCCATATACTCAGCCATCCTGGAGTGGAGACCAAGTACATAGTCCACTATGTCTTGTTTAGGCTTTTTGAGAGGTAACTCCCATCCTTCCTTCACTAAACACAGTGGGCCTCTCACAGGGTGCCCAAACAACAATTCAAAGGGGCTGTAGCCAACTCCTTTTTGTGGGACCTCTCTGTAAGCAAACAGAAGGCAGGGTAGAAGGATGTCCCATCTTCGCCTGAGCTTTTCAGGTAATTCTTTGATCATACCCTTTAGGGTATTGTTGAATCTCTCAACAAGCCCATTGCATTGTGGGTGATAAGGGGTGGTGAACTTGTAGTTGACACCACATTCCTTCCACATAGCTGTCAAGTATCCTGACATGAAGTTGGTACCTCTGCCAGAAACCACCTCCTTAGGAAACCCCACTCTGGAGAATACTCCCAGCAGGGCCCTGGCCACAACAGGTGCTGTAGTGGTCCTAAGGGGAATTGCCTCTGGATACCTGGTGGCATGATCCACTACCACCAGTATAAATCTGTGCCCAGATGCAGTGGGAGGATCCATGGGACCCACTATATCTATTCCCACTCTTTCAAAGGGGACCCCCACCACAGGTAGTGGTATTAGGGGGGCCTTTGTTGTGCCACCTGATTTGCCACTGGCTTGGCAGGTCACACAGGAGCGACAAAACTCCTTTGTATCTTCATTCATGTGAGGCCAGTGAAAGTGAGGGACAAGCCTGTCCCAAGTCTTGTTCTGGCCTAAGTGTCCTGCTAAAGGAATATCATGGGCCAAGGTAAGAAGGAAGCCCCCAAATTGCAGAGGTATAACCAACCTCCTGGTTGCACCAGGCTTGGGGTCTCTAGCCTCTGAATAAAGGAGCCCTTCATCCCAATACACTCTATGGGTACCTTGAGCATTCCCAGCAGCCTCAGCAGCAGCCAGCTGTCTGGGGGTTCAAGAGAGGGACAGGATAACTGAGCCTGCCTCAAGTCAGCCCTTGAAGGTCCCCCTGTCCCCAGAAACTCAACCTGATCAGGTTCAAGCTCTTCAGGGACAGTTCCTTCAGGGTTCTCTAGATCAGCTTCCTGGGAAGGTTGATCATCACTCTGAGGCAGGGGGGAAGGCACAGCCTTGACCCTCCTGTTCTTCTTCTTGGTAGGTGCTTGGTCCATTGTTCCAGGATCCAAGACCTGTGGTTCAGTAAGGAACTTTTTGGCCTGTGACCTGGTCACAGCAAGGACATGTGGTGATATACCTAACATCTCTGCATGTGTCCTGTACTCCACTTCAGACCATAGAGAACTCTCTAGGTCATTGCCCAACAAACATTCTACTGGGAGGTCTGCACTAACCACAACCCTTTTGAGGCCAGTTACCCCTCCCCATGAGAAGTTAACAACTGCCACACTATGTGAAGTAGTGGCATTGCTGGCATTGGTCACCAGGTAATTCTCACCTGGTATGTACTGTCCAGGATCCACAAAGCCTGGTGTCACCATAGTGACACTGGCACATGTGTCCCTGTAGGCTTGAGCCACTTTTTCATTAATTAAAGGAGTCTGTCTGTACTTGCCCAGGTTACTGGGGCTCACAGTCAGGGACAAATCAATGTCCCCATCACAGATCAAGACTGCCTGTGTCAGGGTTCTGTCTAAGTCAGAATCTCCTTCAGTTCCCATAGTGATTCCCACTACACCCTTTGTCTGGGGACCAACACTGCTAACAGTAGTACTGGGAGCAGGTGCCTTAGGGGCAACAGTCTTGGGGGCTCCACCCTTTTTACAATCACTAGTCCAGTGAGTTGTATTCTTGCAATGATTGCACCAGGGTTTCTTTTGACTTCTGTCTTCTTCCCTTTAGGCTGGGACCCACCCTCTTTAGCAGTAGTTTGGGGCCCTGTTGAAGACTTCTGGTCTTTAGATTTCTGATCTCCACCCTTTTGGTCTGTTTTCTTCTGATCACCCCCTTGGCCCTGGTTCTGGTTCTTTTGCTTAACCCTGGTTCTGACCCATTTGTCTGCCTTCTTTCCCAATTCTTGGGGAGAGGTCAGATCAGAGTCAACCAAGTGTTGATGCAGTTGCTGGTTTTGACAGTAATTTAAAATCTGTTCTCTCATCATCAAATTGTACAATCCTGTATAATCAGATACCTTACTTCCCAGCAACCAACCCTCCAAAGCCTTAGTGGCACATTCAATGTATTCAGACCAGTCCTGAGTCTGTGTCTTCTGGGTGTCTCTGAACATTAACCTGTACTGTTCAGTGGTTAAGCCTAACCCATCAACTAGGACACTCTTCAGGACTCTGTAATTTCTGACATCCTCTTCTCTAACAGTGAGGAGTCTATCTCTGCCTCTCCCCTCAAAGGAGAGCCATAAGATTGCTGCCCACTGGTCTTCAGGAACCTGCTGCACTTTGCAGGCTCTCTCAAGAGCAGTCATCCATTTGTGGATGTCATCCCCACTTTTGTAGGGGGGCACAACCTTGGACAGGTTCCTATTATCAAAGACCCTATCTTTGTCCTTAGGGACAATGCTGCCACCAGTGGGTATAGACCCACTCTCTTTAGGTTGCCTAGCCTTGTTCAGTTTCTCTTCCATCAGGGCTACCTCTAGCTCCTGCTTCCTGATCCTCAGCTGGGCTTCCTGCATTCGGGCCTCATGCTCCCTCCTCTGAGGGGTGGTCATCCTTCACCTGGAGTGACCTTGAGAGCCTCTAGAGGTATGAGAAGCATTAGATTCACCTGAGTGATTTCTTTGCCTCCCAGACCCCTGGTTAAGTCCATTGGGGAGATCCAATGGGGTGATCCCATTGTCAGTCCCCAATAGCCTTAAGTTAGCTGGGCCACGTATAACACTTGGCACTGGGCTAGTTCTCCCTTCATCCTCACTACCTCCTGTATCCCCATCACTTTCCTCCTCTGTAGTATGATTCTCATCTAAGGGATGACTATTGGAAAGGGGTACTTCAGTAGCATCTTCAGAAGGGGGGCCTCCTGTTCCTGTCCCTAAGGGGCCTAACTGGGAGGCTTTCCTGAGAGCTTTCTGATCTTCATCAGCCTGTAAAAGCTCTCTGAGTTCAGCAGAAGTAGGATTATTGGGCTGTTTAAGGCCCCTGATATTTGCCAACTGCCTGAGCTCATTTTGATTTAGGGTAGCAAAGATGGACTAGCTGCCCTAGTGGTAACGTAGGCTAAGCAGTCTTTGAGGCTAAACTCATGAAGCGTGTTAAGCAGGCTGTTTTACCAAATGTAACCCCCCTTTATACCAATGAAAGGACACCACACAGATATATATTGAAAATATATATGTATTTATTTCTCAAAGTATCCCACCGCTGCCACCAATGTGAGAAGTTGGCCTGGTATATGATGTTCACTAGTCAACCTTTTCGGACTAGCTACCACTAGGGCAGCTAGTCCGAAAAGGTTGACTTACAACCACACCATAAGGGTTGCTTGGCATGGTACAAGGTGGTCACTTTAACTAGTGAACATCATATACCAGGCCAACTTCTCACACCTGTATTATGAATTTAGCGATATTGATATGTTGATGGGAAATGTAGTCCCACAAGCATTATGGGCTCGGATTCGTAGAGAGGATCACGCCCAAGCATTGGGTGGCGATTGGGCTGCTATAATTGCCGCAGATGCAGCCCAAGTGGGTGGTGCTAAGCCTGATGCTTTGATTTAAGAACTACCTGGTAGGATTATTGCCTTAATGAAAACGATGATGCCTCCCTTGCGAGTTAATTGGGATAAACTAGCTGCGTGTAAACAGAAGAAAGATGAGAGTGTCTCTGATTTCTTCACTCGTTTTGAAGGGACGTTTATTGATCACAGTGGTCAGGATATGACTACGGAAGGTGGACAGCGATTATTTGTAGATAAATTTGTATTTAATTTGCTTCCCGAGCTGTCACATAAGTTGTAAGACTCTGAAAGTTCATGGGCTGTTTCTTCCTCTGCGCAGATATTGGCTACTGCTCAATATTATGAGAACAGGGATAAAGAAGAGAAAGATAAGCAAGAGAAAAAGACTAATGAATTAAAAACAAAGGTTCTTCTGCAACAGGCTTATCCTCCCCGTCTTGCTCAGCGCCAGTTACAACTGCCTCCACAGTTCCAGAGGGTGTAGCAAAAGCCCGAGCCTTTTGTTCCGCGACCTTTATTAGGTCCTAATCAATGTGCCTATTGTAGAGAGGAAGGTCATTTTAAGAATAGTTGCCCGGTTTTATTACAGCATAGTGAGGGATCATCTGCTCCACGAGGTCGAGGTATTCATCAGTTAGCGCCCAGGGGTAGAGGTCGAGGTGTGTTGACCCAAGAACAGCGTTCCCTTCCTCCTCCGAAATCTATGAACTACTTCGATCAGCAGAATACTCAGTCTACCAAGTATTACAATGATGATTATCATGATGAAGGTGAAAATGAAAGCCTGCATGTTAACTAGGACAGCCATAGACAAAGTGAGGGAGTTGTATCGATTCCAGTAGATCAGAGTGGACCTTATGTTAATGTCACTACAATGGGTGTTTCAGAGCCATTCCTTATAGATACTGGTGCGATGAGAAGTTCTATCATTCACTCTAAACTCCCTGGGGCACCTTTGTCTGGCTCAACGAATGTATCAGTAGGATTTTCTGGCGCCCCAGTTCGTAATCTGGTCTCTAGCCCTCGACCTATTTCAATTGGCCCTTATGATTTGGAAGCTCCTCTGCTTTTAACAACTGGTTGCGGCGAGAATCTGTTGGGTTTGGATCTATTGAAAAGATTGCATGCAACGATACATTGTTCTCCTTCTGGTGTACATCTTACTTTGGGGCAGAAATTGACTTCTCCAATGTATTTGTCTAAAGATCAATTCCCACCTGAATTGCACTCTCTTCCTGCAACGCTTTGGGCTACGGGTCCAAATGATGTTGGCTGTCTTAAGATTCCGCCTTATGTTGTTACTCTCAAACCCAATGTTAAATTGCCACGTATTCCTCAATACAGAATTTCCAACGAAGGTGAAAGAGTGCTTTTGGATATCATTTATGATTTGGTTCAGAAGGGTGTGATTGAGGAAACGAGAGGAAATGTATGTAATAGTCCTATTCTTCCCGTTCTTAAACGCACTGACCCTTCTCAGCCTCCTGTTTATCGGTTTGTGATTGATCTTCGGGAGGTTAACAAAATTGTTGTACCGCAGTATCCTGTTGTCCCAGATATTACTGCCTTGTTAACTATGATACCTGCTTCAGCGGCTTGGTTTTCTGTCATTGATTTGAAGAATGCTTTCTTCAGCATTCCCATTGCCAAAGAGAGTAGGGATATTTGTGGTTTCTCTCTAGGAGGCCGATGTTTCCGGTTCAAGCGCGCACCCCAAGGCTATTGTGAAAGCCCCTCCATTTATAGTCAAGCTCTAAAATGTCAACTTGATGCTTTCCCTTTGCCCTCAGGTGCTACTCTTATTCAATATATGGATGATTTGTTAATTGCTGCTGATTCAGAGGATGTCTGCAGGAATGTGACTATTGCATTGTTACGTCACTTGTCTGATCTTATTCATAACGTTTCTACTTCTAAACTACAATATGTCCGTCGAGAGGTTACCTATTTGGGTCATCTCTTATCAAAGGAGGGAAGGCGATTAACCCCAGAACGAATTCAAGCAATTGCGCAAATGTCTGTGCCATCCACACAAAGAGAGGTGCGTGCCTTTCTGGGCATCACTTCTTATTGTAGGCAATGGATCCCGAACTTTTCCTTGCTGGCCAAACCTCTGTTAGCACTCACTTTGAAAGACACACCCCAACCCATTCCTTGGACTGACGAATGTCAAAAGAGTTTTACTGATTTACGTACTGCTCTGTGTTCTGCTCCTGTGTTGGGTACTCCAGATTACAGTATCCCTTCACGCTCTATGTCCATGAAAGAGAGAGTTGTGCGTTGTCAGTCCTGACACAACGATTTGGAGATAAACAGCGACCATGTGCCTATTTTTCAGCTACGTTAGATCCAGTAGCCAAGGCATTGCCTAGTTGTCTTAAAGCTACAGCAGCAGCAGCCATTTCTATTCGTCAGTCTGCTGGAGTGGTGCTAGATAATACTCTCATTGTTATGGTACCACATGCAGTGGATACCTTGCTAAACAGGACGAAAACGCAGCATCTTACGAGTGCTCGATTGTCTGGATATGAGCTGACGCTCTTGGCTAGTCATGTGCACATCAAACAATGTAACACTTTAAATCCAGCCACTTTGTTACCCCTTCCGAAAGAGGAAGATATTCAAGAACAACATGATTGTTTTCTCCGTACTGAGGAGGAGACAAAAGGTAGAATTGATTTGAAAGATACGCCGCTAGCGGATCCAGATGGGATCCTATGGGTGGATGGGTCTTGTTTCAAACTGCCGAATGGTGAGACAACTTCAGCTTATGCTGTTACTACCTTGCATACAATTGTGGAGACAGCACGCATCAGACATATTTCAGCTCAGGCAGCCAAACTGATAGCTTTGACCAGAGCGTGTGTATTATCTGAGGGAAAGAGAGTGAATGTGTATACCGACAGCCAGTACGCGTTCGGTGTGGTGCATAGTTTCGGACGTTTATGGAAGGAAAGAGGATTCCTTACCTCCCATGGTACTAAAATACAGCATGGTCAATTGGTGACTGATCTTCTTGAGTCACTTGCCCTGCCTACCCAGACAGCAATTGTGAAATGTAGTGCTCATAAGAAGATCACTGCTGAGGTTGGTCGTGGAAATGCTTTTGCGGACGAGGTAGCGAAAAAGACAGCCAGAGATGCTACAAGTCGCATGTATGTTGCGGGCCCTGCAAATTGGGTCAGGGAAAGAGGGATGTGTGAGGACACAATAGAAATGGTGAGATTGATTCAGGCCGATGCTACAGAGAAAGAGTTGAGAAAGTGGAAAGAGAGTACAGGAATGTTAGACGGAACGGGATGTTGGGTAGAGTTGTCAGAACACCAGCGTTGGCTGATACCAGACGCCTATGTACTGCCTGTAGTTACTATGGCGCATGGTCCAGCCCACATCAGTGTGAAAGGAATATGTAAACTTCTGGCTCCAGTGTGGCTGAATGAAGGGATTCCAAAATGTGCAGATAATGTGGTAAAGCATTGTATCATTTGCTTGATGTACAATTCGGGAAAGGGAACCCCAACTCCGGCAGGTCATTTTGCTCCCCCGACATATCCTTTTGAGGTGTTGCAAATCGACTATGTTCATATGGAGGGATGCAACAATCTCAAATATGTTCTAGTGGTGGTATGTGCCTTTTCCAGATGGATAGAGGCCTACCCTCTGAAAGACAACACTGCTTTGTCTACTGCCAAAGTCCTTTTGAAAGAGTTCTTTCCTAGGTTTGGTTTGTCGCTGTGAGAAGTTGGCCTGGTATATGATGCTCACTAGTTAAAGTGATCACCTTGTACCATGCCAAGCAACCCTTATGGTGTGGTTGTAAGTCAACCTTTTCGGACTAGCTGCCCTAGTGGTAGCGTAGGCTAAGCAGTCTTTGAGGCTAAACTCGTGAAGCGTGTTAAGCCAGCTGTTTTACCAAATGCAACCCCCTTTTATACCAATGAAAGGACACCACACAGATATATATTCAAAATATATATGTATTTATTTCTCAAAGTAACCCCTAGTCTCTTTATGAGCACAGGAGCACAAATCGTCAAACAAGATTACAGTAGAATACACAGAAGTTGCACTTTATATGGATAGGCCCTGGTGGCCGCTCGAACCATATACTAAAATAGTGGTATAAGTACCACGAACAGAAAAGGGAAAAGGCCTAGGGCCTCTAGAATCGCTGGGCCTACAAGGAGCTAACTTCAGTTAGTGACCAGGAGGTCCACGGGTGGCGTGTGCAGAGCAAATAGTCACACGCGTGCTCCCATAGGTTTCAATGGGTGCGTAAAAAGTACAAAGTTAGTGCAAAGAGGATCTTCCGGATGGACTAGGAACCCAAGATTTGGAACACAGGCACTAGAGATGTAATACTACACTTGGGCACAGGAGTGCCAGCTTTACCTCACCCACAGGAAGCGGGTGCATAGGCCTCGAAGTGCGTCGGGTTTCTTCTATCTGTTCCGTGGAGCCTGAAGACAAAGATGCTGCAGGCGGTCGGTCCGGGAGAGATGCGGTGGATCCAAGAGTGGATCGGAGATGTTGAAGACGTGTAAGCAGAGGGGACAGTGTTCACAGTCACTAGCCAGTGACCAGCGTGGCACCAGGTGGGTACCAGGCAATGTCGGGTGCAAACAGGAAGAAAGGTGTAGCTTGTCTCTGCAGCCACGTGGTCCCTGGAGGTTGACGACGCCCAGGAGTCGGTTCACAAGCTGTCCCACGCAGGTTCTCGCTGTCGGCGGTGTCGGCGACTTGATCGAAGCCAACAAGCCTTGGCAAAAGCAATTGTTGTAGGAGATGAAATAAGCTGATGGTTCTGACCAGCAAGGTCAGAAGGACTGCTCCTTTGGAGGGGAGCAAGGGCCAGTCTGGAGCAACCAGACCAGCGGTGTATTTCTTGAAGTTCGTCGCCAAGATGGCCACTAGCCAGCGGGCCAGCAACCGGTTAGGCGCGTCGAGTGGCAAAATGCAGAAGGGACCCACGCAGATCGTGGAGATGCTGGAGGGCTCACCTTTGGTGCAGATGCTGCTCGAGGGTTGGGCTTCTCAGATCCCAAAGCACAACTTGGAGGGAGCCTAGGTTGTTGCACTTGCAGCTTGTCGTCGTCGTTTCCAAGATGGCTGGCTCCACGTGTCTAGGTGCCTCCACAGGTCTCCTCTTTTCAGGGACTGTGGGTCGGGCGGTGAGAGGTCTGGAGGTCCAGGTCTTGTCAGTCTCTGGGCTCGGGCTCCGGCGGGAGGCGGCGGCAAAGCAGACGTTGATTCGCTGGATGGTGCTTGCGTTAGCAAGGTGGTCACTCCCTGACCACAGGGGAGATTTCCTTCAGTCTTCTGTGCAGCAGAATGTCGAAGTTCCCGTCTTCTTTTTAGTTTCAAGTTGATTCCAGGATGTCTGAAGTCTTAGGACACAGCTCCTACCTTTAAGCGGATTCTAGGGGCCGGACTACCTGCTAGGTCCCTCCCTATGGGTGGGACCAGGAAGGGGGGTGGTTACACCCCCAATCCTTTGTCCAGCTTGCCCCAGGCCCGGGACTGGTGTGCCCCAGGACCGGTTTGAACTGGCATATGCAACGAGGCTCCTTGTGAGCCACAGGCATGTCTGGTTTCTTTCAAGCCCTACCTGACCAATACACAAAATCCTGTCTGGGGTGGTGCATGCACCTCCCCTGGCAGGAAACCCTTTGTCCACACCTCCCAAGCTGGAAGGACTCCCAGCAGCAGGAGGGCAGACTTGTGTCTGTGGTGGCAGCATCCATTTTGTGGAGCTGAGGCTATGTCTGATTTTACCCGGGTTTCAGGTACTGTACATGTCGTGTCCCTCTAGAAGGGTGGAATGCCAACCCCGTCACCAGAATTGGCGAGGGGTTAGTATTCCAATTCGTATGACACCTTACTCGACATGTTTTGATAAAGCCAAACCAAAGATAGCATTTAACCGCGAGGTTCATAATGCACTTAAGAGTATATGGTATGACGATATCTGGAAACAGTAGAAGGAAGTTGTTCCGACCGCTGCAGACAGGCTCAGCTCATGCCAGAGCACCATCTCACATGGAACCAAGCACTCTGCCTTCAGGATTGTTAAGGCCTGCCATAGGAGTGACTTATAGGTTAACATGTGTCCCATTTAAGGTTAGGTATAGGTATACTACACCTAAGTAAGAGGTGGTTACACCAACTTACCCCAGCTGAGTGATCAGCCAGTTGTGTCAAATTGTTAGGCCAAGCCTGGGGTGGCATAATACATGCTTCAGCCCCTGGCAGGCCTTGGGTACACCAATGCCCTGGGTACCTAGTGTACACTGGTACAGGGGCTGACAGGGTGATCCACTTCCAATTGGTTATGCACCTAGGGTGCATGGAGTCCATTTTAAAGAGAGAACAGCCAGACTGAGATCCTGAATAGCAGGATCTCAGGCCAACTAAGTCGAAAAACCAGCTAGACACTAGGCAAAAATTTGGGGGTAACCATAGTCAGATATCCACCTTCCTACACAACCCCCCCCCCAAACAAAGGGA
Organism: Triturus cristatus; assembly: GCF_964204655.1. Lineage (NCBI taxonomy): Eukaryota > Metazoa > Chordata > Amphibia > Caudata > Salamandridae > Triturus > Triturus cristatus. Next base: position 1,640,183 of record NW_028187382.1, read on the forward strand.
GATAAGGCTGACCTTGACCAGGTAAGCCTATATTGCCCAAGTGGCCATATAAGGAGGAACCAGCACTGGCATGGTTACCCCCTGTCTCATGGTCCACTAAGCAATCCCTCACCCTAAGGGTATCAGAGGGTCTCCACCATAGGGAATCTCTACCTTTGGTGTGTCTTGGCAAAGTAAAAGGCTGGTGTTGAGATGGAGTACTGAAGTGAGTGTCCTCAAAGTGAGGCCTCAGCTTCCTCCAATCCCCCTCCACCATGGATGCCTTTCTTTCCTTAACTGAGTTGCACTGTGCTCTCAGGGTCAGCCTCTGGCTACCTAAAGCTGGAGGCTGGGTCCCTTTTGTGGGCTTACTGGAGGGACAGGTCAGGTCTGGGGCCCTAAGGTCCCATGTTTGCCTGTACCCAACAGAATGCCTCCGGGGGAGGTCCCTAACTACCTGTAAAGGAGATCCCTCAGGAATGTTTTTACCCATCACCTGACTAGGGCTACTAGCCAGGCAATCCTCATTCTTTTGATGGGGGGGTTCTTGTGGACAGGGGCCTTCTTGGGGTCCACTGGCCTCCCTGACCTCTGCAGCCCTGGGCTGACTGAGGCAGGGTAGAGAGAGGCAGGCTACCTGCACCAGACTGGGTCCCACCTTGGAAGGGGCCACTGACATCAGAGGCTCTGCCAGGCCAGGCCTGGCTACCTCTGGGGCAGTTCCTTCACAAGGGGTGAGGTCAGCTCCCTGAGGAGGCTGACTTTTTCCTAATGTCTGGGGAGAGGGAGACTTTTCTTCCTCCCCACTACTCTCTGTTTGTGTGGAGTGATCCATAGTTTCAGGCTTCACTACACCTATGTCAGTCTGAGTATAGGCTGAGACCATTGCAGCCTTGCCAACCTTTTCAGGGGGGCACTCAGTTTGTGTTTGAGCTGTGACTGTCACAGCTCTGCCAGTCTCTACAGGGAAGTCTGTCTGTGCCTGGGCTGTGGCTACCACTGCCCTTCCAACCTTTCCAGGGAGGAAATCTATTTGGACAGGGGTTGTGAATGGCACAACCCCAATACCCTTTTGTGAAAGGCCTACCATTTTAGAATGGGCGTCTTGTTCAACTCCAGCCCAAGCTGAGAGTTCTAAGTCATTCCCCAGTAAGCAGTCTACAGGCAAGGTTGGGGACACTGCCACCCTTTTAGGGCCAGTGACACCTCCCCAGCTGAGACATACCTCTGCCATGGGATGACTGTTCTGTTTGCCATCAATGTTAGTCACCTGGTAGGAGAAACCAGGCAAAAGCTGCTCAGAGGGAACTAGCCAATGGGCCACCATTGTGATGCTAGCTCCAGTGTCTCTGTAGGCCTCAGCTTTGGTACCATTGATGTAGGGCTCCTGTCTGTACCTACCCAAAGTGTTGGGACAGGCAGTGAAGTTGGCAAACCCCATGCCACCATCACAGACAAGAGTAGTTGCTGTAAGGGAATTGGCTAAGCCAGGGTCCCCCTGTGTTCCCCAAGTAAACCCACCCACATTTTTGGGGGCACTCCCACCACCTGGGGGATTACTGCTGACAGTAATAGGTGGTGTGACAGGAGTAATTGGAGGAACAGTTTTGTTTGTAGCCCTTGGGCAACTGCTGTCAGTTTTCCAATGCCCAGGAGTTTTACACTCATGGCAGTAAGGCTTTTTACCTGTGGTAGAGGAGGGAGCTTGGGACCCACCACCCTGTGTGGAGTTGTGGGGCCCTGAGGGAGATTTCTCTTTTGCTTTATCCCCACCCTTCTCTTGAGGTTTGGTGGTATCTTTCTTTTGGTCACCACCCTGATTCTTAGGCCTGATCCTGGTCCTGACCCATTTATCTGCCCTCTTTCCCAATTCTTGGGGAGAGGTCAAATCTGAGTCTACCAGGTGTTGATGGAGGAGCTGGTTTTGACAGTTACTTAAAATCTGTTCTCTCATCATCAAATTGTACAATCCTGTATAATCAGATACCTTACTTCCCAGCAACCAACCCTCCAAAGCCTTAGTGGCACATTCAACATATTCAGACCAGTCCTGAGTCTGTGTCTTCTGGGTGTCTCTGAACATTAACCTGTACTGTTCAGTGGTTAAGCCTAACCCATCAACTAGGACACTCTTCAGGACTCTGTAGTTTCTGACATCCTTCTCCCTAACAGTGAGGAGTCTGTCTCTGCCTCTTCCTTCAAAGGAGAGCCAGAGGATTGCTGCCCACTGGTCTTCAGGAACCTGCTGCACTTTGCAGGCTCTCTCAAGAGCAGTCATCCATTTGTGGATGTCATTCCCACTTTTGTAGGGGGGCACAACCTTAGACAGGTTCCTATTATCAAAGGCCCTATCTTTGTCCTTAGGGACAATGCTGCCACCAGTGGGTATAGACCCATTTTCTCTAGGTTGCCTAGCCTTGTTCAGTTTCTCTTCCATCAGGGCTACTTCTAGCTCCTGCTTCCTGATCCTCAGCTGGGCTTCCTGCATTCTGGCCTCATGTTCCCTCCTCTGAGGGGTGGTCATCCTTTTCCTGGAGTGACCTTGAGAGCCTCTAGAGGCATGAGAAGCATTAGAGTCACCTGAGCGATTCCTTTGCCTCCCAAGCCCCTGGTTAAGTCCACTGGGGAGATCCAATGGGATGATCCCATTGTCAGTCCCCAATAGCCTTAGTTTAGTTGGGCCAAGTATAACACTTGGCACTGGGCTAGTTCTCCCTTCATCATCACTACTCTCTGTATCCTCACCACTTTCCTCCTCTGTAGTATGGTTCTCATCTAAGGGATGGCTATTGGAAAGGGGTACTTCTGTAGCATCTTCAGAAGGGGGGCCTCCTGTTCCTGACCCTAAGGGGGCTAACTGGGAAGCTTTCTTGAGCTCTCTCTGATTTTCATCATTTTGCAAGAGTTCTCTGAGCTCAGCAGAGGTAGGGTTCTTGGGCTGTTGAAGGCCTCTAAGAGTTGCCAAATGCCTGAGCTCATTCTGGTTAAGGGTAGCAAAGATGGATGGTGCCCTCTGGGGGTCACTCTCAACAGAGATAGGTACATTGGACCCCTCTGCCCCAGCCATTGCTCTTAAGTGTGGGTGGATGTGTTGCAATCTACCTACACTTGGGTTTACCTACTAAACCTATCTAGTAGTTGTTCTCAGGGTGTGCTACTCCCTTTGCTCTACAACAACTAAGTTCAGTAGAACTTATTTTTATCTAATCTTGTTTTATATGTACCTACAGGTACCTATGTGATCTTTCAATTGGTAACCAAGAGATTACAATGGTAAAACACAGCAAGCTCAAATCCAACCGCTGCTCACCAATGTGAGAAGTTGGCCTGGTATATGATGCTCACTAGTTAAAGTGATCACCTTGTACCATGCCAAGCAACCCTTATGGTGTGGTTGTAAGTCAACCTTTTCGGACTAGCTGCCCTAGTGGTAGCGTAGGCTAAGCAGTCTTTGAGGCTAAACTCGTGAAGCGTGTTAAGCCAGCTGTTTTACCAAATGCAACCCCCTTTTATACCAATGAAAGGACACCACACAGATATATATTCAAAATATATATGTATTTATTTCTCAAAGTAACCCCTAGTCTCTTTATGAGCACAGGAGCACAAATCGTCAAACAAGATTACAGTAGAATACACAGAAGTTGCACTTTATATGGATAGGCCCTGGTGGCCGCTCAAACCATATACTAAAATAGTGGTATAAGTACCACGAACAGAAAAGGGAAAAGGCCTAGGGCCTCTAGAATCGCTGGGCCTACAAGGAGCTAACTTCAGTTAGTGACCAGGAGGTCCACGGGTGGCGTGTGCAGAGCAAATAGTCACACGCGTGCTCCCATAGGTTTCAATGGGTGCGTAAAAAGTACAAAGTTACTGCAAAGAGGATCTTCCGGATGGACTAGGAACCCAAGATTTGGAACACAGGCACTAGAGATGTAATACTACACTTGGGCACAGGAGTGCCAGCTTTACCTCACCCACAGGAAGCGGGTGCATAGGCCTCGAAGTGGGTCGGGTTTCTTCTATCTGTTCCGTGGAGCCTGAAGACAAAGATGCTGCAGGCGGTCGGTCCGGGAGAGATGCGGTGGATCCAAGAGTGGATCGGAGATGTTGAAGACCTGTAAGCAGAGGGGACAGTGTTCACAGTGACTAGCCAGTGACCAGCGTGGCACCAGGTGGGTACCAGGCAATGTCGGGTGCAAACAGGAAGAAAGGTGTAGCTTGTCTCTGCAGCCACGTGGTCCCTGGAGGTCAACGACGCCCAGGAGTCGGTTCACGAGCTGTCCCACGCAGGCTCTCGCTGTCGGCGGTGTCAGCGACTTGATCGAAGCCAACAAGCCTTGGCAAAAGCAATTGTTGTAGGAGATGAAATAAGCTGATGGTTCTGACCAGCAAGGTCAGAAGGACTGCTCCTTTGGAGGGGAGCAAGGGCCAGTCTGGAGCAACCAGACCAGTGGTGTATTTCTTGAAGTTCATCGCCAAGATGGCCACTAGCCAGCGGGCCAGCAACCGGTTAGGCGCGTCGAGTGGCAAAATGCAGAAGGGCCCCACGCAGATCGTGGAGATGCTGGAGGGCTCACCTTTGGTGCAGATGCTGCTTGAGGGTTGGGCTTCTCAGATCCCAAAGGAAAGCACAACTTGAAGGGAGCCTCGGTTGTTGCACTTGCAGCTTGTCGTTGTCGTTTCCAAGATGGCTGGCTCCACGTGTCTCGGTGCCTCCACGGGTCTCCTCTTTTCAGGGACTGTGGATCGGGCGTGAGAGGTCTGGAGGTCCAGGTCTTGTCAGTCTCTGGGCTCGGGCTCCGGCGGGAGGCGGCGGCAAAGCAGACGTTGATTTGCTGGATGGTGCTTGCGTTAGCAAGGTGGTCACTCCCTGACCACAGGGGAGATTTCCTTCAGTCTTCTGTGCAGCAGAATGTCAAAGTTCCCGTCTTCTTCTTAGTTTCAAGTTGATTCCAGGATGTCTGAAGTCTTAGGACACAGCTCCTACCTTTAAGCGGATTCTAGGGGCCGGACTACCTGCTAGGTCCCTCCCTATGGGTGGGACCAGGAAGGGGGGTGGTTACACCCCCAATCCTTTGTCCAGCTCGCCCCAGGCCTGGGACTGGTGTGCCCCAGGACCGGTTTGAACTGGCATATGCACCGAGGCTCCTTGTGAGCCACAGGCATGTCTGGTTTCTTTCAAGCCCTACCTGACCAATACACAAAATCCTGTCTGGGGTGGTGCATGCACCTCCCCTGGCAGGAAACCCTTTGTACACACCTCCCAAGCTGGAAGGACTCCCAGCAGCAGGAGGGCAGACTTGTGTCTGTGGTGGCAGCATCCATTTTGTGGAGCTGAGGCTATGTCTGATTTTACTCGGGTTTCAGGTACTGTACATGTCGTGTCCCTCTAGAAGGGTGGAATGCTAACCCCGTTGCCAGAATTGGCGAGGGGTTAGTATTCCAATTCGTATGACACCTTACTCGACATGTTTTGATAAAGCCAAACCAAAGATAGCATTTAACCGCGAGGTTCATAATGCACTTAAGAGTATATGGTATGACGATATCGGGAAACAGTAGAAGGAAGTTGTTCCGACCACTGCAGACAGGCTCAGCTCATGCCAGAGCACCATCTCACATGGAACCAAGCACTCTGCCTTCAGGATTGTTAAGGCCTGCCATAGGAGTGACTTATAGGTTAACATGTGTCCCATTTAAGGTTAGGTATAGGTATACTACACCTAAGTAAGAGGTGGTTACACCAACTTACCCCAGCTGAGTGATCAGCCAGTTGTGTCAAATTGTTAGGCCAAGCCTGGGGTGGCATAATACATGCTTCAGCCCCTGGCAGGCCTTGGGTACACCAATGCCCTGGGTACCTAGTGTACACTGGTACAGGGGCTGACAGGGTGATCCACTTCCAATTGGTTATGCACCTAGGGTGCATGGAGTCCATTTTAAAGAGAGAACAGCCAGACTGAGATCCTGAATAGCAGGATCTCAGGCCAACTAAGTCGAAAAACCAGCTAGACACTAGGCAAAAATTTGGGGGTAACCATAGTCAGATATCCACCTTCCTACAGTCGCGCATTGTCTGGAGTGACAATGGGAGTGAATTTGTGGGCCAAGTCATGCAAAAAGTTTGTGCAGGTCTTGGTATAAGGCAAAAGTTCCATGCGGCAAATCATCCACAGTCAGCAGGTTTAGTAGAATGTTATAATGGCACACTTAAGCTCAAGCTTGCAAAGATACAAGCCAGCACAGGTCTTGCCTGGCCCGATGCTTTACCTTTGGCTCTTCTGTCCACCAGAACAGCTGTGCATTCTCGTTTGGGACTTAGCCCATACGAGGTGGTTTTCGGACGCCCAGCTAATGTATGGGGAGTCCCTCGCCCTAAAAAATATTCTGATATACCATACCCAATGCTGATTGATTATCTGCACGGCCTTACAACTAAATTGCGTGTTCTCCATCAACAGGTTCAGAACGCTTTGCCAGAGGCCTCCACAGACCCAGGTCATTCCATCCAACCAGGTGACTGGGTTTGCGTGAAGAATTTCCAAAGGACAAAGTATTTGGAACCTCGTTGGAGGGAACCTTGACAGGTCCTCCTGGTGACGCGAACAGCAATAAAGGTTGAAGGAAAGAAACTGGAAACACGGCGTGCACTGCAAAAAGGTGCCTTTGCCTTTGCCCTTTGATCAGTGGGTCCGTAAGGGTATACGCGACTCTGGAAGCGAAAAGGTTCCCCAGTTCATACCTTTTAGCAATGCACGCCTGAGTGGAATTCGGTCAGAGAAAGAAGACGACAATATTCTTCAAGAAGCTGTACCACCACATCTCCGCTTGAACACTACAAACCCACAAACATTGTTTCGAGACCAGACTGTACCTGATAAAGGTGCACATGCATCAACCAAACAAAAAGCGATTCCTTAATAGTGAGAAATAAGGAATCGTTATTAAGGAATCGCTTTTGGGCATGCATCAACAGATTCGGTAAATTTTAGCGATTCCTTAAAAATCGCTATTTTTACCGAATAATCAATAGCGGGGCATGCAAACTCCGATTAGCTAATAGCGAGTTCGGTAATACCGAATTAGCTAATAGCGAATTCTGTATTAGCGAAATCGCAAATGACCGCGTCGCTCCGGGAACGTGTAGATGACATCACCAACCAGGAAATACTGCAGCCCCACCCTCATTGCCTCGACAGAGGAGCAAACAGGAGCTGTGAGTGAAGACTGCCTGTGCTGAGTGAAGCCACACCGACTGAGCTATCCGCCAAACCAAAGAACCATGGAGAAGGAAGCACCATCCAGCGCGGAGGGTGCACACAAGCGCAAGCGCAAGTTCTCCGACAGGGAGCTGGAGCACCTGATAGAGGGAGTCAGCAGCAAGCACGATCGCCTTTTTGGTAGGCTGTCCCTCAAGGTGCCTGAGGGGGAGAAACGGCGCATATGGCAGCGCATCCGGGAGAGGGTGAATGCTGTTGGTGTGACGCCCTGCAGCATTGACGACCTCAAGAAAAGATGGTACGACCTGCGGAAGCGTGCTAAGGAGAGGATTGCGGAGAGGCTCCGGGAGGCGACCAGAACCGGAGGCGGCCCTTCGACGGTCCAAGCCAACACTGCCCTGGAGGAGCTGGTGGAAGGGACAATCGAGCGTGAAGCCGTCGTGGGAGTGACCCAGATGGACACCTCGGTGCAGCCACAAGTGCCCAAGGTAAGATGCATGCCTGTGCCCATACCCAGCATAGCGTAAATCCATTCCCATGCCCCCAGCAGGATCTGAGTGTGCATGCAGCTTTGGCCCACACAGCTTTACTGTTAACAGTGCATCATGGGAATTGTAGTCTAGTCAGCCCAGTGTGCATGTACAGGCGTAAATACAATTACGAATCACCACATAAGTTGAACATGGATAGAGACTGTTTATTTAGTGGATCACAGAGGGACATGTATGTGTACGACACTGCGTAGGTGTAACTATCCCACTAACCATGCACTGTTTCACACACAGATGCATCTCCTGGGGAATCGGACGACAGCGGGCAGCTGATTATATCCGAGACACCTGTGGATTCCGACATGGAGACAGCGCTGGATGCGCATACATCACCTCCACCTGCCACCCCACCACCACCACCACCAGCACCACCAGCACCAGCACCACCAGCACCAGCCACACCAGCTGCAGCTACCACAGCCACTAAAGCGCCGAGGCGCAGGTCCCAAGTTGCGCACTTGCAGGTGATGGGAACACCCTCCACACAATTGGGACAAAGTCTGTGCACCATCACACCGCCTGCTGCACCACTGGGACGCGGCAGACTGCCACAGTGGCGCAGGGCTCGGCCAAGTTCTGTCTCCTCAGGCGACCTTGATCTCCCACAAACTTCTGCCATCGAGGAGAGGATGCTGCGTGTACAGCGCCTGCAGGGACGACACATGGCAACAATAAGCTCAAATATTGTGCGCCTTGCAAGGGAAATGCGTGCCATGACTGCGGCGGTTAGGGACATGACCACTGTGGTGGCAGAGGGCAATGGGCACCTCAGGGAGGACATCCATGAGCTCACCCGTGCCATGAGGGAGGGCCATGAGTGCGAGAGGAGGAGGCACCGTCAGCAATTGGTGCGGTCCGCGGCCTCTACAAAGGCCATCACACGTCTCAGCAACAGCACCACAGTGTTGGCACGCCGCTCGGTGTCCTTGCAGGTGGACCTTGGGCACTTTTGCGGGGATGTTGCCAAGGCACTAGGGCAGATGACCGCTGCTGTCGAACACCTACAGAGCGGCACATTCAGTGCTGGTGCATTGGGAGGGGAAGATGGCAGTGAGGCTGCCTCGAGTGTCAGCAGTGTGTCAGTGGCAGAGGCCAGCACCAGGCGCCGCAGTTCGCGGCCCTCCACGGGGACAGGCCGTGGTGAGGCGTCGGAGACACCTGAGCAGAGGCTTGGTGTACGTGGCAAGCACCACTAGACAGATTTACAGCCATACCTGACCATGGTGGGGCAACCATGGTCCTCCCCTCCCTGAGGCTGCACAGCCGTGACTTTAACGCACATTTGTAATAACTTTTGTCATGTGGAGCATTATTTACATCGCTTGTTTGGTTGCACATACCGCAGTGCTACTGTGCATTAAACAGTTGCACCCCCAACAAAATAGTAATGTATCATTCTCACCTGATTCAGAAATGAAGTTGCATGATGTATGTCCGCCTCCTATGGCCCTCTGCTGTGTTAGGGACGTGTGCCTGTCGGTGTTGGGCGGGTAGTTGGTCATCCCGGTGGTCGTCATTCCTGTCCACCTCTATGGGTATCCCCCTTCTGGTCGCAATGTTGTGCAGCATTGCACATACAGCAATAATCCTGCAGCAGGTTTCAGGTTTGTATAGCAAGGCGCCGCCAGTCTTATGTAGGATTCTAAAGCGACTCTTCAGAATCCCAAATGTCCTCTCTATGACATTCCTAGAGCTTATGTGTGCTGCGTTGTAGCGTTGTTCCTGTGGGGTTGCTGAATTGATGTATGGGGTGAGTATATATTCACACAGGGCGTAAGCACTGTCACCTAGAAGATAGAAGCAAAGACTTAGCAATGGTGATGTTCATACATGTGTGGTGTTCATGTGGGGAAGCGGAATTTGTACGTACCAAGCAGGAGTCCCTCTCCAAATTCTCCGTTGAGTAGACGCCTGTGGATTCCACTGTGGCGGAATATGTAGGAGTCGTGTGTGCTCCCCGGAAATTGTACCACTAGGTCCGTTATGATGTGATTGGCATCGCACACAACCTGCACGTTGATTGAGTGGTATGACTTGCGGTTACGGAATATGTACTCATTTGCTGCGGGTGGACATATGGGGATATGCGTACAGTCGATTCATCCAATTACATAGGGGAATTGTGCCACCTGGTAGAATGCCTGTTTGTTGCGGTCCAACTGCTGTGGGGTTGTGGGGAAGCTGATGTGGGTGTGTAGCATTGTTAGCATGGCATCTAGGAATTTCTTGAAGAAGCGTGAGAGTGCGCTTTGCGATACGCCTCCGGCTACCGCAATTACCCCCTGGAAACTTCCTGAGGCCAGTAGGTGCAGGCTGCATAGGACCTGGACGTGCGCAGGGATTGCATTGGTCCGGTGTGTCTGGTGCTGCAGTAATGGTTCCAGGTCTGCAATGAGGCGCATGATCATGGCACGATTCAGTCGATACTTCTCGTACACCTCGTCCTCATTCTGCCCGAGCAAGGTGATGCGCAGTCTGAAAACTCTCTCCTGGACCCTTCTCCTGCGCTGTCCTGCCGCATTGATACGCATCCTCCTTGCAAGCACGTAGAGGGCTGCCATTTTGTGGTAGCCAACAGGGTCTCCTTGGCCACATTTAAGGGTTTGGTGATTAACACAATCAGTTGCACATGTTTATTTATTTTTTTTTATTCACATGACTTTTTTTTTAACTTTACCTCCAGGTTCTGATTCCCCTTATTTAGCTCATGCTAAATAGCGATTTTTGGGATTTTCGGTATTTGCGACTGTTGTTGCATTGGGTTGCGATTCGTTATTAGCCATTGGCACTTGCCGGGAGCTATTAGTGATTTCGGTGATTGCTAATTCGGTATTTAGGGATTCGGTATTTTTGCATGTTGGTTATTTGCGATTCGGTATTTTACCGGATTTCATTTAGCGATTCGTTATTTGCTCACATTTTGGGTTGATGCATTGGGATTCGGTTTATTTTACTCGCTAACGGGTGATTTTAGCGATTCGGTATTTTACCGACTGGATTTTGGCTTGATGCATGTGCCAGAAAGTCCGTTATAATCTCAGGCCAAGACTAATTAAGAAAACTTGAGATTTTCTTTTCCATGTAGTTTCTATCTCGGTTGCAGGGTCACGGTAGGAGTCTTGATTGTGACCTGAGTAGTGGCAATAGGCCTGCAGGACGTGCAGTGTCATAGGACGGCAGATAATCATAACCAAGTGATTGAGGAAGATTGCCGTGAGCATCCACTTAGAAAATGGAGACTACATTAGGAGAAAGAGAGAAGAAGAACAAAATGAGAGAAAAGTATTGTAAATTAATGTACAGTCGTTGTGGTGTAACGTTATGTGTTTTTATATTATTGTGTGTTTTATTGGCGTGTATAGGTTGGATTGTTTATGCTATGCAGCAAAAAGTTGTCCCTACTTCTGTCTCTTTGCCTTCTTATTCTTCTGTCTCTCCACATCTATTTCATACACTTCCTCAGCATGAATTCATAAGAAGAACCGAATACTACAATAATTCATTTGTTCAGTTATTGCACCAGCACCAATTAGTAATTAATACAACGGACTGTTGGGTGTGTGGACTTATGCCTCATACCACCGAAAAAGGGATTCCATACTTAGTCCTTCCGTTCTCCTATGAAGGTTCCGCTTGGGCTTATTTTGTAATATTCTCTAACGCATACCAGGGCCGATTTAAACGACCTGTCAGTTCATATATTGGTGGACCAGATTTTAGTCATAGTTCATTGATAAAGGGAAAGGTAGCTATGGCTAAAATCATGGAGAATAGTAAAATTTCTGTTGATGAGAGAAAAGCATATACTAATTGGAACGTCACTCATTACATCACTAGCCTTAGTGATAAGGTTAAACAAAGAGAATCTCCACCAATTTGGACTGTACCTCATCACAGTAATTTCTGCTTACAGATAAATAGTCAGACTGCTAACGCTGGACAAGAGAAGAGCTTTTGTTCCCACACATACATCTACACTTCTCAGAGTTCGCCGCCGCTAGTACCATCTCAGGGCACGTATTTTATCTGCCAAGATAGAGCTTGCCGACTGGTTTCTCCGGAACATGCTATATAGCTTTCCTTCTTCCCCCTACATATACTGCCTCTTCAACTCACCATAGAAACAGATATGGCAGAGGAATTATTGATTCCAAGGACACAGCAGGACAAGAGGGAGGAGATTTCCTCAAAGGAATTCTTCCTTTTTGGGGTCCAATGGCCAACAGCAGAAACATGAGATAATTGGTTCATGTTGTAGAGACTACTATAGACATCACCGTAGGAGCCTTAAGTAATATTACGGCTGAACTACAGGCGGATCGTCTTATGACCTTACAGAAACGAGTTGCCTTAGATGTTATTCTTGCGGACCCTGGTAGAGTCTGTACATTGATCGGATCTAGTTGCTGTATTTATATACCCAACGATGCTCCGACGGTATACCAAGCCATCTCCAAATTACATGTAATCTCTGAGTCGATTCATCAGGACGAAGGAGATTGGTCATTGTTGGGATGATTTTGGGGACGCCTGTCAAAATGGGAATGGAAGGTATTACCATTTCTTGGAATGGTTTTGGCCATCATTTTCTCCTGTTGTCTCTGTATGCACTGTGGCCCCGTCATCTGCGGCCTTTGTGCTTCTGTATGCATCCCAAGACCTAAGTCACAGAGAACAGAGAACATTAAAATGATGTTACAGCAACAGCTTGATGACCTCATGGCCATCAACATCGACTCAGATTAACGTGAGTCTGTGTATTTTGCCTGAGTTCTGGCAAAAGGAGGGTCTGAGGAAACTCGATTTTCGATCTCGATCGTATCGAGCCGCCATTTTGTGTTCCACCGCCATTTTTTGTTGCCCTCACTCAGGCAGCACGGCGAACGAAGTCTTTTCTGCTTTTCCTGCGGCATCGTGTCAAAATAGCCTTCTGCCTCTGTTTACGAACTGGTGTCAGGGACTGGCCGAGTCCACTAATCCCTGTCTGGTCTGACTAATCCCTGTCTCAACTATTTGTTGGTTCGCACCATTCTTTCCTGACTTTATCTTATCTTCTGACCTTCGCCGTTCTCTGCTCATATTCTCTCGTTTCACAACTGTCCTCCAAAACACACAAATGTATCTTGCCACCTGCAAGTCAGTTGCGGACACGTTAATGAATTAACCTGTGGGGAGGAGTGACAAACACAGTTGGAGGAGAGGCTTCTTCGAGTTATTCGATACCTTATTTCTCAAGTTCTTTTCATTGGTAAAACTTTGTTTTCGAGCTCTTCTTATTGGCTCTTTATGTATGTATTGGGAGTGTTCTTGGTTAGTCTGTATGTCATCCACGTACTATAATAGATTGTGCGCCACGGAATGAAGTGGCAGTCTCCTGAGAACATACCGAGTGTACTTCTAGGACAACTGTACTTAGCTGCAGCTAATAAATCTGATCTTCTACGCCCAACAGAGTGTCCCGTGTCTCTGTTAGATAAAGCAAGTGGACCTAGGAGATTAAGGCGTTTCCTGCGCCGCCAGACCCATAAGGTTTCTGGTTCTTCAAAGTGAGGTACCATTTTTCTTTGAAGACTTTGGGGAACGCGGGGTGGGTGGAAATCTGTGGATCCACGCAGATTCCAGAACTTTCCACCACAGAAATGTGAGGAAAACGTGTTTTTTGGTCATTTTTTAGGTTTGCAAGGTATTCTGGGTAACAGAACCTGGTGAAAGCCAGTCAAGTCACCCCATCCTAGATGGCCCTCGGTGTCTAGATTTAAAAAATGTATAGGTTTGCTAGGTTTCCTTAGGTACCGGCAGAGCTAAGGTTCTAAAACTACTGCTAGGCGCTTTTTAAAAAAAGGGTCATTTTTCACTGTGATATTGTGGTGTGTCCACGTTGCGTTTTGCACCGTTTCCTATCGCGGACACTAGGCCTACCCACACACGTCAGGTACCATTTTTCTTGGGAGACTTTGGGGACCGTGGGGTGGTTGGAAATTTGTGGATCCATGCTGATTCCAGAACTTTCCACTGCAGAAATGTGAGGAAAATGTGTTTATTTGACAATTTTTTAGGTTTTCAATGAATTCTGGATAACAGAACCTGGTGAGAGCCAGTCAAGTCACCCCATCCTGGTATTCCCTGGGTGTCTAGATTTAAAACATGTCTCGGTTTGCTCGGTTTCCCTAGGTGCCGGCAGAGCTAGGGTTCAAAATACAGCTAGGAACGTTGCAAAAAAAGGGTCATTTTTCACTGTGAAATTGTGGTGTGTCCACGTTGCGTTTTGCGCCGTTTCCTGTCGCGGGCACTAGGCCTACCCACAGAAGTGAAGTAGTATTTTTCTTGGAAGACTTTGGGGAACGCGGGGTGGGTGGAAAATTGTGGATCCACGCAGATTTCAGAACTTCCCACCACAGAAAAGTAAGGAAAATGTATTATTTCGGTCAATTTTTTAGGTTTGCCATTGATTCTGGGTAACAGAACCTGGTGAGAGTCAATCAAGTCACGCCATCCTGGATTCCCCAGGGTGTTTAGTTTTAAAAAATGTATAGGTTTGCTAGGTTTCCCTAGGTGCCGGTAAATCTAGGGTTCAAAATATAGGTAGGAACTTTGCAAAAAAAGGGTCACTTTTCACTGTGAAATTGTGGTGTGTCCACGTTGCGTTTTGCGCCATTTACTGTCGCGGGCACTAGGCCTACCCACACATGAGAGGTACCATTTTTCTTGGAAGACCTTGGGGAATGCGGGGTGGGTGGAAATGTGTGGCTCCACGCAGATTCCAGAACTTTCCACCACAGAAATGTGAGGAACATGTGTTTTTTTGACAATTGTTTAGGTTTGCAAGGGATTCTGGATAACAGAACCTGGTGAGAACCAGTTAAGTCACCCCATACTGGATACCCCTGGTAGTCTGTTTTTCAAAAATGTATGGGTTTGCTAGGTTTCCCTATGTGCCGGCAGAGCTAGGGTTCAAAAACTACAGCTAGGCACTTTGCATAAAAAGGGTCATTTTTCACTTTGAAATTGTGAAGTGTCCACTTTGTGTTTAGTGCCGTGTTCTGTCGCAGGCACTAGGCCTACCCTCAGAAGTGAGGTACCATTTTTCTCGTTAGACTTTGGGGAACGAGGGGTGGGTGGAAATATGTGGATCCACGCATATTCCAGAACTTTCCACCACAGAAATGTGAGGAAAATGTGTTATTTTGACAATTGTTTAGGTTTGCAAGGGATTCTGGATAACAGAACCTGGTGAGAGCCAGTTAAGTCATCCCATCCTGGATACCCCTGGTAGTCTGTTTTTCAAAAATGTATAGGTTTGCTAGGTTTCCCTATGTGCCGGCAGAGATAGGGTTCAAAAACTACAGCTAGGCACTTTGCAAAAAAAGGGTCATTTTTCACGGTGAAATTGTGGTATGTCCATGTTGCGTTTTGTGCCGTTTCCCGTTGTGGGCAATAGGCCTACCCACACAAGTGAGGTACCATTTTTCTTTGAAGACTTTGGAGAACGCGGGGTGGGTGGAAATCTGTGGATCCACGCAGATACCAGAACTTTCCACCACAGAAATGTGAGGAAAATGTGTTATTTTGACAATTGTTTAGGTTTGCAAGGGATTCTGGATAACAGAACCTGGTGAGAGCCAGTTAAGTCATCCCATCCTGGATACCCCTGGTAGTCTGTTTTTCAAAAATGTATAGGTTTGCTAGGTTTCCCTATGTGCCGGCAGAGATAGGGTTCAAAAACTACAGCTAGGCACTTTGCAAAAAAAGGGTCATTTTTCACTTTGAAATTGTGATGTGTCTACTTTGAAATTGTGATGTGTCCACTTTGTGTTTAGTGCCGTGTCCTGTCGCAGGCACTAGGCCTACCCTCAGAAGTGAGGTGCCATTTTTCACGGAAGACGATGGGGAACGAGGGGTGGGTGGAAATCTGTGGATCCACGCAGATTCCAGAACTTTCCACCACAGAAATGTGAGGAAAATGTGTTATTTTGGTCAATTTTTAGGTTTGCAAGGGATTCTGGGTAACAGAACCTGGTGAGAACCAGTCAAGTCACCCCATTCTGGGTTTCTTTGGGTGTCTAGTTTTCAAAAATGTATAGATTTGCTAGGTTCCCCTAGGTGCCGGCAAAGCTAGGGTTCAAAATACAGCTAGGCACTTTGCAAAAAAAGGGTCATTTTTCACTGTGAAATTGTGGTGTGTCCACGTTGCGTTTTGCGCCGTTTCCTGTCATGGGCACTAGGCTTACCCACACAAGTGAGGTACCAGTTTTTTTCTGAAGAATTTGGGGAAGAGGGATGGGTGGAAATATGTGGATCCATGCAGGTTCCAGAACTTTCCACCACAGAAATGTGAGGAAAATTAGTTTTTTTGACAATTTTTTAGGTTTTTGAAGGGATTCTGGGAACAGAACCTGGTGAGAGCCAGTGAAGTCGCCCCATCCTGGATTCCGCTGGGTGTCTACTTAAAAAAACATTTATAGGTTTGCTAGGTTTTCCTTGGTGTCGACAGAGCTAGGGTTTAAAATACAGCTAGGCACTTTGCAAAAAAAGGGTCATTTTTCTCTGTGAAATTGTGGTGTGTCCACGTTGCGTTTTGCGTCGTTTCCTGTCTCGGACACTAGGCCTACCCACACAAGTCAGGTACCATTTATCTTGAGAGACTTGGGGTAATGCGGGGAGGGTGGAAAGTTGTGGATCCACGCAGATTCCAGAAATTTCCACCACAGAAATGAGAAAAACGTGTTTTTTTGGGACAATTTATTAGGTTTTCAAGGGATTCTGGGTAACAGAACCTGGTGAGAGCCAGTCAAGTCACCCCATCCTGGATTCCGCTGGATGTCTATTTAAAAACCATTGATAGGTTTGCTAGGTTTTCCTTGGTGCCGGCAGAGCTAGGGTTCAAAATACAGCTAGGCACTTTGCAAAAAAAGGGTCATTTTTCACGGTGAAATTGTGGTGTGTCCATGTTGCGTTTGTGCCGTTTCCCGTTGTGGGCAATAGGCCTACCCACACAAGTGAGGTACCATTTTTCTTTGAAGACTTTGGAGAACGCGGGGTGGGTGGAAATCTGTGGATCCACGCAGATTCCAGAACTTTCCACCACAGAAATGTGAGGAAAATGTGTTTTTTGGTCAATTTTTAGGTTTGCAAGGGACTCTGGCTAACAGAACCTGGTGAAAGCCAGTCAAGTCTCCCCATCCTGGATGGCCCTGGGTGTCTAGATTTAAAAAATGTATATATTTGCTAGGTTTCCTTTGGTACCGGCACAGCTAAGGTTCTAAAACTACTGCTAGGCGCTTTGCAAAAAAAGGGTCATTTTTCACTGTGAAGTTGTGGTGTGTCCATGTCGCGTTTTGCGCCGTTTCCTATCGCGGACACTAGGCCTACCCACACACGTCAGGTACCATTTTTCTTGGGCGACTTTGGGGAATGCGGGGTGGGTGGAAATTTGTGGATCCACGCAGATTCCAGAACTTTCCACTACAGAAATGGGAGGAAAATTTGTTTTTTTTGACAATTTTTTAGGTTTGCAAGGAATTCTGGGTAACAGAACCTGGTGCGAGTCAGTCAAGTCACACCATCCTGGATTCCCCTGGGTGTCTAGTTTTCAAAAATCTATAGGTTTGCTCAGTTTCCCTAGGTGCCGGCAGAGCTAAGGTTCAAAAACTACAGCTTGGCACTTTGCAAAAAAAGGGTCATTTTTCACTTTGAAATTGTGGTGTGTCCACTTTGTGTTTAGCGCCGTGTCCTATCGCAGGCACTAGGCCTACCCACAGAAGTGAGATACCATTTTTCTCAGGACATTTTGGGGAACGACGCAGATTCCAGAAATTTCCACCACAGAAATATGAGGAAAATGTGTTTTTTTGACAATTTGTTAGGTTTGGAAGGGATTCTGGGTAACAGAACCTGGTGAGAGCCAGTCAAGTCACCCCATCCTGGATTTCCCTGGGTGTCTAGTTTTCAAAAATGTATAGGTTTGCTAGGTTCCCCTAGGTGCCGGCAAAGCTAGGGTTCAAAATACAGCTAGGCACTTTGCAAAAAAATGGTCATTTTTCACTGTGAAATTGTGGTGTGTCCACGTTGCGTTTTGCGCCATTTCCTGTCATGTGCACTAGGCTTACCCACACAAGTGAGGTACCATTCTTTTCTGAAGAATTTGGGGATAGAGGGATGGGTGGAAATATGTGGATCCATGCAGGTTCCAGAACTTTCCACCACAGAAATGTGAGGAAAATTAGTTTTTTTGACAATTTTTTAGGTTTTTTAAGGGATTCTAAGAACAGAACCTGGTGAGAGCCAGTGAATTCGCCCCATCCTGGATTCCGCTGGGTGTCTACTTAAAAAAACATTTATAGGTTTGCTAGGTTTTCCTTGGTGTCGACAGAGCTAGGGTTTAAAATACAGCTAGGCACTTTGCAAAAAAAGGGTCATTTTTCTCTGTGAAATTGTGGTGTGTCCACGTTGCGTTTTGCGTCGTTTCCTGTCTCGGACACTAGGCCTACCCACACAAGTCAGGTACCATTTATCTTGAGAGACTTGGGGTAATGCGGGGAGGGTGGAAATTTGTGGATCCACGCAGATTCCAGAAATTTCCACCACAGAAATGTGAGAAAAATGTGTTTTTTTGGGACAATTTATTAGGTTTTCAAGGGATTCTGGGTAACAGAACCTGGTGAGAGCCAGTCAAGTCACCCCATCCTGGATTCCGCTGGATGTCTATTTAAAAACCATTGATAGGTTTGCTAGGTTTTCCTTGGTGCCGGCAGAGCTAGGGTTCAAAATACAGCTAGGCACTTTGCAAAAAAAGGGTCATTTTTCACGGTGAAATTGTGGTGTGTCCATGTTGCGTTTTGGGCCGTTTCCCGTTGTGGGCAATAGGCCTACCCACACAAGTGAGGTACCATTTTTCTTTGAAGACTATGGAGAATGCGGGGTGGGTGGAAATCTGTGGATCCACGCAGATTCCAGAACTTTCCACCACAGAAATGTGAGGAAAATGTGTTTTTTGGTCAATTTTTATGTTTGCAAGGGATTCTGGGTAACAGAACCTGGTGAAAGCCAGTCAAGTCTCCCCATCCTGGATGGCCCTGGGTGTCTAGATTTAAAAAATGTATATATTTGCTAGGTTTCCTTTGGTACCGGCAGAGCTAAGGTTCTAAAACTACTGCTAGGCGCTTTGCAAAAAAAGGGTCATTTTTCACTGTGAAGTTGTGGTGTGTCCATGTCGCGTTTTGCGCCGTTTCCTATCGTGGACACTAGGCCTACCCACACACGTCAGGTACCATGTTTTTTTGGGAGACTTTGGGGAATGCGGGGTGGGTGGAAATTTGTGGATCCACGCAGATTCCAGAACTTTCCACTACAGAAATGGGAGGAAAATTTGTTTTTTTTGACAATTTTTTAGGTTTGCAAGGAATCCTGGGTAACAGAACCTGGTGCGAGTCAGTCAAGTCACACCATCCTGGATTCCCCTGGGTGTCTAGTTTTCAAAAATGTATAGGTTTGCTCAGTTTCTCTAGGTGCCGGCAGAGCTAAGGTTAAAAAACTACAGCTTGGCACTTTGCAAAAAAAGGGTCATTTTTCACTTTGAAATTGTGGTGTGTCCACTTTGTGTTTAGCGCCGTGTCCTATCGCAGGCACTAGGCCTACCCACAGAAGTGAGATACCATTTTTCTCAGGACACTTTGGGGAACGACGCAGATTCCAGAAATTTCCACCACAGAAATATGAGGAAAATGTGTTTTTTTGACAATTTTTTAGGTTTGGAAGGGATTCTGGGTAACAGAACCTGGTGAGAGCCAGTCAAGTCACCCCATCCTGGATTTCCCTGGGTGTCTAGTTTTCAAAAATGTATAGGTTTGCTAGGTTCCCCTAGGTGCCGGCAAAGCTAGGGTTCAAAATACAGCTAGGCACTTTGCAAAAAAATGGTAATTTTTCACTGTGAAATTGTGGTGTGTCCACGTTGTGTTTTGCGCCATTTCCTGTCATGTGCACTAGGCTTACCCACACAAGTGAGGTGCCATTTTTTTCGGAAGACTTTGGGGAAAAAGGGGTGGGTGGAAATATGTGGATCCACGCAGGTTCCAGAACTTTCCACCACAGACATGTGAGGAAAATGTGTTTTTTGGACAATTTCTTAGGTTTGGAAGGAATTCTGGGTAACAGAACCTGGTGAGAGCCAGTCAAGTCACCCCATCCTGGATTCCGCTGGGTGTCTATTTAAAAAAACATTTATAGGTTTGCTAGGTTTTCCTTGGTGCCGGCAGAGCTAAGGTTCAAAATACAGCTAGGCACTTTGCAAAAAAAGGGTTATTTATCACTGTGAAATTGTGGTGTGTCCACGTTGCGTTTTGTACCATTTCCTGTCGCGGGCACTAGGCCTACCTGCAGAAGTGAGGTACAATTTTTCTTGGAAGACTTTGGGGAACGCGGGGTGCATGGAAATTTGTGGATCCACGCCGATTCCAGAACTTTTCACCACAGAAATGTGAGGAAAATGTGTTATTTTTGACACTTATTTAGGTTTTCCATTGATTCTGGGTAACAGAACCTGGTGAGAGTCAGTCAAATCATGCCATCCTGGATTCCCCTGTGTGGCTATTTTTCAAAAATGTATAGGTTTGCTAGGTTTCCCTGAGTGCCAGCACAGCTAGGGTTAAAAAACTACAGCTAAGCACTTTGCAAAAAAAGGGTCATTTTTTACTGTGAAATTGTGGTTTGTCCACGTGGCCTTTTGCACCATTTCCTGTCGCGGGCACTAGGCATACCCACACAAGTGAGGTAGCATTTTTCTTGGAAGACTTTGGGGAACGCGGGGTGTGTGGAAATTTGTGGATCCACGCAGATTCCAGAACTTTCCACCACAGAAATGTGAGGAAAATGTGTTTTTTTGACAATTTTTTAGGTTTGCAAGGGATTCTGGATAACAGAACCTGATGAGAGCCAGTCAAGTCACCCCATCCTGGATACCCCTGGTAGTCTGTTTTTCAAAAATGTATAGGTTTGCTAGGTTTCCCTATGTGCCGGCAGAGCTAGGGTTCAAAAACTACAGCTAGGCACTTTGCAAAAAAAGGGTCATTTTTCACTTTGAAATTGTGATGTGTCCACTTTGTGTTTAGTGCCGTGTCCTGTCGCAGGCACTAGGCCTACCCTCAGAAGTGAGGTGCCATTTTTCTCAGAAGACTATGGGGAACGAGGGGTCGGTGGAAATATGTGGATCCACGCAGATTCCAGAACTTTCCACCATAGAAATATGAGAAAAATGTGTTTTTTTGGACAACTTTTTAGGTTTGCAGGGGATTCTGGGTAACAGAACCTGGTGAGAACCAGTCAAGTCACCCCATTCTGGATTTCCTTGGGTGTCTAGTTTTCAAAAATGTATAGATTTGCTAGGTTCCCCTAGGTGCCGGCAAATCTAGGGTTCAAAATACAGCTCGGCACTTTGCAAAAAAAGGGTAATTTTTCGTGAAATTGTGGTGTGTCCACGTTGCGTTTTGCGCCGTTTCCTGCCATGGGCACTAGGCTTACCCACACAAGTGAGGTACCAGTTTTTTTCTGAAGAATTTGGGAAAGAGGGATGGGTGGAAATATGTGGATCCATGCAGGTTCCAGAACTTTCCACCACAAAAATGTGAGGAAAATTAGTTTTTTTGACAATTTTTTAGGTTTGGAAGGGATTCTGGGAACAGATCCTGGTGAGAGCCAGTCAAGTCACACCATCCTGGATTCCGCTGGGTGTCTATTTAAAAAAACATTTATAGGTTTGCTAGGTTTTCCTTGGTGCCAACAGAGCTAGGGTTTAAATTACAGCTAGGCACGTTGCAAAAAAAGGGTAATTTTTCTCTGTGAAATTGTGGTGTGTCCACGTTGCGTTTTGCGTCGTTTCCTGTCGCGGACACTAGGCCTACCCATACAAGTCAGATACCATTTTTCTTTAGAGACTTGGGGGAATTCGGGGTGGGTGGAAATTTGTCGATCCACGCAGATTCCAGAACTTTCCACCACAGAAATGTGAGGAAAATGTGTTTTTTTGACAATTTTTTAGGTTTGCAAGGGATTCTGGATAACAGAACCTGATGAGAGCCAGTCAAGTCACCCCATCCTGGATACCCCTGGTAGTCTGTTTTTCAAAAATGTATAGGTTTGCTAGGTTTCCCTATGTGCCGGCAGAGCTAGGGTTCAAAAACTACAGCTAGGCACTTTGCAAAAAAAGGGTCATTTTTCACTTTGAAATTGTGATGTGTCCACTTTGTGTTTAGTGCCGTGTCCTGTCGCAGGCACTAGGCCTACCCTCAGAAGTGAGGTGCCATTTTTCTCGGAAGACTATGGGGAACGAGGGGTCGGTGGAAATATGTGGATCCACGCAGATTCCAGAACTTTCCACCATAGAAATATGAGAAAAATGTGTTTTTTTGGACAACTTTTTAGGTTTGCAGGGGATTCTGGGTAACAGAACCTGGTGAGAACCAGTCAAGTCACCCCATTCTGGATTTCCTTGGGTGTCTAGTTTTCAAAAATGTATAGATTTGCTAGGTTCCCCTAGGTGCCGGCAAATCTAGGGTTCAAAATACAGCTCGGCACTTTGCAAAAAAAGGGTAATTTTTCGTGAAATTGTGGTGTGTCCACGTTGCGTTTTGCGCCGTTTCCTGCCATGGGCACTAGGCTTACCCACACAAGTGAGGTACCAGTTTTTTTCTGAAGAATTTGGGAAAGAGGGATGGGTGGAAATATGTGGATCCATGCAGGTTCCAGAACTTTCCACCACAAAAATGTGAGGAAAATTAGTTTTTTTGACAATTTTTTAGGTTTGGAAGGGATTCTGGGAACAGATCCTGGTGAGAGCCAGTCAAGTCACACCATCCTGGATTCCGCTGGGTGTCTATTTAAAAAAACATTTATAGGTTTGCTAGGTTTTCCTTGGTGCCAACAGAGCTAGGGTTTAAATTACAGCTAGGCACGTTGCAAAAAAAGGGTAATTTTTCTCTGTGAAATTGTGGTGTGTCCACGTTGCGTTTTGCGTCGTTTCCTGTCGCGGACACTAGGCCTACCCATACAAGTCAGATACCATTTTTCTTTAGAGACTTGGGGGAATTCGGGGTGGGTGGAAATTTGTCGATCCACGCAGATTCCAGAACTTTCCACCACAGAAATGTGAGTAAAATGTGTTTTTTTGGGACAATTTATTAGGTTTGCAAGGGATTCTGGGTAACAGAACCTGGTGAGAGCCAGTAAAGTCACCCCATCCTGGATTCCGCTGGGTATCTATTTAAAAAACATTGATTCGTTTGCTAGGTTTTCCTTGGTGCCGGCAGAGCTAGGGTTCAAAATACAGCTAGGCACCTTGCAAAAAATGGGTCATTTTTCACAGTGAAATTGTGGTATATCCACATTGCGTTTTGCGCCGTTTCCTATCGTGGACACTAGGCCTACCCATACACGTCAGGTACCATATTTATTGGGAGACTTTGGGGAATGCGGGGTGGGTGGAAATATGTGGATCCACACAGATTCCAGAACTTTCCACTACAGAAATGTGAGGAAAATGTGTTTTTTTGGACAATTTTTTAGGTTTGCATGGGATTCTGGATAACAGAACCTGGTGAGAGCCAGTCAAGTCAACCCATCCTGGTGTTCCCTGGCTGTGTAGATTTAAAACATGGAGCTAGGGTTCAAAAACTACAGCTAGGCACTTTGTAAATAAAAGGTCATTTTTCACTGTGAAATTGTGGTGTGTCCTTGTTGAGTTTTGCGCCGTTTCCTGTCGCGAGCAAAAGACCTACCCACACAAGTGAAGTAGTATTTTTCTTGGAAGACTTTGGGGAACGTGGGGTGGGTGGAAAATTATGGATCCACGCAGATTCCAGAACTTCCCAGCACAGAAATGTGAGGAAAATATGTTTTTTTGGTCAATTTTTTAGGTTTGCATTTATTCTGGGTAACAGAACCTGGTGCGAGTCAGTCAAGTCACGCCATCCTGGATTCCCCTGGGTGTGTAGTTTTCAAAAATATATAGTTTTGCTATGTTTCCCTAGGTGCCGTCAGAGCTAGGGTTCAAAATATAGGTAGGAACTTTGCAAAAAAAGATAATTTTTCACTGTGAAATTGTGGTGTGTCCACGTTGTGTTTTGCGCCATTTCCTGTCGCGGGCACTAGGCCTACCCACACATGAGAGGTACCATATTACTTGGAAGACCTTGCAGAATGCGGAGTGGGTGGAAATTTGTGGATCCACACAGATTCCATAACTTTCCACCACAGAATTCTGAGGAAAATGTGGGTTATTTGACAGTTTTTTAGGTTTGCAAGGGATTCTGGGTAACAGAACCTGCTAAGAGCCAGTCAAGTCACCGCATCCTAAATTGCCCTGCGTGTCTAGTATACATAAATGTATAGGCTTGCTAGGTTTCCCTAGGTGCCGGCAAAGCTAGGGTTCAAAATACAGCTAGACACTTTGCAAAAAAATGGTCATTTTTCACTCTGAAATTGTTGTGTGTCCACGTTGCGTTTTGCGCCATTTCCTGTCATGTGCACTAGGCTTACCCACACAAGTGAGGTGCCATTTTTTTCGGAAGACTTTGGGGAAAAAGGGGTGGGTGGAAATATGTGGATCCACGCAGGTTCCAGAACTTTCCTTCTACCTCTACCCTTCTACCTCTACCTCTACCCTTCTACCTCTACCCTTCTACCTCTACCTCTACCCTTCTACCTCTACCTCTACCCCTACCTCTACTCCTACCTCTACCCTTCTACCTCTACCCTTCTACCTCTACCCTTCTACCTATACCCTTCTGTGAGAAGTTGGCCTGGTATATGATGTTCGCTAGTTAAAGTGACCACCTTGTACCATGCCAAGCAACCCTTATGGTGTGGTTGTAAGTCAACCTTTTCGGACTAGCTGCCCTAGTGGTAGCGTAATTAGTAATTTTTTATTATGCATAATTAATTAAAATCATTGCATATGGTAATCATACAAAAACGAAGCGCAATTTCTTGGTAATAAAACTTCTGTACATTTAAATTAAAAGAAATGCTTTTCTTAAGATCAGAGAGTGTTATACAATTATAAAAAAGGAAAAGTTAATTCTTAAAACGTGCAAGTAAGAGAAATTTGCAAATCATCCGAAGACTAGTCGCTGTTTCATTAAACTGATAGCAAATCTAATTGGATATTTAATCTTTTCTCTGTAATGTCCAAAAATTTTGTAAGGCGGCAGTTTCATTGAGTTACAGTTGGATTAAAACACAGAAGTATTGCTTGTCTGCAGGTCCTCACACCATGCTGAATAAAAAACGGTTTTGTGGTAGCGTAGGCTAAGCAGTCTTTGAGGCTAAACTCGTGAAACGTGTTAAGCAAGCTGTTTTACCAAATGCAACCCCCTTTTATACCAATGAAAGGACACCACACAGATATATATTTAAAATATATATGTATTTATTTCTCAAAGTAACCCCTAGTCTCTTTATGAGCACAGGAGCACAAATCGTCAAACAAGATTACAGTAGAATACACAGAAGTTGCACTTTATATGGATAGGCCCTGGTGGCCGCTCAAACCATATACTAAAATAGTGGTATAAGTACCACGAACAGAAAAGGGAAAAAGCCTAGGGCCTCTAGAATCGCTGGGCCTACAAGGAGCTAACTTTAGTTAGTGACCAGGAGGTCCACGGGTTGCGTGTGCAGAGCAAATAGTCACACGCGTGCTCCCATAGGTTTTCAATGGGTGCGTAAAAAGTACAAAGTTACTGCAAAAAGGATCTTCCGGGTGGACTATGAACTCAAGATTGGAAACACAGACACTAGAGATGATACTCTACACTGGGGCACCGGAGTGCCAGCTTTACCTCACCCACAGGAAGCGGGTGCGTAGGTGTCGAAGTGTGTCGGGTTTCTTCTATCTGTTCAATGGAGCCTGTGGACAAAGATGCTGCAGGCGGTCGGTCCGGAAGGGATGCGGTGGATCCAAGGGTGGATCGGAGTTGTAGAAGACCTGTAAGCAGAGGGGACAGTGTTCACAGTCACTAGCCAGTGACCAGCGTGGCACCAGGTGGGTACCAGGCGATGTCGGGTGCAAACAGGAAGAAAGGTATAGCTTGTCTCTGCAGCCACGTGGTCCCTGAAGGTCGACGACGTCCAGGAGTCGATTCACGAGCTGTCCCACGCAGGCTCTCGCTGTCGGCGGTGTCGGTGACTTGATCGAAGCAAACAAGCCTTGGCAAAAGCAATTGTTGTGGAAAACAAAATAAGCTGATGGTTCTGACCAGCAAGGTCAGAGGGACTGCTCCTTTGGAGGGGAGCAAGGGCCAGTCTGGGGCAACCAGACCAGTGGTGTATTTCTTGAAGATCGTCGCCAAGATGGCTACTAGCCAGCGGGCCAGCAACCGGTTAGGCGCGTCGAGTGGCAAAATGCAGAAGGGCCCCACGCAGATCGTGGAGATGCTGGAGGGCTCACCTTTGGTGCAGATGCTGCTTGAGGGTTGGGCTTCTCAGATCCCAAAGCACAACTTGGAGGGAGCCTCGGTTGTTGCACTTGCAGCTTGTCGTGGTCGTTTCAAGATGGCTGGCTCCACGTGTCTCGTTGCCTCCACGGGTCTCTCTTTTTCAGGGACTGTGGATCGGGCGGTGAGAGGTCGGAGGTCCAGGTCTTGTCAGTCTCTGGGCTTGGGCTCCGGTGGGAGGCGGCGGCAAAGCAGACGTTGATTCGCTGGATGGTGCTTGCGTTAGCAAGGTGGTCACTCCCTGACCACAGGGGAGATTGGCTTCAGTCCTCTGTGCGGCAGAGCGTCGAAGTTCCCATCTTCTTCTTAGTTTCAAGTTGATTCCAGGATGTCTGAAGTCTTAGGACACAGCTCCTACCTTTAAGCGGATTCTAGGGGCCGGACTACCTGCTAGGTCCCTCCCTAAGGGTGGGACCAGGAAGGGGGGTGGTTACACCCCCAATCCTTTGTCCAGCTCGCCCCAGGTCCGGGGCTGGTGTGCCCCAGGACCGGATTGAACTGGCATATGCACCGAGGCTCCTTGTGAGCCTCAGGCATGTCTGGTTTCTTTCAAGCCCTACCTGACCAATACACAAAATCCTGTCTGGGGTGGTGCTCGCACCTCCCCTGGCAGGAAACCCTTTGTCCACGTCTCCCAAGCTGGAAGGACTCCCAGCAGCAGGAGGGCAGACTTGTGTCTGTGGTGGCAGCATCCATTTTGTGGAGCTGAGGCTAGGTCTGATTTTACCCGTGTTTCAGGTACTGTACATGTCGTGTCCCTCTAGAAGGGTGGAATGCTAACCCCGTTGCCAGAATTGGCGAGGGGTTAGTATTCCAATTCGTATGACACCTTACTCGACATGTTTTGATAAAGCCAAACCAAAGATAGCATTTAACCGCGAGGTTCATAATGCACTTAAGAGTATATGGTATGACGATATCTGGAAACGGTAGAAGGAAGTTGTTCCATCCACTGCAGACAGGCTCAGCTCATGCCAGAGCACCATCTCACATGGAACCAAGCACTCTGCCTCCAGGATTATTAAGGCCTGCCATAGGAGTGACTTATAGGTTAACATGTGTCCCATTTAAGGTTAGGTATAGGTATACTACACCTAAGTAAGAGGTGGTTACACCAACTTACCCCAGCTGAGTGGTCAGCCAGTTGTGTCAAATTTGTTAGGCCAAGCCTGGGGTGGCATAATACATGCTTCAGCCCCTGGCAGGCCTTAGATACACCAATGCCCTGGGTACCTAGTGTACACTGGTACAGGGGCTCACAGGGTGATCTAATTCCAATGGGTTATGCACCTAGAGTGCATGGAGTCCATTTTAGAGTGAGAGCAGACAGGCTGAGACCCTGAATGGCAGGATCTCAGGCCTACTAAGTCGAAAAACCAGCTAGACACTAGGCAAAAAATTGGGGGTAACCATAGTCAGATATCCACCTTTCTACACCTTCTACCTATAACCTTCTACCTCTACCCTTCTCCCTCTACCTCTACCCTTCTACCTCCCGCTTCTACCTCTACCTCTTCCTCTACCCTTCTACCTCTACCTCTACCCTTCTACCTCTACGTTGACCCTTCTACCTCTACAGTTCTACCTCTACCTTTCTACCTCCACCCTTCTACCTCTACCCCTCTACCCTTTTACCTCTACCCTTCTACCTCTACTTCTACCCTTCTACCTCTACCCTTCTACCTCTACCCTTCTACCTCTACCCTTCTACCTCTACCCTTCTACCTCTACCCTTCTACCTCTACCCTTCTACCTCTACCCTTCCACCTCTACCCTTCCACCTCTACCCTTCCACCTCTACCTCTACCCTTCTACATCTACCTCTACCCTTCTACCTCTACTCGTCTACCCTTCTACCTCTACCATTCTACCTCTACCCTTCTACCTCTACCCTTCTACCTCCACCTCTACCCTTCTAATTCTACCCTTCTACCTCTACCCTTCTACCTCTACCATTCTACCTCTACCTCTACCCTTCTACCACTACCTTTCTACCCCTACCCTTCTACCTCTACCTCTTCCCTTCTACATCTACCCTTTTACCTCTATGCTTCTACCTTTACCTCTACCCTTCTACCTCTACCCTTCTACCTCTACCTTGACCCTTCTACCTCTACCCCTCTACCTCTGCCCTTCTACCTCTACCCTACTACCTCTACCTCTACTCTTCTACCTCTACCTTTTTACCTCTACCCTTCTACCTTTACCTCTAGTCTTCTACCTCTACCCTTCTACCACTACCTCGAACCTGCTACCACTACCCTTCTACCTCCACCTCTACCCTCTACCTCTACCCTGCTACCTCTACTTCTACCCTTCTACCTCTACCCTTCTACCTCACCCTTCCTATCTCACCCTTTCTACCTCACCCTTCTACCTCTACCCTTCTACCTCTACCCTTCTACCGCTACCCTGCTACCTCTACCCTGCTACCTCTACCCTGCTACCTCTACCCCTCTCACTCTACCCTTCTACCTCTACCCCTACCTCTACCCTTCTACCTCTACCCTTCTACCTCTACCCTTCTACCTCTACCCTTCTACCTCTACCCTTCTACCCTTCTATCTCACCCTTCTACCTCTACCCTTCTACCTCTACCCTTCTACCTCTACCCTTCTCCCTCACCCTTCTCCCTCTACCCCTCTACCTCTAGCCTTCTACTTTTACCCTTCTACCTCTACATCGACCCTTCTACATCTACCCTTCTACCTCTACCCTTCTACCTCTACCTCTACCCTTCTCCCTCACCCTTCTACCTCTACCCCTCTACCTCTACCCTTCTACCTCTACCCTTCTACCTCATACTTCTACCTCTACCCTTCTACCTCTACCCCTACCTCTACCCTTCTACCTCTACCCTTCTACCTCTACCCTTCTACCTCTACCCTTCTACCTCTACCCTTCTACCTCTCCCTCTACCCTTCTACCTCTACCCTTCTACCTCTACCTCTACCCTTCTCCCTCACCCTTCTACCTCTACCCCTCTACCTCTAGCCTTCTACTTTTACCCTTCTACCTCTACGTCGACCCTTCTACATCTACCCTTCTACCTCTACCCTTCTACCTCTACCTCTACCCTTCTCCCTCACCCTTCTACCTCTACCCCTCTACCTCTACCTCCACCCTTCTACCTCTACCCTTCTACCTCTACCCTTCTACCTCTACCCTTCTCCTTCTCCCTCTACCCTTCTACCCCACCCTTCTACCTCTAACTCTACCCTTCTACCTCTACCCTTCTACCTCTACCTCTACCCTTCTCCCTCACCCTTCTACCTCTACCCCTCTACCTCTAGCCTTCTACTTTTACCCTTCTACCTCTACGTCGATCCTTCTACATCTACCCTTCTACCTCTACCCTTCTACCTCTACCCTTCTACCTCTACCCTTCTACCTCACCCTTTCTACCTCACCCTTTCTACCTCACCCTTTCTACCTCTACCTTTCTACCTCTACCCTTCTACCGCTACCCTGCTACCTCTACCCTTCTACCTCTACCCCTCTACCTCTACCCTTCTACCTCTACCCCTACCTCTACCCTTCTACCTCTACCCTTCTACCTCTACCCTTCTACCTCTACCCTTCTACCTCTCCCTCTACCCTTCTATCTTACCCTTCAACCTTTACCTCTACCCTTCTACCTCTACCCTTCTACCTCTACCTTGACCCTTCTACCTCTACCCCTCTACCTCTGCCCTTCTACCTCTACCCTACTACCTCTACCTCTACTCTTCTACCTCTACCTTTTTACCTCTACCCTTCTTCCTTTACCTCTAGTCTTCTACCTCTACCCTTCTACCACTACCTCGACCCTGCTACCACTACCCTTCTACCTCCACCTCTACCCTCTACCTCTACCCTTCTACTTCTACCTCTACCTCTACCCTGCTACCTCTACATCTACCCTTCTACCTCTACCCTTCTACCTCACCCTTTCTACCTCACCCTTTCTACCTCACCCTTCTACCTCACCCTTTCTACCTCACCCTTTCTACCTCTACCCTTCTACCTCTACCCTTCTACCTCTACCCTTCTACCGCTACCCTGCTACCTCTACCCTTCTACCTCTACCCCTCTACCCTTCTACCTCTACCCCTACCTCTACCCTTCTACCTCTACCCTTCTACCTCTACCCTTCTACCTCTACCCTTCTACCTCTACCCTTCTACCTCTCCCTCTACCCTTCTATCTCACCCTTCTACCTCTACCTCTACCCTTCTACCTCTACCCTTCTACCTCTACCTCTACCCTTCTCCCTCACCCTTCTACCTCTACCCCTCTTGCTCTAGCCTTCTACTTTTACCCTTCTACCTCTACGTCGACCCTTCTACATCTACCCTTCTACCTCTACCCTTCTACCTCTTCCTCTACCCTTCTCCCTCACCCTTCTACCTCTACCCCTCTACCTCTACCCTTCTACCTCTACCCTTCTACCTCATACTTCTACCTCTACCCTTCTACCTCTACCCCTACCTCTACCCTTCTACCTCTACCCTTCTACCTCTACCCTTCTCCCTCTCCCTCTACCCTTCTACCTCACCCTTCTACCTCTACCCTCCAGCTCTACCCTTCTAACTCTACCCTTCTACCTCTACTTTGACCTCTACCCTTCTACCTCTAATTCTACCTCTACCCTTCTACCTCTACCATTCTACCTCTACCTCTACCCTTCTTCCTCTACCCTTGTACCTCTACCCTTCTTCCTCTACCCTTGTACCTCTACCCTTCCACCTCTACCTTTACCTCTACCCTTCTACCTCTACCCTTCTACATCTACCTCTACCCTTCTACCTCTACTCATCTACCCTTCTACCTCTACCATTCTACCTCTACCATTCTACCTCTACCATTCTACCTCTACCATTCTACCTCTACCATTCTACCTCCACCTCTGCCTCTACCCTTCTAATTCTACCCTTCGACCTCTACACTTCTACCTCTACCCTTCTACCTCTACCATTCTACCACTACCCTTCTACCTCTACCCTTCTACCACTACCTTTCTACCTCTACCCTTCTACCTCTACCTCTACCCTACTACCTCTACCTCTACTCTTCTACCTCTACCTTTTTACCTCTACCCTTCTTCCTTTACCTCTAGTCTTCTACCTCTACCCTTCTACCACTACCTCGACCCTGCTACCACTACCCTTCTACCTCCACCTCTACCCTCTACCTCTACCCTTCTACTTCTACCTCTACCACTACCCTGCTACCTCTACATCTACCCTTCTAACTCTACCCTTCTACCTCACCCTTTCTACCTCACCCTTTCTACCTCACCCTTCTACCTCTACCCTTCTACCGCTACCCTGCTACCGCTATCCTGCTACCTCTACCCTTCTACCTCTACCCCTCTACCCTTCTACCTCTACCCCTACCTCTACCCTTCTACCTCTACCCTTCTACCTCTACCCTTCTACCTCTACCCTTCTACCTCTACCCTTCTACCTCTCCCTCTACCCTTCTATCTCACCCTTCTACCTCTACCTCTACCCTTCTACCTCTACCCTTCTACCTCTACCTCTACCCTTCTCCCTCACCCTTCTACCTCTACCCCTCTTCCTCTAGCCTTCTACTTTTACCCTTCTACCTCTACGCCGACCCTTCTACATCTACCCTTCTACCTCTACCCTTCTACCTCTTCCTCTACCCTTCTCCCTCACCCTTCTACCTCTACCCCTCTACCTCTACCCTTCTACCTCTACCCTTCTACCTCATACTTCTACCTCTACCCTTCTACCTCTACCCCTACCTCTACCCTTCTACCTCTACCCTTCTACCTCTACCCTTCTACCTCTACCCTTCTACCTCTACCCTTCTACCTCTACCCTTCTACCTCTCCCTCTACCCTTCTACCTCACCCTTCTACCTCTACCCTCCAGCTCTACCCTTCTAACTCTACCCTTCTACCTCTACTTTGACCTCTACCCTTCTACCTCTAATTCTACCTCTACCCTTCTACCTCTACCATTCTACCTCTACCTCTACCCTTCTTCCTCTACCCTTGTACCTCTACCCTTCTTCCTCTACCCTTGTACCTCTACCCTTCCACCTCTATCTTTACCTCTACCCTTCTACCTCTACCCTTCTACATCTACCTCTACCCTTCTACCTCTACCCTTCTACATCTACCTCTACCCTTCTACCTCTACTCATCTACCCTTCTACCTCTACCATTCTACCTCTACCATTCTACCTCTACCATTCTACCTCTACCATTCTACCTCTACCATTCTACCTCTACCATTCTACCTCCACCTCTGCCTCTACCCTTCTAATTCTACCCTTCGACCTCTACACTTCTACCTCTACCCTTCTACCTCTACCCTTCTACCACTACCCTTCTACCTCTACCCTTCTACCTCTACCTCTACCTCTACCCTTCTACCTCTACCCTTCTACCTCTACCCTTCTACCCTTCTACCTCTACCCTTCTACCTCTACCTCTACCCTTCTACCTCTACCCTTTTACCTCTACCCTTTTACCTCTACGCTTCTACCTTTACCTCTACCCTTCTGCCTCTACCTTGACCCTTCTACCTCTACGCCTCTACCTCTACCTCTGCCCTTCTACCTCTACCTCTACCCTTCTACCTCTACCTCTACCTCTACTCTTCTACCTCTACCCTTCTACCTCTACCCTTCTACCTTTACCTCTACCCTTCTACCTCTACCCTTCTACTTCTACCTCGACCCTGCTACCTCTACCCTACTACCTCCACCTCTACCCTCTACCTCTACCCTTCTACTTCTACCGCTACCTCTACCCTGCTACCTCTACCTCTACCCTTCTGCCTCTACCCTTCTGCCTCTACCCTTCTGCCTCTACCCTTCTGCCTCTACCCTTCTGCCTCTACCCTTCTGCCTCTACCCTTCTGCCTCTACCCTTCTGCCTTTACCTCTTCCTCTACCCTTCTACCTCTAATCTTCTACCTCTACCTCTACCCTTCTCCCTCACCCTTCTACCTCTACCCCTCTACCTCTACCCTTCTACTTTTACCCTTCTACCTTTACGTCGACCCTTCTAACTCTACCCTTCTACCGCTACCCTGCTACGTCTGCCCTGCTACGTCTACCCTGCTACCTCTACCCTCTACCTCTACCCTTCTACCTCTACCCCTACCTCTACCCTTCTACCTCTACTCTTCTACCTCTACCCTTCTCCCTCTCCCTCTATCCTTCTACCTCACCCTTCTACCTCTACCTCTTCCTTTACCCTTCTACCTCTAATCTTCTACCTCTACCTTTCTCCCTCACCCTTCTACCTCTACCTCTACCCCTCTACCTCTACCCTACTTCTTTAACACTTCTACCTCTACGTCGACGCTTCTACATCTACTCTTCTACCTCTACCCTTCTACCTCTACACTTCTACCCCTACCGTTCTACCTCTACCCTTCTACCTCTACCCTTCTACCTCTACTTCTACCTCTGCCCTTCTACCTCTAATTCTACCTCTACCCTTCTACCTCTACCCTTCTACCTCTACCTCTACCCTTCTCCCTCACCCTTCTACCTCTACCCCTCTACCTCTAGCCTTCTACTTTTACCCTTCTACCTCTGCGTCGATCCTTCTACATCTACCCTTCTACCTTTACCCTTCTACCTCTACCCTTCTACCTCTACCCTTCTACCTCACCCTTTCTACCTCACCCTTTCTACCTCACCCTTTCTACCTCACCCTTTCTACCTCACCCTTTCTACCTCTACCCTTTCTACCTCTACCCTTCTACCGCTACCCTGCTACCGCTACCCCGCTACCTCTACCCTTCTACCTCTACCCTTCTACCTCTACCCTTCTACCTCTACCCTTCTACCTCTACCCTTCTACCTCTACCCTTCTACCTCTACCCTTCTACCTCTACCCTTCTACCTCTCCCTCTACCCTTCTATCTCACCCTTCTACCTTTACCTCTACCCTTCTACCTCTACCCTTCTACCTCTACCTTGACCCTTCTACCTCTACCCCTCTACCTCTGCCCTTCTACCTCTACCCTACTACCTCTACCTCTACTCTTCTACCTCTACCTTTTTACCTCTACCCTTCTACCTTTACCTCTAGTCTTCTACCTCTACCCTTCTACCACTACCTCGACCCTGCTACCACTACCCTTCTACCTCAACCTCTACCCTCTACCTCTACCCTTCTACTTCTACCTCTACCTCTACCCTGCTACCTCTACTTCTACCCTTCTACCTCTACCCTTCTACCAAACCCTTTCTACCTCACCCTTTCTACCTCACCCTTTCTACCTCTACCCTTCTACCTCTACCCTTCTACCGCTACCCTGCTACCCTACCTCTTCTACCCCTCTACCTCTACCCTTCTACCTCTACCCTTCTACCTCTACCCTTCTACCTCTACCCTTCTACCTCTACCCTTCTACCTCTACCCTTCTACCTCTACCCTTCTACCTCTACCCTTCTACCTTTCTATCTCACCCTTCTACCTCTACCTCTACCCTTCTACCTCTACCCTTCTACCTCTACCTCTACCCTTCTCCCTCACCCTTCTACCTCTACCCCTTTTCCTCTAGCCTTCTACTTTACCCTTCTACCTCTACTCGACCCTTCTACATCTACCCCTCTACCTCTACCCTTCTACCTCTACCCCTCTACCTCTACCCCTCTACCTCTACCCTTCTACCTCATACTTCTACCTCTACCCTTCTACCTCTACCCTTCTACCTCTACCCCTACCTCTACCCCTACCTCTACCCTTCTACCTCTACCCTTCTACCTCTACCCTTCTACCTCTACCCTTCTCCCTCTACCCTTCTCCCTCTACCCTTCTACCTCACCCTTCTACCTCACCCTTCTACCTCTTCCTTTACCCTTCTACCTCTACCCTTCTACCTCTACCTCTACCCTTCTCCCTCACCCTTCTACCTCTACCCCTCTACCTCTACCCTTCTCCCTCACCCTTCTACCTCTACCCCTCTACCTCTAGCCTTCTACTTTTACCCTTCTACCTCTACGTCAACCCTTCTACATCTACCCTTCTACCTCTACCCTTCTACCTCTACCTCTACCCTTCTCCCTCACCCTTCTACCTCTACCCCTCTACCTCTACCCTTCTACCTCTACCCTTCTCCCTCTCCCTCTACCCTTCTACCTCACCCTTCTACCTCTACCTCACCCTTCTACCTCTACCCTTCTACCTCTACCCTTCTACCTCTACCCTTCTACCTCTACCTCTACCCTTCTCCCTCACCCTTCTACCTCTACCCCTCTACCTCTAGCCTTCTACTTTTACCCTTCTACCTCTACGTCGACCCTTCTACATCTACCCTTCTACCTCTACCCTTCTACCTCTACCCTTCCACCTCTATCTTTACCTCTACCCTTCTACCTCTATCCTTCTACATCTACCTTTCTACCTCTACTCTTCTACCGTTCTACCTCTACCATTCAACCTCTGCCCTTCTACCTCTACCTCTACCCTTCTACCTCTACCCTTCTACCTCTACTTCTACCCTTCTCCCTCACCCTTCTACCTCTATACCTTTTCCTCTAGCCTTCTACTTTTACCCTTCTACCTCTACGTCGACCCTTCTACATCTACCCCTCTACCTCTACCCTTCTACCTCTACCCCTCTACCTCTACCCCTCTACCTCTACCCTTCTACCTCATACTTCTACCTCTACCCTTCTACCTCTACCCTTCTACCTCTACCCCTACCTCTACCCCTACCTCTACCCTTCTACCTCTACCCTTCTACCTCTACCCTTCTCCCTCTACCCTTCTCCCTCTACCCTTCTCCCTCTACCCTTCTCCCTCTACCCTTCTACCTCAACCCTTCTACCTCACCCTTCTACCTCTTCCTCTACCCTTCTACCTCTACCCTTCTACCTCTACCTCTACCCTTCTCCCTCACCCTTCTACCTCTACCCCTCTACCTCTACCCTTCTCCCTCACCCTTCTACCTCTACCCCTCTACCTCTAGCCTTCTACTTTTACCCTTCTACCTCTACGTCGACCCTTCTACATCTACCCTTCTACCTCTACCCTTCTACCTCTACCTCTACCCTTCTCCCTCACCCTTCTACCTCTACCCCTCTACCTCTACCCTTCTACCTCTACCCTTCTCCCTCTCCCTCTACCCTTCTCCCTCTCCCTCTCCCTCTACCCTTCTCCCTCTCCCTCACCCTTCTACCTCTACCTCACCCTTCTACCTCTACCCTTCTACCTCTACCCTTCTACCTCTACCCTTCTACCTCTACCTCTACCCTTCTCCCTCACCCTTCTACCTCTACCCCTCTACCTCTAGCCTTCTACTTTTACCCTTCTACCTCTACGTCGACCCTTCTACATCTACCCTTCTACCTCTACCCTTCTACCTCTACCCTTCCACCTCTATCTTTACCTCTACCCTTCTACCTCTATCCTTCTACATCTACCTTTCTACCTCTACTCTTCTACCGTTCTACCTCGACCATTCAACCTCTACCCTTCTACCTCCCCTCTACCTCTACCTCTACCCTTCTACTCGCATACCCAGC